>NW_006159776.1:1626031-1641831 GCF_000334495.1 Tupaia belangeri chinensis | reverse complement strand
AGAGGGAAAGTGAGAAATTAGCCCCCCAGGGGGAGGCCAGGCTGTAATCTCCTGACCTCCATTCTCTTCTTGAGATTCTGGGAGAGCACATACACATGCCCTGAGTGATTTTTGAGCCATTACATCCAGGCCTCAAACAGGAGTCAGCCATGTGGGAGTTCAGCACCTTAACCACCATGCCACTTGCTGGCCCATTTGTTTGCTTATTGTTGAATTTTAACAGTACTGTGTATATTTTACAAAACAGACCTTTGTCAGATGTGTCTGTTGCAAATATTTTGCCCCAGTCTGTGGCTTGCCTTTTTATTCTCAGTTTCTTTTTTGAAACCTTTCTGTAGTGCCTATGTTCAAAAGATCAACGTGATACTTTGGGGGACAAATGAGTATACTGGTAACTTTTACATAGATTTTAATAGTAAAAGAATCATGGAGGTTGTGCCACAGGTGATTTTTTTTTTCTTCTTTTGTTATCTGTTTCACTTTGTTTGGCTCATTTTCTGGCTGTCAAAGCTTAAACAAATCCCTTCCTCTTAGGATCTCAGTTTCTTCTTCTGTAAAATGAGGAAGCTACATCAGATGATGCTCAGAGTTCCTTAAACCTCTCTCAGGATGCATACCAACAGTACAGCTGGAGGAGGACAGAACCCCAGCCCACGTCATGCCAGTAGAGAGACCTACACCCTGAGCACTCTGAAAAATGGATCTAACATGCTGACATATGGTGAGATTCCCAGTCTGGTTCTCTCTAATCTTCACTAACATCTCTGTGAGGAAAAAAAAAAAAAAAGTATTATTTTATCAGGTTCTTAGAAGTATCTGGGATGGAAAACTCTCCAGTGCTCATCTGCTGACTGATCAAGTGGAAAAACAGCAACACCATGGACCGTAAATGAATGGAGGGGAGACCGGGACAGAAAGGGAGTGAAAATGTTCTCAAATCTAAACCTGGAAATGATGAGGAAATTGGCAAATAGTAATAATAGTAAGCGTTTAAATCCTGTCGCATCCTAGTACTTCCAGATACCATCAGAGCCATTGGCATCATGTAAATTGCAGTAGAGATTTCTTGGAAACTCAAACTCTTACCTACTACCCCGAGTTCTTTCTGGTCACATTTTGCTGGGGGCGGGGGTAGGGGGCAGGGTTGTTTTATTTTTTGTTTTTACAGATGGAAAAACTAAAATTTAGAGTGATTAAATGACCCACTTAAGACCACACAAATCTTGCAATTTCAGGCCCAGACCTCCTGCCACCTCACTCTCCCCCTCCCACCACCACCCACCCCCCCACCACCCCATGACTGGCTCACTTTCATCCCTTTCCTGGTAAATCTCTCCCTTCTATGCCATATGCTTACCCCTCCAATTCCAGCAGCTGGCCAGTTTTATAGGACTTTATGGACACATTTCAGAGGACTCCAAAACCAGAAGAGATTTTTTAATATCACAGATGTCGGGGTGAAGAATTGAAAATAATCCTAACAAGTTGGAATGCAGAGTAGAAGCCATGATGGTGAAAGTTTGTAGGTTTAATATTAAAACCTAATTGATTTGTGTCCCACTCTGTGCTGCCTATGTCTTCACGTATCTTGCTGTTCCCCTGCACAGGATACCCTTCTGCCCTAGTCTACCTCCCCAGGACCTGCTATTCATCCTACCAATCCTAGCTGAGTTTTCTTCTCTTCTTAGAAACCTTCCTTGGCACATCCAGACAGACTCATCGAATCTTTCTTCAGTTTTGATATACCTAGGACACATTCTTGTCAGTCCACTGGCCTCAGAGTACTACATAATTACATGTGCAAAGTCTGTTTCCTCTATGGAAGCCAAATTAGACTGTCGCAAGGATCCTGTGTGCACTTTACTTATCTGCTTACTTGTTTACAAGCTCCTGTAGAGCAGGATCTGGGTCTTATCAGGCCTATATCCCCAGCCAGCACCAAACCAAAAATGCATGAATTTCTCTGCCAGGCAGTATGCAGTGAACGGTAGACTCAGTTTCTACCTGTGATTCTTATGTTCTAGCAGACACACGTAGACACTACACATCAAAGTGAGACAAAAAACAATAAAAATAAAAATAAGAACATCTGAGATAGTATTAGTAAAAAATCATCATAGTGTTTTAGAAAGGGATCAGCCTTGGGTTACTTCTGGTGAGGTAAAGAAAAGCTCTTAAAAGGGCTAACTCTAAGCTAAGACCTAAATGATCCTGAAGAACCAGCCATGCAAGGATTTAGGGAAAGGTATTCCAGTTGGAAAAGCAATAGTGCCAATAAGTCACTGAGACAGGAAGAAGCATGACTCATCCGGGGCACAAAATCAAACTGCTTATTAAACTGAGAATCATACCTCAATCCTCCCTGGGCATAGGGATGAAGGATAGACAAGCATGTGACTAATATTTCTCAAATCCCTTCCAGATCCTTGGAACTTTATTTATATTTATATATATATGTGTGTGTGTGTGTGTGTATGTACATATATATACACACACATACATATTTAATTTTTTTCAATTACTTTATTTAACTTTATTTATTATTTATTCATTTGCTTATTTAAATTTGACCAGAGAGGGACAGAGTGAGAGAGAGAGAAAGTGAGAAAGCAAGGCGCCAGGTCCAGGACTTGAACCACGGTCGGCCATGTGGGAATCCAGCGCCTTTAACCACCATGCCACCTGCTGGTCCCAAATTTTGCTTATATATATATTATATATGTGTATATATATTTTTACATGTGTATATGCATATACATGTGTGTGTGTGTGTGTGTGTGTGTATATATATATATATATATATGTAATCTTATATTATCCTCACAACCATTAAGCAGATTATTCCCATTTGACAGATAAGGAAACTAAGATCCAGAGTAGCATTATGGCAGAAGCTAGATCTGACTGTCCTCTGGTCTGGTTCTTCCAATCCTACACAAGCTGTTACGGAGGCAGTAGAATAAATGAGGAAAAACATGATTCATTCTATGTCAGGAAAAAAATCCTAAGTACCACAGAGATGTGCAGACCGAAAGCTGCTGGTATTTCAGGATGTGAATGAATAACACCTATCCATCTTTCCAGCTTCTACCCACCTGTAAAGGACACGGCATTCCAGGGCACACAGAGAAGATTTTCAGATACATTTTCAGAGCATTATGTTAAGTATCCAGTTTGAAAAGAAAACTGGCTATGAAAACTAAGCTGTAGATAATTCCCTAAGCTCCTTCCCCCTAACTATGGTGCACACACACAGCCAGAGAAACAAAGACTTAGGCCCTCTGTTGATTCTCAGATGCCTCATCTGAAGTCGAGGTATTTATTTTAATTCAGGACTTGGTTCCTTTTAAAGGAAAATCAAAGAGTCCCTGAAGAGATTCTCCTGCTAAGATTTCAATATCCATTTCCTCCAAAATGGATGTCAAAGGCAAAAGCTCCAGGATCCTTGTGACAGTCCACTTGGATTTCTGATTTTTGACAAGCAAACCATAATCTGGTGGTCTAACCCCTGACAAAGAATGCAAGAAGGAATGAAAATCAAATTGAGGAATCGATCAAATAAAAAAGGCATCTGGGCAAAACATTCATGGAAATGAAATCTCCTGAGGCTCTCAGCTAATAGGAGCAGCTGGTGAAGACCATAGAAGACAAGAGAGTGAAAAAGGGCTTCCAGGGAGAGAAAGCAGAGTGGCTTCTCAGGGACAATGGAGAAGAAATTAGCATCCCAATGAACCAGCACAAAGAGACCCTGGCCAAGCCTGAGAAGGAGGCCCCTCTGCTCCTGGCCCCTTCGGAAGGTCCATTTGTATCTCTCTGAAGCCTCCCCATGAAATAGGTTGGTTTCTTACATGTGGCCTTCTTGTGTATTTTTTAAATATAAGCAAGCTTTTTACTTCATTTAGCTAAAAATAAATCATTCCTCTGCTTGGTTTTTGGATAGACTATGGCCCAACATCTAAACACATACTTGTCAGAACTTTGCTGTCTCCCTTTTGCTTTCTTCTAATAAAAGTTTGGATTCCACGGAGTGTTCTTCTACTCTTAAGCTCCAAACATTTCAAACAGCACAAAAGATATGACAAGATGAAAGGAAGTGTCCACAAATAGACAGCTAGACAACTAGTTAGCAGCTGCCTGCTTTTCTTCAGGGTTTTTACTTTTTTTTTTTTTTTTTTCTGCAGGGAGGAAAAAAGTTTATTTTCATTCTTGAAGGAGACTGACTGCAGACTGACTCTCTCTCCCTCTCTCTCTTCCTCTGGCCATTTTCCAAGCCTGTTTAGTGTTAGAAGGAGAAAAACACTTACCATGCCATCTGTAACCCTGACCTTTAGAACTCATTGTCCTTCTGGGGCAACGTGTGGAGAGCTGCAGCTTAAGTGGAATTGCTCATTCTCCATCTTTTATAGTCCAGTGTTTGCAATTTAATGAGGTTTTGGTGTTCCATCAAGTAAGGGCATTTCTTTAACAAAAGGAACCTGAAACACAGGTTTTGATTAAAATGCTTGCCCAGGCTTTGGGGAGCTGGTTTAAATCTATTTCAGATCCTGATCAGCTGAGGTTTGATTTGAAGCTATTCCTCTTGCCCTCTGACAGGCCTAGCAAGGGCATTATTCTTTAATTCTTGACTTTAATTGCAACTGCATTGCAAGTGTCTCCCCTTGCCTCTCTGCTTACAGGCTCATGAGATGAACGTCCTGAACCAAGAAGACAAGCCTCTGGCATGCAGATAAAAACACCTCCTCTGTGCTAGTCCAGATCCCCTCTCAGATCTCAGGTTGATGTTCCTGAGGGGAAAAAAAGCAGCAAACACACCTGTTCTAGGGGAGTAAAATTACGACTGGAAGTGTATGTCTCTGCTCACACCTTTCTCTAAAGCAGTAGATCCCAAGTCCCTCCTGCCTATTAAACACCACCATGGAATCTTCTGGTTTATCAGGGACAAACTAGATTTGTCCCCCCATCCCCATAGCCTACTCCTCATGTGCAGCAGTGTCCTCACTTACGCATGAATGGGGAGGCAGGCCTAAAGGTTTTCCTCTGTTACATATCACCACATGACACCCATCTCTCCTGATGTAATCCTCTCCCCTAACCACCTCACCATGACCCATCCTCTCCCTACCTCTGATGGTGCACAGGTCCAGGACTTTTTCACCTCTTAAATGATGGGACAGCCCAAATTCATTTCCCTTCATGTCTTCCTCCATGCTAGAGCAAGACTTTTTTTAAATTACTATGGTCATCCCTTCTATACAATTCCCAGTAATTCCCACCTACCTTGACATAAATTCCAGACATCATCTAGGTTTTTAGGTCCCCTCACAATGTGACCTCTGTCACCTCCCACCAGTTACTCTCTAACTCAACAACAGTCAGATCAACCTATTAACTATAAGGCTTCCATGATTTTCTTCAAGCAGATCCCTCTGTTGGGATGTTCTTTCCTCCCTCTCCAGCCCGATCAACATCTCAGTTCACTCCACAAAATCTTTCCCTGACCTTGGTTTTCATTAATGATCTTATCTCTGTTCTCCCACAATGCTGCAGAAATACCTCCATCCCTGCACAAGGCTGTCAACTGCTTCTTAGCATGGATAAGCCTCATTCTTTGTTCCTCATTTCTCAGATAGAGAATGAATTATACATCTCTCTCTCCATGGTTCAGCCCAGTACTAGGCCTCAACTACTAGTTGATAGGTAGATTAACTAATTAATTAAACACTTACCTAAGAAGTAGGTCAGAGTTTTCAGCAGTCTTATAAGCCATGGTAGAAAAGAAGCCAAGTGATCCTCCTCATAAAAGATTACTTAGGCAGCTCATCTGTCTAGAACTGATTGCACAAAGGACACAGATGGTGTGGAAGGTGCAGTGCATAGGGAAACATCTTGTATAGGTGGGCACCCCCTTAGCGATTCTTCAGTGACATATCATCGAGAAGGAGCTTGGAAGTAGTAGAATAAGACTTGGACTTGAGTCCAAAAACCTGGGTCCTCTGACACTTGCTTTATGACTCTGTGGAAGTCCTATAACCTCTCTGAGCCTTCACCTATTAAATAAGAGAATACCACCTACCCCCCCCCCTACCTTACCCACCCTCTCCCCCACCTGTTTCACAGGCTGAGTATGAGGATAACATCACATGTAAAAACACTTTGCAAACTAATGGTAATACAAGAATTATCTTTTTTTTTTTTTTTAAGGTTAGCTCAGCAAATATGCCTGAATTTTTTAAAACTCTACCCCTAGAAATGTTCTATTAAAATTTGTGAACATATATTTACAAACAAGTAGAATATAATGTGCACCTGTGTTTTTTTTAAGGTTAGCTCAGCAAATATGCCTGAATTTTTAAAAACTCTACTCCTAGAGATGTTCTATATATTTACAAACAAGTAGAATATAATGTGCACCTGTGTGATGTAAAATACTATTTTGAGTGTAATCAGTGTGTTTTTCTTCAATGTCTACTCTCAAAAAATTTCTTCACTGTTCCTCCAAGGAAATCTCCCCTCTGCCCAGACACCTTCTGTTTAGAGATAAAGGGAATACTGAAGAACTAGAAAACAACAGCAATCGTTCTTAAATATTGATTTCAAAAGCCACTGGGCTGGCCCCTTAGGGCAGTGGTTAAACTTTGTGCATTGGGAGCCAGATCCCATATGGCTAATCACAATTATAATCCTGGCCCAGCAGCTTGAAAAGCATGTGGGGTGTGCCCAAAATCCTGGCAAGACAGAGAAATAGAGGATAAAGGATTGTAGCATGACTGTGCCACATTGGGGTGCTTTCTCTCTCGCTGGTGAACACATGAACCTCTGGTAATTAAAGGAGAAAAAAATAATAAAAGATGGCCTAGGTATAAAACAGATAGGCTGAGAACAGACTTTGAGAGATGGCTGTTCCTGCCACTAGCTTGAAAAGATACTCCATGGGCTGAGAGATAGGAAGAGGATGGACCACATGGAGGGAATCAGTAAGATGGAGAGAAGGCAGGCGTCTACCTTGCAGAACAATCCATCACCACCATCAGCCTGAGAGCCAAGTGTTCCCCTCATCGTTTCCTTTTTTGATTACCCATCAACAGCAACCAGCACATCACCCATGAGCTTCCCAACAGGGATGTTCCCCTCATCTCTGCACAGTCCCTTATTCAATCCATCCCATTCAAAAATGCCTCATTCAATGGTCCAGGGCACTTGTAGACTACATACACACAGGTATATGCATCCACACATGTGCTCTGTACAAAACAGAAGCCTGGAGATGGGGGTGGGGGAGGAGGGCATTATTTTCACACTTGTCCAAGGTGAGAGAAGATGAAATAAGCATAAGATCTCCCACCAAGCTGGCAATGGGACACACAAACTACAAAAACTCAACCCTCAATGCAATCTTTATGTATATATAAAGTACCTCTCACAATTCAGATAGAGCATCAGAAATTAAACTGATATATCAAGGACTAATTTAAAACAAACAAACAAACAAAAAAACTTGGTCTCTAAACAAATACAATGGAATACTTACTCTGAAGACTAAACAAAATAATGTCAATGTTTGACTCAAATTAATTATTGTAATAAAACTTCTGAGTGTATTGTCCTTATTTATCACGAGTTTGGTGCATTTTCCTGAACACCAAGGGACATTTATGGAGCCAAACGATCCAGGTATGGAACAGTCAAACACTAACCCTCACTGAGTTGGTGAAAGAGAGAGGGGTGTTCGATGGCGTTATACCAAAAATGTGAGAGCATCGATGTTTCTGTCTGACAGGGATCTGCATTTAATTCATACTCTGATCTTTTTGACAAGAACCAAGCAGGATTCAATTCCCTTGACGTCCTTTGGGTGAGGGCAGAATACAGTGGTGGCTGACCAAAGTCTGGAGCATAAATACAAAGAAAAGGCAGAAGGAGCATAATCTTTTAAGTAAATGAACAGCTGAATTCCTAAGGAAGCAGGGGAAATGCAGTAGCTCATAGCCATACCCGTTAGGAAGTACAGACTTCCCTCATGCACTCCTTCATTCACTTTGACCATTCTTTTTCTTTTCTTTTCTTTTTTAATGGCCAGAAAGAGACAGAGACAGGAAGAAAGTACTTTCCAATGGGTATGGTCATGCCATAATCTTTCCTCCATAATCTATCTTTTGGAGATGTAGGGCATGCACATACATGCACCTAGCATGTTTTTCAAGCCCACAGGGCTGAGATTCAGATTGTGATCAGTCACGTGGGATCCAGCTCCCTTAACCACTAGAGTAAAAAGCAGATGGCCCTGGGTTTTGTTTTTCTTTCTTTTCTTTTTTTTTTTTTTTTTAAGGTTCTTATCATAGGGCACATGTGCTCACCAAAGAAAGACAGAAAGAGTAAATATGAGAAATCACTTTCAGGGGATGGCCTAGTCACAGTCCCTTCTCCTTAATTCTCCTCTTGGGATTTTGGGCATGCACACATGCCCAATTTGATTTTCAAGTTGCCAACTGTAGTCGGCCATGTGAGAATCCAACACCATAACCACCACTCCACCTACTGGCCCACCATTAATTTCTAAACTGCAGTGATATCCCAGACATACTGCACTGTGAAAACAGAAGTTAATAAGGAGAGTGAAGCTGCTGCCCACATGGAAGTTACTATAAAGAAGGGAGATTAATAATTACCTAGGCAATTGTAACACAGTATAAGGGACATGATAGGGAAAGCAGTTTTGGTGTAGAATCCTCTGTTATGGAAACCACTAGGCGGTGAACATGACATAGTCAATGGTTGAGGGTGGCAGTTAAGGAAAGCTGTTGCCAGAAGTCACTTTTTCACTTTTCATTGACAAATAATTGACTATATTTATGTGATACAGTGTGGCGTGACAATATGCTAAAGATAAGTAAGAGTTTTCCAGGAAAATAGGATGCAATGGGTGAAACAGGCCGTTCAAACCATCAGAGTTCTCACACTTGAAGGCTAAGAGAAAAAGCAAACCCACAGATGTATGTGGTCTGGCTCACTGAGTTTTGTGGTTTTGTTGTCATTGTTTTTAATTCCTGGTCAACAAATGGAACTTTTCACATTAAATTTCAGATTTTTTATTACTCTTGAAATTCCCTCCTGGTAACAGAGTTAACTGGAATGAAGTAGTGCTTGCCCCTTTAAACAAGGCCTGATTTCCCCATCGGTCCCAATCATTCCTCCTTGTGTCCTGATATGGTCTGAATATGTCCCCCAAAAACTCATATGGTGAAACTTAATAGACAGTGTGGAAATAAGAGCTGGGGCCTTTAGAAGGTAATTAAGTCATAAAGGGAGAGGACTCATGAATGGGGTTCATGCCATTATTAAAGAGGCCTGAGGGAGCCCCCTTCCTTCTCTGGCATATAAGGACTTAGTGTCCTTCCTCCCTCTCACATGAGACACAAATGGAAGACTTGTCTTTGAGAAACAGGCCCTCGACAAATAGAAAATCTTCTGGCGCCGGGATCTTGAACTTCTCAGCCCCAGAACTGTAAGCAACGTATTCCTATTGTCTATAAATTACCCAGTCTAAGGAGTTTTGTTATGGCAGCCCAAATGGACCAAGACATAACCTTAGCAGTAAGGCCTAGGTCAGTTGCTATTTATCATCAAGCTTATGCTGTCTTTCTACTAGTATAGTTCAAGGAAGAGCAAAATGTTTCTTAAATCTATGTTTTACCAAAAGTGAAAAAGGGTATAGAGCAGGAAAGCCATGTTTTTCCCTGACTCTTAGCCCTCATCAGTATGGCCCAGGCCAGGCATATAGCCAAGTCCCTGGTCTAGACCTGCATAAGAGCAAGAATTACACCCTTTTCACTTCCATGGATTCAGGGTCAGACACACTGCCTGACATTTGGTAGCCAAGAAACAAACATTTCAGAGTGACTTTTTTTTAAGTGCACAATGGCTATAATGCAAGAAAGGGCACATCTTATTCAGAGAATTGGGGGAAAATTAAGATGGATGTAAAGGAGAAGAAATTTGACATGAGGATGAAGAGGAGGACAGAAGCCAATTCATGGAGGTCTGGCCAGATTTTCTAGAGTTGAGACTTTTTTGAAAGATGAGAATGAGAATTTTTTGAAAGATTTTAAACAAGGAAAGTGGACTTGACTAGATACATGTTTGGAAAGACTTCTGTCAGCAGCATCATAAAAACTGGGTCAGAGGAGGACATAGTAGAGGCTGATCCAGGGGGACATCACAATGGTCCAGATGACCAACTATGAAGGCCTAAACTGGACAGTGGGGGGGTAGGGATGGTGCATAGTTTTTAGGTGACAAAATCACCAGGATGGATGACCATTTGTGGCTAAAAGGAAGGAGTAGGTCAGACTTCATTTCTAGGAGTGGTACCATCTAATTCTGGATATGAACAGGGATCTATAAACTGCTGAAGTATGAGGAATCACCTTCCCTAGTCTCAATTTCTTTACTTATAGAATCCCTTGCCTTTGTGGAGATTCAGCTTGTGTTTGTTGAATAAAATTCAGAATGCTCAGTACATTCAAATGTAAAGCCAACAACAAGGTGTCTTACTCTAAGTATGTCCCACGAAACTTTGGGGCATCTAGTATGTTTATTTGCTAAATCTGGCAGGGCTCTTCACTGTTAACCAACCCCTTCTCTTGAGAGTGAGGGATTTGAGGAGGTATTATCTTACCACAGGTAGGAATCAGCAAACAGTGTTCTTGTGTGACCCTCTATTGGCAAATCAATAGTGTTGCTTTTCTGTGATGTATTCCTGTGGCCCATCAAGTTTTGGTGTAAAAAAAACAAAAAATCACCATACTCCCTCTATGCAATCCCTAAGAAAGTGAGTGAGCCAAGAGGTAGAGTCAAGGACCCAAAATCACATATATAAAAGGGGACGGGAGAAGAGAGCAGAAAGGCAACTATGAAGCAAGAAGACAGAACAAAGGAAACCACATCTACCCACAAGACAAGCAGAACACTCAAAGATCCTGAGGGAGTTTTAACACGCTCTCACACACAGGCAATAAAATTAGTGATAATATGCTATTCCTTCATCTTCATATGAGGGTCTTTAGAAAGCTATTAAAAAATGCATATCATGAGAAGAACTATGCATGTATTCCAAAAATTACTGCACCAAAAATAAATGTGTACTTCCATTCCATTTATCAGTGATATCCTCTCATACTTCTCCATAGTTTCAGAATTTCTACATTAAGTCTGTGCTACTTTGATTTTTTTTCCTAATACTGAAAGCTATTTTATAGAGGACAATTAGGCAGGCTATTCCAAATTTCTCCTCCAAAATTTTTAGGATTTACCTTCAAATCTATGATAGCAGTTAGCACCATTTGTTTTATGGAGTAGATGTATTTGTAACAAAACTGGTGGTAGAGGCTCATTGTTTGATAACTGTACATGCGGTAATAAACCCAAGGCACTTGCATTTAGAAGCAGCACACACTAACGAAAAAGCTGCTTGAACTAAAATGTCTAAAACCATAGAGGAATCCTATCAACATGCCACATCTTCTTAGCAGAACCTTCACAATCTGATGCCACCATGGACCCAAGTGTCGACCCAGAAAAGGAAAAGATAAAATGACATGTTTTCTTTCTTACAATGCCAGTTTGCCTTTTTTTTTTCCCTTGCCCACACATGAATTCCAATGGGTGCAAGCTATTCTCTCTAGGGAGGAGGGGGAAAGAGGTAATCATGACAAATTATCCTTTTTCCAAGTTATCATCATCTTGCTCTGTCTCTGTCAAATTGTTCCTCAAACACAGCAGTCTGCGAGCCCGGCTCTGCCTCCCCCCTTGAGTGCTATTTATACCTTTTGGATCAAACCGGCTCTTTTTGCATATCTCAGCCATTTCAGGGGCTGTGATGATGAACTGCACTGTTTTCAGTCGTTTCCATTAAAGTCGCTCGTGGTCACGTCCCTGAATATCTTTAAGGACAATGTGTTCCACAATCACTTCAATCTAAATCTGTCGATAATTATGATAGAAGGGGATAGTCTAAGTTTCAACCATGATGGAATGGTTCATTTTTCAAGCCTACGTGTTGCTTCCAAATTATCTGTAAGCCGCCACACAACCTTGCCCTGCAACTTTGCAGAGAAGTGGACGGGAACTTTTTCTTTTTTTTAAATTCCCCCCGCAATCACTATTTCTCCTAGGACTGTTTCTTTTTCTTCTTCTTCCTCTTCTTTAGCAATTTTCTTTCTTTCACAGCTGTTTGTTAGATCTTGGCTTCTTTTATTGAAGTGATATTCATGGAAAAGAAATGGAGTATCCAAGGCAATAAGGACTGAGAGAAGCGATAAAAGAAGGAAAAAGACAACAGTTGCAAAGAAGGGAGAGGAGGTGGATGGAAAGTATGAAATAGGAGAGAAGCTGAAGTTTTGTATTGGAACCACCAGCCCAGCAGGACATTACTTCTGTTTCCTTCCAAATATTTTTCTGGATGGAAAGTTAAAGAGGCTGCAGGATTTTTAAGCCTTCTCCATGGCCGTTATGAACTACTCTTACCACAGTCTCATTTCTCCCACTGGGTCTCCCCACCCCACTCCTTTCTGAGTCAGCCTCCCAGGAGTTTATATCTAAAGTATTGAAAAATTACTATATGTGGTTATATTCTAAACAAATTATTGAAGTCATCAAATCAGGAAATTTAAAAATGAGAATGATACTTCAGTAAGTTTAAAGTATGGGATAAGGGTAGAAGGAGAGGAAAATGTTTTAGTAACTCTGCAGCCACGTTTTCCAGCCCACCAGGAATATGCACGTTTGGAAAATTTAAGGAACCTCGTGATGTTTACTGGAAACGTTGGATTCTAGACAATAAATTAGGCTGCGCTTCACCCATCCTCCCTTTGGGTTTAGGAAAATATATAGGAAGGAGCTTCACACTGGTCAGCAATGCCTTAACTCTCATATGAGGAATGTAGCAAGCAGCCAGCTCATGCCTCCGTAACCTCAAAGGAAAAATTAGCTTTCCCATTTAACTCCTACCCAATGGGAGCGAGCGGAAAGTGTGTAGGATGCAGAATCATGGGTCCTGGATCAAGTCTTGCCTATTTGTGGATGTGGATTCATTTTCTCACCCTTAAAATCAGAATGATGCCCAGCCACGTTGGCATAGGCAGGAAGTCACAGCGGCATGGTGGTTGAAGCCACATGGGAAGCCCAGGTTTGGTTCTCAGCCCAGGCATGGTGGTGTGTGCCTGTAGTCCTAGCTGACTAGGAGACTAGGGCAGAAGGATCACAACAGAATGAGATGCTGTCAGAAATCAATCAATCTCTCTCTCCCTTCCTCCCTCCCATACTCCCATTTTAAAATATCAGAATAATATAGAACCAGCAGATGACATAATGGTTATGTCGCTGGACTCTCACGTGGTCAACCGTGGTTCAAGTCCCAGACCTAGTGGCTTGAAACTTGTGCTAGACGCATGTGTATGCATGCCCAAAATCCCAGGAGGAGAAGGGATTGTGGCCTGGCCATCCCCCCAGGGAGGCAATTTCTTGCTTTCTGTCTGTCTCTGTCTTTCTGGTGAATGCATATACCCTATAGCCAAAATCTCTCACCAAAAGAAAAATAAGAATAATGAAAAACTATGGGTACTTGGGGGCTCTGTGGCAATGTGCTGCTCAAGAAACTCTAGATCCCACATGGTAACCGCGGTTTGACTCACTGGCACCATCTGCCTGAAATTCACTGGGGAAGTACACTGGTACTTAAGATCCTGTGGATGGAGGACTGAAGAAGGGGTATCAAGGTTGACCATACCTTGTAGAGAGGGCTGTTCTCCCATCCCAAACTCACATACATAGACACACTCAATCATGTGCACATACACATGTGCTAGCATGAATAAAGAAAAGAAAACATGCGCATTTAATGACATATGGATGTAAAGAAACACCAGGCAAATGAAAAAGCTCTAAGTGTGTTGTTTATCACCAATAACTGTCCTGGTCAGGGGAGGATCAGTCTCCATGTCTTCCTTATCATTTGACTATGGCATTTGCTTCTGAAAAAATTAACCTCAGAGGTTTCTGTGTATCCTAGGGATATGCTCAATTTCTGTAAAAGGGCAAAATGAAAGTTAAAGAAATGGCCCTTTACTCCATGATTAAAATATGTCCCTAGATGAAAATGTTTACATCTAAAATAAAATTTGAAGTATTTTCAGCATGTTTCATATAATGAGAACTAGGCAATTTAAAAATCAAACAGAAAAGACAGAAACAAATTAAGTTCCTCTGAAAATAAGAATAGCAAGCTTAGGACCAGCAGGTGGCATGGTGGTTAAGGTGTTAGACTCCCACATAACTGACCGCGGTTCAAATCTCAGTCCTGGTGACTTACTCTCTGGCTTTCCCTTTCTCTCTCTCTCTCTCTGATCAGATGATAATAACAACAACAACAACAACAAATAAAATAAAATAAATAAATTCTTTTAAAAAAAAAAAAGGAATAGCAAGCTTATTTGGAGTTGTCTCCATTTAACACTCATGGTAGCCCTATGAAGTAAGCACTGTTAGTATCCCATTGTACAGATGAGAAAGCTAAGGCAGAAGATGCGTGAGCAACCTATGCTCAAGTCTCATAGTGAGTACACCGCGGTATGGCTGAATTCTAGTTTATTGTGAGCATGCTACTTAGAATCGACAGTGATGCAGGCTTGACACTGCAGGGGACAGACACTTCTTTCTGTGGCTCCACCTTGCCTTCAGGATGAAGTTCTATCTCTTTACCAATACCCACAAGGCCCTCCACTACCTGGGCTCAGTCGATCCCTCCAGATTCAGACCCTGCCACATCCTCCCACACTCCAGCCATTCTCATGTCTCTGCAATTCTTTTACATGGCCTGCCTTGCTTCTTTCTTTTGGCTAATGCACATATATGCTCCCCATCTCCTTTTCCATTGTCAGCATCTTACTCTTGACTCTCGTGTCACCTCTAAACCTCAGACCCAGTCAGGTCCTCAAAGTCCTCATCTGCACCCTTCCTTCTTTGCAATTAACATAACACACCAGATTCAGCCCTGACTATATCCTCAACTAGCCTCTGAATCTTTGACCAGGGAAGCATTTTCTTCTCTTCATTCATGGTGTAGAATGGCTGTCTGGAAAGTAGTAGTTGCCAACAAGTGTCATTGGCGGGATTAATAGAAACAGAACAGTTAGAAAAAACTAACTGCACTAATAATATTAATAGCTCATAATAGCCTCTACCTTCAGTATTTTAAGACATTTCCAGACTATGTTTCATTCTCAGTGGATTTTATAAAAGTCAGTGTTCTACCATGAAAACACATATTTGCAAATGATATTTTCACACCAAACCAAACCATTTCTGCATATTTTCTATGTTCATCTGTATAAACTCTCTACTGTAAAATATCCATGTTCTCTCTCCCTCTTCTTTCTTCCTTCTATCCATAATAAGCTTCATTATCTCACAGAAAATGATTTCACAGACAAAACAGATGAGACGGCTTGGACTCCCTTATCTTCTTTTCTCTACACCAGCAGCCATCCTATACTTATTTCATCATGACTTTCTCCTCCAATAATCCCAGAAAGACTTTCTTCTACTTGTTCTGGTCACATTCTTCAATACTATTCTTAATCTTATCCTTTCCCATCAGAGTCCTTCAACTGCTTATGAAATAGTCACTCCTCCTCCTTACTGACTTGTTGCCCCACAACAGGAAAATATGGACAAGTGTTTCTTAACTTTAATGTCCTTTCTCACTCTCATAGCCCTTTATACTTATCTGGTAGGTACTACTCACT
>NW_006159776.1:1603164-1626000 GCF_000334495.1 Tupaia belangeri chinensis | reverse complement strand
CCATCCTTTTCAAAGCCAGGTATCTCAAAAGAGAGGTCCACTTTACTGCAGTTACATCCTATCATACATCTATTAACTCATCCCTATATGTTCACAACAAGGATAACTGTGAGCTACATAGTTCATAAACTCATGAGTACCTTTTAATCTTAACTTCGGTGATCTCCACCTCTTATCCCCAGCACAATTATCTGGAAAACATTTATTTATCTTTAAGATTCAGTTGGAGGGTCTCGCAGGTTGAGTAGTGGTTAAGGGCGCTGGACTGCCACATGACTGACTGCAGTTCAAGTCTCAGGCCTGATGGCTTGCTTTCTCACTTTCCTTCTCTCTCTGTCTCTCTCTGGTCAAATGAAAAATAAACAGATAAAGAAATAAAGATAAATAGTATAATTCTAAAAATAATAATAATAATAAAAATTTTTTAAAAGATTCTATTGGAATCTCTGACCCTTCCCAGGCCTCATGCTTTGCATGGGTGAGTCCTCCCTCTAGTGTCCACACAGTGCTTTATGGCACTTCCATTACACTTCTCACTTCTTATTGTACTAAACTCTTTACATCTCTCACTCTTCTCCTGATCTGTAAGTTCTTTGAAAACATAGGTGCTGTGCTTGTAGTGTACCCAACAGATTGGCCTCCAGTAAATGTTTGTTGAATTTAACTGCATCCATGCTAGACTTTTGCTACTAAAGAGGAAGTTGAAGCAAAGCTTGTTTAAGAAAACCTGGTGGACTAGTTTAAACTAGAATCAATCTGTCTTTTTCTAGAAATTTGAAACTAAGAAAATTCAAGCGTGAAAATATTCTGTGTTGAAACTGAACCTCATGTGGTTTAACTCAAATTCATAGTAGTAACAGTTCCAGGTATGTCACACGCCCTGTGATTACACACTAATATTGGTGGTAAGACAAGAGTTAGGAGTCTGTCTGGAAAGACACAGTGGTATAGCTGAAAAACCCAGGACCAAGAAAAAAGACACTTGGAATCTATTCTCTTTTCACTTGGCCGAGTCTCTTTCAGTCACCCCATCTGCAAAATGACAGAGTTGAGTTGGATGATTGTTGCGGGCACTTCATGCTCTGGATGACCAAATTTCTTTTTTTTTTTTCCTGAGGCTTAAAATTTTGATGCATAAGGAACCAGCAGTTAGCATAATGGCTACATCACTGAACTCCCATGTAGTTGACCATGGTTCGAGTCCTGGACCCAGTGGCTTAAACTCATACCAGGTGTGTGTGCATGCATGCCCAAGATCCTGAGAAGAGAATGGAGAAGGGATTGTGGTGTGGCCATCCCCCTAGGGGGTGATTTCTGTCTCTGTCTCTATCTCTCTGGTGAATGCACACGTCCTATAGCAAAAACCTCTCAAAAAAAAAAAATTTGATGTGGGAACCAGCAGTTAGCGTAATGGCTATGGCGCTGGACTCCCACGTAGTCAACCGCGGTTCGCATCCCGGACCCGGTGGCTTAAAACTCACGCCGGGCGCATGTGCGTGCGTGCCCAAGATCCCAAGAGGAGAATGGAGGAGAAGGGATTGTGGCATGACCATCCCCCCTGGGGGGTGATTTCTTGCTTTCTGTCTCTCTGTCTCTCTCTGTCTGTCTGGCGAGCGCACGCACCCTATAGCGAAAATCTCTCCAAAAAAAAAAATTTGATGCATGGAATACAGAAGAAAATCACAGATTTCAAGAGGCTGAGAACTATGACATTAACCTTTGGGAAAGGATATCAGCAAGGATGCTGAAGTCACAAGAATGTCAACTATGTATGGCACACAGGTGATTTCCTCATGCAGATAATGATGGTTGCCTAAATTAACCCACATGGTAATTGCAAGGATCGATTAAATTGATGCAGGTGAAAATGAAATATCAGTTCTCAAGAGCTTTTTCAATGTTTTTAATTATTTATAACAAAATTTTATTAATAATTGTAGCCAGCTACAGGGCAGGAATTATAGTAAAAAGTTCTCTATAACTTAAGCATATAAATGAACAAATAATCTGCCCCACTCAGTTAAGAATGGGTTCTTTTATAGTCATCTATAAAAGACACTAAATCTCTGAGAGCTATCTCGATTCACCATCACCACAGTCAGAAAGTTTTACAAAGGTTACATTGACATAGGAAATATATCCAAATTATGTTAATAATAATAACAACAACTGTATTTGGGATATACTTCAGAGTTTATAAAATGATTCCATTTTATCCATGACGACACTGAGTCTCTGAGAGGTTAAGTAACCTACCTAATGCTTCACAGCCCAATGCAACAGGGATGCTTAAGTTACAGTTATGTCAGCCAGGTTTCCCAGTTTCTCATGGAACTAGTAAGAACATTTCTAAAACACATATACAAATCCATAGACAAAGTGATGCATGTGATAAGTAACACTGAAACTCCCCATGCTGCAGAGCTCATGAAAATGATTAGTGTATGTGTATAAAATTTTCATTGTTTTAGAATGAAAAACCTGACAAAAAGGCCAGAGAAATGTAGCCCTAATCACACAACAGAATCTGAAAACTCAGTGGGTCCAACTTTGTAATTAGGAGGTTTGTTCCTAGGTAGATGGCAAACAAGGATTTATTTTCCAAGGTGACAATGGGCAAGTGAGCACAGGGACAATAGGACAGACACACAGCAAAGCTCTCTCAAATCCTCAGGCCCTAATTAGTATAAATACACAGGCAAAGTGGTCGCAAATCAAAGAAAGTGGCACTTGCCTGGAGATGTTTGCTGGGATATGCAGTCTACTTTTGATTGCCCCAGTACACTACTTTGTAAAATTACAGCATTCATGAGATTCCTAACTCCATGCAAGTCCAGAGAGGGTGGGAACATCTTAGTTGCTTGCCTTTCACAGACTGGCAAGGGTTTAGGGTTACAAAGTGGCAGATTGGAGGCTAAGGCTAAGAGGAAAATTCAAAGCAAGCCTCTCTGTGACCTCTCCCTTGATCAGCAGGTGGATTTGAGGGTATTTGCACTGAGAATATCACATCACTCTGTCATACTCTCTGTTCTTTAATTAAGAACCTCACTTCTCTTTATTTCCTAAACCACTGCAGTAAACACTAACTAGAATCTAATGCCCTATCTCAGGCCCTTCCAGTTCATCCCTTAAATGATAACCAGAGTGATCTTATAAAAAAGCCAATCTCACCATGTCGCCCCTTTCTAAGGGGGGAAGTAACCTTCCAATAAATCACAGCTATCTGCAGGACAAAGGCTAAATCTCCCAGACCTGAATCTAAAGTTTCCTCATCCTTTGGCTCCATTCTATGTTTCACCCTCAACCCTGCAATTCATGCACACCAAGTTAATTATAGGACATACTCCCACATGTACCACATACCATGAGCTGCCATGGCTCTCTGGTTTTATTCGAGCCACTTTCTGATTGAAATGCTCTTCCCTTTTGTCCATGAGGCAAATTTAGAACTTCAGCTCCAATGCCACCTGGTCTAGATGTCACCATCCTCTCCCCAGCCCCAAGGAAATTAGTTGCCATCTCTTCAATGTGCCCTATGCTAACTTTTGTCCTAGCATTGTCTTCAATGTATTGCAGTTGTCTCTGGTCTGTCACTCTGACTAGACTGCAATGACACCACTTGTGTGTTATGCAACTTTATACCTCCAGTTTCTTGTTTTCTTCTAGGGAAGTGGGTGGCACAGAAGAGATGTCAATGCAGATTTTTGTTAAAAGAAAAAAGTCCATGAAGCATTTCTGAATCTCCATGCATACATTGTAAAGTGTATTGAGAATTACACATGTGATGTATTAGGATCCCTTTCTAACTATGTTAGCAGGGGGATGAGTTGCTAGGATGGTAAATCACGCTAACTCATGCTTCCAAACACTGGCCCTTAGACCACATTCAATTGCTATTCAAGTTTTTACTAGGTCATATTAAAATAAGAATAAAATAATATGGTAAGATTTTCCACAATTATTCCCTTCCTCCTTTATTTGGTGTTAAGATAAACTTTGTTTTGGGGGAGGTTTTTGTTTGGTTTAGTTTTGGCTTGTTTTTGTTTTCTTGTTTTGAGAGAGATTTTTTGCTATAGGGTGTGTGCACTTGCTAGAGAGACTGAAAGCAAGAAATCACCCCCCAGAGGCATGGCCATGTCACAATCCCTTCTCCTCCATTCTCCTCTCGGGATTTTGGGCACACACACATGTGCCCAGCATTGAGTTTTTTAAGCCACCAGGTTCGGGACTCAAACAGCTGTTGACCATGTCAGAATCCAGCAACGTAACCATTATGTCATCTGCTGGTTCCAATACCTTTGTTTTAATAAATAAAATGGTACTAGACAGTAGTTTCATTTGGGTTCTGCTTATTTGTGTATGCTCTTCCTTGGTGATCTAAAAATAAACAAGTCAATACTGATCTTTGCAACAGTCAGAGGCTCAGCAAGAAACAGAATTCACCCAGATGGTTCAAATAAAGTGACTTTAATGAAGCAACCATTCATCTAGTAGGGAGGTTTGAGATGCCCAAAGGATCAAGAGGAGGAAACAGTGTCATTGATGCCTGGTGAGAGCTAGAACCATGGAGATGGCCCCACCTGGGAAAGGTGCCACCTGCAGAAACCGTATCACTACCCCTGACACGCAGTACTGAAGTGAAGTTTCTCTCCTGTCTATCCTCAGTCTGCCAGACACACTCCTTATCCAAACCAAACTGAAAGCAGCCAGCAAGGAGGTCGACTAGTGCACCCATAGGTTTCAGCCTCCTAAGCACAGAGTAGGTCAGGGCACAGAACAGACTGGGGACAGGGAGAAAGGGAGCATAACCTGCATAGTTTCCCCCCTCCTTTTTTATCTGGTCTGTGAAAACTAAGTCTTGTCTATCACTGATCTAGTGGTCTGAGCACCCAAAAGGGAAACAGAATATCAATTCTAGTCATTGACTGACTAACCTTAAGCAAGTCCTATAATCTCTGTACTACATTTTCTTCACCTGCAAAGTGGGAGTAACTTTCTGTCCTACCAACACTGTCCTACCAACCCTTAGGGATGTCGCAAGTTTTAAGAGGTAACATACGAAAGGTTTTATAAACTGAAAAGTACTATGGTTTAATGTAAACAATACTTACATAGTCCATACTGAGCCAGGCTCCATTTCTAGCCTTTAATAATAATGGCCCGAGCAATGCATCATGCAAGTTTTTCCTATATATGGTAAGGAATATTTTTTTTTCTCAAAAGGGCAAAAAATGTCCAAAGAATGTTACCCTCATCTTTATGATCAACGTTATAACAGGTTATCAACTTCATTCATTCTGAAATAACACTAAGCTAAACTTTACACACCAGGCTGAGAGATTTTAGGATATTTTGGAACTTTTATTCAAATAAGACTGTGATTGACCTCATTTTCATATATTTTCTATTTGGGGAAAACAAAAACTAGTGGCAGAATGTGAACATTTGCTATTGCCATTATTGTTATTACTATTTTATTGTCAATCAAAACTGAGACTCTACCGTGGCCTACGGCTAAACACAGAACGTTCTCCTGGGAACATAACATTTTTATAGACTTTCTTCAGCTTTTCCCAACACTCCCAAAAATTAATACTCATGGACAACACAACTGGTTCCATCCACAACCACTAATTAATGTGGTCCACTGTCTCTGCTTTGCCACTGGTTAACCAGGATCACCTACAGATTGAGACTAGTGGACATGCTGGAAGAGTTGTTGCTCCAAGCCTGTTCTGGGTACATTCTTGTGCCTAGAGCCTTCATAAAACATGATCAGAAATCATCACAGACAGAATTTCCAGTGCGGATTTTAGAGGCCATGGCTGGAGGTCAAAAGTCTTTGAGTTCAGTTACATACTGTCATTCTGGAGTTTCTTTCACCCTAGAGCTGCATAAATCCTGAGCGGCAATAGCACAATAGAAAGAAGATAGGCACTGTAGTCAGAGAGCATAGAATTCAAATTCCAGTTACCCATCTAGGTAGTCACTTAACATGGTTACTTTAAAAGGTAAGAAAATAATTTCTGCCTTATAAGATTGTTATAGAAATAAGCAATACATAGGGCACACGTGATATGGTGCCTAACATACTGCAGGTGTTCACTAAATAACTACAATGATAAGGATAGTTTTCCAACATCTCCACCCAGACAGGTGACTAAGGATGAAGACATCTGAAGTGACGAATGTAACGCTGGCTTTCTCCTCAGACAGGAATCCATGTGATCGACACTCCTCAGCTGTAGTAAGCAGCCACTCTTTGCCCCATACTCCTCCTTCTTTCTTTCCTTCTTTCTTTTTTTTTTTTTTTTTTTTTTTTGGGGGGTTTTGGTTTTGGGGGGGGGGCGCTCCCACTTTTTTTTTTTTTTTTGAGAGGTTTTCGCTATAGGGCGCGTGCACTCACCAGACAGACAGATTGAGACAGAGAGACAGAAAGCGAGAAATCACCCCCCAGGGGGGACAGTCACGCCGCAATCCCTTCTCCTCCCTTCTCCTCTCGGGATCTTGGGCACGCACGCACACGCGCCCAGCGTGAGTTTTAAGCCACCGGGTCCAGGACATGAACCGCGGTCGACTATGTGGGAGTCCAGCGACATAGCTGTTAAACTAACTGCTGGTTCCCCCTCTTTCTGAGTATAGCACTTTTTTTTCTTTTTTCACTTTTGCCAGCGGGCATGTATACGTTCCAGAGAGTAAGAAAATGAGAAACCACTCCCCAAGGGGAATGGTCACTCCACGATCTCTATTCCTCCATTTTTCCCTCTTTTCAGGATTCTGTACCTGCACACACACACCTGTGCAGCATGTCTTTCAAGCCACAGAGTCTGGGACCATCACCTGGTAGACCACGTGGGATCCTGCTATCTTAACCATCACTACCGCTACCTGACTCAGCACTTCCATTTTTAAAGAGAATGATTATTTTCTTTTCTCCATCCATGCAGCTCTAGTGGGGTGGCCAACCATAGTTGCCCACACCATCTCTGGCCTCAGAAGGGAACACTCTCCATTCTAAACTTAACTTCTCACAAAGTCGTCACTAATATTCATGACCCAGCAGTGAGCAAGGGCAGTAGCATGATTCCAGAAGGCAAACTGGGATGATGACCTCAGACAGCATCAGAAAAGCCTGAGACAATACTATGAAAAGAAAGATCAAATTCCTTCTGGAAATTAAACCATATAATATACATATAGTCCCAATTACCTCAGCCATGAGGATGGGCTCTAGAGGAGAGTAAGACTTCCTTCCCCATGCTGGTGATATTACACATCTGAGCACAGAAGCAGAAATCAGAAGACATGGTCCACAGAGGGGAAAAAAAAAAAAAAAAAAAAGTAAAAGGCAGTATCTTCAGGACCTGCCTAGTCTGAGAGTCTTGGTCCTGATTCTGGAGCTGCTTTTATGCCTCTGGGGCTGATTTTATGTGCTTCCTCTTTCTAACTGAGACTCCAGGAAATACACAGAACCTGACGTGGAATTCTTCTGCTGCGTACAACTGAACATTCCACATTCCTACTGTGGAG
Organism: Tupaia belangeri chinensis; assembly: GCF_000334495.1. NCBI lineage: Eukaryota > Metazoa > Chordata > Mammalia > Scandentia > Tupaiidae > Tupaia > Tupaia belangeri. The sequence continues at coordinate 1,618,470 of NW_006159776.1, read as the reverse complement.
ATAGGTGCATCAGAGCTAAAGGCCACTGGACACGAGAATCTCCCAACTAAGTACCACCCTTTGTTCTGAGCCCTGACTCACCAGGATGTCCCTGTTCTGTGGCACTTCATGAGCAGGTATGAGCAGAGAATCCTCAGGCCATACCAGGAAACATGAGTCAGTTGGCATGAGCTTTCTCCACACATACAGAGCTGGGACCTCAGCTGAATAAATCAGTTATTATTGCATAACAAGCTACCCCCAAACTCTGTGGCCAAGATGTGCTTATTACACGCAAGTCTACATGTCAGCAGGATGGTTCTGCTGATCTGAACAAGGCTCGGCTTGCTCACATGGTCTGCTGTCCACTGGTGGATCAGCTGAGGGCTGCCCAGTCCAGGAGAGCCTCACTCACAAAGTTAGTGGTTGACTGGTTTCTAGCAGCTGGCTGGCTTCTGGCTGTGGAGATACGAGTGACTTATTGTTAAGCAAGCTGGTCTGGTCTTATTCACCAGACGGTAGTAAAGATTTGAGAGAGGAACTGTGTGAGGTCTCTTGAGGCCTAGAATTGAGTTGGAACATAATCACTATCACCTTGTTCAATTTACCCAAGCGAACCACAGGATCACCAGATTCAAGGGAGAGGGGAATGTGTTCCTCCCCTTGATAGAAGCAGCTACAGAGTCACATTGCTAAGGTCATGAATCTGAGAAGTCCAGAATTGGGGTCATTTTTGCAGTCCATCTGCCTAATCTGGCATCCATGTCACCCTTTTCGATATGTGTTCAGGATGAGTTACCTGGTAAGTGTTGAGCTTTTGAACCCTCGAAGTTCAATCCTTGAACCCTAGAAAATACCCAAAGAAAATGCCACTCTGCAACTTTGCTAAGCAAAGCCCCCATCTCGCTGTGTGTTTCTTTAAATTCCAACAATATCAAGTTGAACATTTTTTTTGAGAGAGATTTTTGTTACAGGGCACATGCACTCACCAGAGAGAGACAAAAAGAAGGCAAGAAATCACACACCCCACCCCCACCCGGGGAGATGGCCATGCCACAATCCCTTCTCCTCCATTCTCCTCTCAGGGCTTCGGGCACACATGTATGTGCGCCTGGCGTGAGCTTCAAGCCCCTGGGTTTGGGACTCAAATAGCAGTAGGCCACGTATGAGTCCAGCAATGTAACGATTATGCCATCTGCTGGCACACCTAGTTGAACATTTTTTGAGGATGGGCAGAAATAAGCATTTAAATTAGCTGAGGGTTTCATAAGAATATGTTATCCGTGGGACTAGCAGATGGCATCACAATCAAGTTGCTGGACTCCCACAGGGCTGACTGCAGTCTGAGTCCGGATCCACTGGCTTGAAACTCATGTCGGGTACTTGTGTATGCATGCCCAAAATCCTGAGAGGAGAATGGAAGAGGAGGGATTGCAGTATGGCCATCCCCCTGGGAGGAGAAGATGATTTCTCACTTTCTGTCTCTGCCTCTCTAGTGACCGCACGCGCCCTATAGCAAAAATCTCTCGAAAAAAAAAAATGTTATCTGTATCACATCAGAAAAAAAATGGAAATGATAGGATTCAAAATTTAATTCATTCATCAAGTCTTCCATTCAATCAATATTAATTTAATACCTCCCAAATACACGATGTCCCTAAGACGTTTGGGGGGTATCTAAGAATAATTTAGACCTGCTAGTGCTCTTTTAGTATATGGCCTCTCTAGTAAGTATCAGTGTTTGGTACCCCAAGAGCCCTAGAAACTATAGCTGCTCATTTACCTGTCTTTCTCCACCAATAGCCCATGAGCTCTCCAAAAGTGTGGATCTCATTTTATCTACACTTCACACAAAGGGCTTGATGAATATTTGCTGAAATTAAATTAAATTAATATCCACAACAAAAGAAAACCACAAACATTTCATATAAAATTCTCTCTTCATAGACAGAATGTTTGGATTTACCATTATCCCCCACTTAAGAGTAAAAACGTGTGGAAATCACAAAATAGTGACACTGTGACCCCACAAAAATGGCTTAATGAGTTCATAAGTCAATAAAAGGGGCATTTTTATTCCACCCCCCTCCTTTGTAGGAGCATCTCCTCGGTTGGAAGGGAGAAAGAAGATAAACAGCACATTCTGAGCGCTTTTGAAGCTGGGCTATCAACAAAGGATCTTCTAAATCAATTCACCACCAGAAACGGAATGCAGGCATTTCTCAGAAATGTCTCACAAAGGAGCTCAGAGAAAGGCTCTCTGAAGGCAGAAGCAGGAGATGTTTCCATCCTGAAGATGGAAATTGAGTATAGCAATGAGGTCTATGCCTGCAAACTTTTCCACAGGGTCGGAGTGCCTGGTAGCTCATGGCCATCTCGCTGCAGGCGATTCAAAGAGGGTCACAATGCTTCCTGCAGGCCACTCGGGCGAGTTTTCATTCTGGGCATAAAAAGCAAATTTCCCAGCTCCCCTCCCCCTGGGCTCTCCTTCCTCTCTGCCAGCACCAGAGCTGCCGTGCAGTGACAGCCAGCAGAGGAACAAGAAGCATTGAGGAGGAGCACCAATTTGAGTATCTGCCAGCACCATCTGCAAATTCCACAGGCGGAGGACACAGAGGCAGCCTCAAAGCTCACTAAATCTAAAGCACAGGGCTGTCAAAGAGGGAAACTGACATCAGCAGACCTCCCCAGGGCCAGCACCCCAGGGGGCTCAGTTTATCCACATAGTTTTTCAGGCTCCAAAATAGGATTTTGCTCATGTATCCTGAGTCTTAAGACCTGATACTCCAATTAATCTCATGTTTAAAGTGGCTCTTTTTAATAGACTTTATTTTTATATCATTTTTAGTTTCAAAGCAAAATTGAGCAGAACAAAGTGGTCATTTTTTAAACATATAATTGGGGTCAATAAACATGCTCTGAGCTTCTACTTTGGGCCATGGGCTGAGTGGAAATGCCGAACTAAAGCTGCATTGTTCCAACACCAAGCTGCTCACAGTGGGCGAGATAGAGAAGTAAACAGATGATTGATTATAAGATAGGGTAATAATAGTGAGGACAAAGATAAGCAGAGACTGTTGCAATAACACAGAAGAGACTCTAATGTATGAGAGAGGATCAGGAAGTCATCTGGGAGATGTAATGCCTGTATTGGGTTTAAGAATACAAAAGAGTTGTCCAAGGGAGTAAGGGGCTTAGGGGACACTCATCGAGGAAAAATTGATGTCCTATGATCTCTCCTTACCCAATTCCAATGCCAGAAGAACCTTAGCAAAGAATCTCTAAGGTTATCGTCTCTGAATCCATGAAGACCTCCACGTCCCTCTCTAAAATTCAGCTTTAATTCTTTACTTTCTTCCCATTTCTGTTTCCACTCTGAATTCAACCCCTCTTTGCTGCTCCTTCAGATACGTGACCTGTCAGGTAGTTTCCAGATTTCTATATCTGCCACAGATACTGCCTCTCTTGTCACTCTGGCCCACCCATGACAATAAGAGGTTGGGTCATTTCCCAGGGCACTATTTCCAAGCCCAGGACATCACAACTTTCCTAGCTTGGTAGGGAATAAGATTGGACCATTGCAGGCAGTGAGAGTCAATGTGCAATGGCAAAATCCCCTCTATTGTCAGTGTTCTGCCTCATCTAGATCCCAGTGTCCAATGTCTAGAGAATGTGTGCTTGAGGCTCTGAAAATCCAAACAGTGAGCCCTTCAGGTTGTAGTCAAAGCTCTGAACTACATTATTATCCCAAATAGAAAAGAAACTGAACAGTGGATTCTCAATGCCTAAGGACACACACTGATCTTAATTCGATTTGAACATTTCATTAGAAATGTCCATTAGTACATTAAGTAGACAGATCCAAGGATGACACCTCCAATTCTTTTTTTAGGAATCTGGCCAAGCTCATCTATTCTATACCAATGTATACAACTGTCCTTTTCAGAAGGGGATTTTTATGTAAGTGTTGAAGACCACCAGCATGTCTCCATCTTGCTAATGATATAATCCCTCTAACACAATTAAAACAAGGCATTTCACTATCTCCAAAGGTCCTTCCCCCTTTTCTTCTCATTTTCTCCTGAAGTATTTCCTCGCACCCATCCTGAGCCTAAGTCCCTTCTCAAGACCATCTATAAACACAAATGAATTGTTCCATGAAGGACAGTCTCCTCTCGCCATCTGGATTGTGAGCTCCAAGCAGTCAGAAGGCATATCTCAAGACATTTTGCATGTGTGCATGGATCAAAGGCACAGCACTAATCGATGTGGGGTGAGTCACTTCGTTTTTATGTAAAATTGGGGGGAAATAATTAAATGAACCTCAGAGAGATACTAAGAGTATTACATGAAATGATGTATTAAAAATCCTCAGCCTGGAACACAATAAGTCCTCAAAACATGCTTGCTGTTATTACATACTACCAATATTTTAATTAATTATCTCTGGGTCTTATTTCATCAATTAAATAGCAGTGAGGTAGATACGTCATTGGGCGATAGTAAGTAAATAAGGCATGCCTGTGGTAATCTAGCATGGCGCCTGAACACACAGGAATCGTTTTGTCAGTGGAGACAATTTAATATTAATGCACTGAGCACTTGCTTTTTGGTTTACCCTCCAAAGGAAGTGAGTCTATACTTCAAAGGCGAGAACAAATTATCAATCTTTTTATTCACAAAAAATTCACTCCTCAAAACAGTGAGGGGCAGAGGAGGAGTTGGAAAGCTATGTCTTCTGAAAATAAAAGGAGTTTGGTGATTTGGGAGATGAAATTGGGTCCTTAGTTCTTTCCTTTTCTTCTGTACTATGTCCATTCATGGAGAAGCTTGGCCTGGTCCCTTCGGATTTAGACCACCAAGATACTTAAGGTACACAAGAATGGAGTTTCTGAGGACTCTCAGAGGTGTCCTGCTAAGTGCCACCATGGAGGGCTCACTCAGACATACAGAGGCATCAGTAACCTGCCCCAAGAGAGTTGTGCATTTGAGCAAGAAGACACACACCCTGAATAGGGAATGGTGATCTCCCCTGGTGAGGAGTACAGAGGGATTCCACAGCCCACCCTCCTGAGTCTTGTTAATTTTGAAGCCAGCCCCAGACCAAAAACAAAACAAAACAAACAAACAAAACAACTCTGAAAGCCTACAATAAGTCATTTATTCATTTGTTCATCCATTCATCTATTCATCTATTCATTTACAGCATAGAGACACTGGAAACTGGCTTCCCAAACTGAACTCTGACTGAGCCATTAAAAGATATGTGACTTGTGGGACCAGCAGTTAGTGTAATGGCTATGTCGCTGAACTCCCATGTAGTTGACCGCGGTTCAAGTCCTGGACCCGATGGCTTAAACTCACGCCAGGCACGTGTGCATGTGTGCCCAAGATCCCAAGAGGAGAATGGAGGAGAAGAGATTGCGGCATGGCCATCCTCCCTGGGGGGGGTGATTTCTGGCTTTCTATCTCTCTCTGACTCTCGGGCGAACACCTAAAAGAAACACCCCCAAAAAAAAAAAAAAAAAAAAAGAGATGTAACTTGAACAAGGCACTTAAAACACAATTTTTCTCCATTTATAAAATAGGAAATATTGGGTCATCAGAAAAGTCATGATGCCTTTAATGACCTCTTGGAAATTGGTAAGAAATGACCCAATAATAATAGTGAATGCATTCTAGGTTTACTTCCCTGAGAATAATACCGGGCACAGAATAAACATGAGTGCAGGTTACCTGCTAGTATGATGAAGATGATGATGATGATGATGGAGGGAAGCTGTACAAACATGGAAGGTAGAGATGATTAAACCAAAAATCAGATGGTGTACACAGGCAATACCATCAAAGCCCACACTGAATAATTTGGGCTGGGACTGCTACTTCTGCTGGGCTGTTTCAAGATCTGCTGGGTTTTCAGGAAATCAGCAGTTAGCATAATGGCTATGTCGCTGTACTCCCACGTAGTCAACTGTGATTCACGTCCCAGACCCGGTGGCTTAAAACTCACGCCAGGCTCGGGTGCGTGCGTGCCCAAGATCCCGAGAGGAGAATGGAGGAGAAGGGATTGTGGCATGACCATCCCCCCTGGGGGGGTGATTTCTTGCTTTCTGTCTCTATGTCTCTGTCTGTCTGGTGAGTGCACGCGCCCTATAGCGAAAACCTCTCAAAAAAAAAAAGATCTGCTGGGTTTTCTAAGGCAAGAAGTACTGCCACTTTGCTTGCAGTTCCCAGTTTACATGGGTCAGCACATCTGCAGTTAAACCTTGAAAGGATTTTGGGAGGCCCTTGTTTTCAGCTGCCTTTCTTTCTTTCTTTCTTTTTTTTTTTTTTTTAAGCCATCCGTTCTGAGTTTGTTGCTTCATTCACTTGTCAATATGTCACTTCCCTTCAACCTCCCTTCTAAAGTATTTGCTAAAAAATAGTTCCTAAACTCTCCTTGTTACCAGGAGAGATGCTGAGAATGAGAGAAGAGATCTGGGAAAGCTACAGATCGTCTTTGATGAGTCAAAGATTCTAGCATTTCCCTGTCTCAGTGCTCTGTCTTTGACTGACAGTGGGCCTGTTTATAAATCTTTAACGTGGCCAGTGATCCTTCTCCCAAATCTAAAACTGCAGACCAGAATCAACCTCTGAATTGATTACAGTGGATTTGTTTTGGTTGCACATCCCTCTGGAGTTTTAACAAGCAATCTTTCAAAGGTTGCCAGTGGGAGGCATAGGTGACATGAAAGGAGAGGGTAAGGGAATGAGGGCTTCTCAGACCCTCACACCCATCCCAGCTTTCCTCCTTGGATTATTTTCTTCTCTCTGTTACTTCGTGAAGTCACCAATTCATTCTTTTCTATACTCTCTGACCAGATCAAGCACTGTTTCTGCTCATGATATCCAAATTGACAAAATTAGGAAAGGGTAGTAAGAACAAAGGTAGACCTAGAATCCTTAAGTCCATTTATACAATTCTGTTTCTCAGAACTATCAAAACATCTAGACACAGTAACCATAGAAAACAGAGAAAAGCAAATTATTGATATTGATGTTCTACCCTTGTTGGTGGATACACATGGGGTGGCCCTTTGTGTCACATTGGAGGCCACTGGGGACATCAGATGCTAAATTTACTATTAAACTAACAAAAATGTAAGATGACCACAGCTCCTCACAATGCCCAATAGCAAGTAACCATACCTCTAATAAGAAACTCGGGCCTCGATACTGGAAACTCTGAGCCTCTCTGCAGCTCGTCTTGCTCACCAAGACCTTTGCAGCTTGAAGGTGACAGAGTCTATACCTGCAAGGCCAGCGTCACCCCAGCAGCCAGGCCTTTCCAGACAGCTAATCCCAGATCTGGCATCTTTCCATGAACATAAGAACCTACACAAATCTTTCCACTTGGTTACACTCAGGGGATAAAGTCTGGTACATAAACAATACTCAGAGAGATGCAAATTAACTAACGGTCCTGTAAAACACAGGCCAGGACCACCTGTGAAGGCAACCTGCAATTATGTAGGCTCCTGACATATCAGAGCAGAGCAACCATGGCCCAAAGGGCAAGACCATGTGCCTGGTTAGGCCTGAATTTGCCCCGTCAGCCCACAGTCTGGGCAAGGCCTCTGCTCCCACCAACTTAAGCAAAGCTGAAGGAATTGTAGGCACCTTCACCACTGCTGAGAGTAATTGAGCAATAGCCTCCCAGCAGGCTGAATCGCAATGTGTTCCTTGGGAAATTATATACTTTTAACCTCTAAAACAATATAATTTAAAGGTGAATGTATTTTTCCTCAATACTTACAGAGCCTCTTATTTCCTCTAAAGATCTGAGGTGGGAGGTTATTTTGCTGTCCCTACACATATATTTAAAGAGATACCTCCAAATGTAAGTTTTGGTAGAGAAATATTTAGAATGCCTCTGAAAACAACATTTCTATAAGAGATTTTATTTCTAATTAACCCATTTTTGCAACCAAAGTATATATGTACTCCCTAAGTCTCCAACACTATTTTTATTTATGACAACAGACTCCTTCCAAACACCAAGGCTGAAAAAGTTACCCTTGTCTTTGACTCGTCACCCCCCTTCACTACTCAAAGTCTCTCATTCCATCATTCAACCCATTCTAGCCTAGTTTCCATTGAAATGGTTCTTGTGTCCATTCTTACCCAGTTCCAATATTCCTACACTAAGCATGACTTTTCCAATCTTGTTTTGGGATCACCATGTCCGTTCCAGTTAAGCCTCCCTGGATTCTAGTAGCTCTTCCACATGTGCATTCTTGTACACAGTGGTCAGGTTCTTCCTCTTCCCATGCTACCCTTGCTAGGTCATTACTCTGCTCAAAATTTTTCAGTCCCGTTTATCCTACCACAATATTCAGAGTCAGCATTTCCTATTACCTTCAAGACTACCCTTCAAGCAAGCCCCACCCTGCCCATCCTGCTGCATTTTTGATATTCACTAGCATGTACCCACCATTCCAGCCAAACCAAACCATCTGGGCCCACAAATGCACAAAACTCATTCAGTGCAGACCTCCCTATTTGCATATACCATTGCCATCATTTGGAATCCTCTCTCATTGCCTCACTTCCTGATTCAATGCCAGCCATCCTCCCAAAGTTCATCTCCTTCATGATGACTTTCTTGATTACACCACGCCCTTCTGCTTTCTTACAAGTGTGTATGGTCTGTGTCAAACAACTTTGCACTTCATTATAGACTGTTTGGAACTAGGTCACTGTTTCATGTATTTTCAGCGTCCTACTTTTTCAAAATTGCAAGAATTTGGATGTCACAAGTCATCTGTATCATTTGGGGACACGCTCTAGAACAGATTAGTAAACAGCTGCTTTACAGACTTGGAAAGAAATGAATAGATGCCATCATGCCAACCTGAGCTCATCAAGAACAAGTCGCACCAGACTAGCTTAATTCCTTTGTGTTCAGGGATTTTAGAAAGGTAAAATAGGAAAATAGAATAAATGTAATGCAATGTATTTCACCCAAGTTTTAACAAAGTCTTTGCCACAAATTTTAAAGCAATATACACTCGACAAACTTTCAAGATATTCAAACGAACACACTAGAGGATGCAAATTATTGCTTAATTGGCAACCAAGAAAGAAAGCGCTAGTTGTGTACTCACAGGTCCATACCAAGAACATTTTTGTCAGTGACAGGAGGGTTATATTGAGTCATTAGAAAGTTATAATATATTTTTGCATAGAAAAACATATCATGATTTTCTCAATGACCCAATATTTATGGCAACCTAGGAAAAATATACAACTTGGAGAAAATACTGAGTAACTAGAGTTACAAAGGTTTCTGAACTGGCTGAAAAGAGAGACAAAACTGATAATATGGCATTCAGTGTAAAAGTGTTTCACCTGAGTGCATTCATATGACATTGTAAGTATGGAATCCCTGTCACTGAAGGTTTATTGATAGAAGCTATTTTTTTTTCATACTTACATCATTATACAAAATGTCTGGTAAGTAGGAGAGGATTGGGCAATATGATGTTAAAAAAATAATATAAAGAAACCTTCCCAATTTTGAAATGGTAGTGTATTATGATTCTAATAGACCACTCTGTCTTATACCCCAGTTGGATGATAAATCTATTGCCATGCACATCATGGTACAGTGAAAACTTAAAACTTGGAGTCAAGTAGGCATGGGTTCAAATACTAGTTTTTCTAACTACCAGGTAGGTAGCATCTAAGTCTGTGCTCGTTTAACCTAAAAACTACAAATTGTGCAAGACATGACAGTTGACTCAGATAATCTTCCATACATATGACCTAGTCCAATGCCTCAATAGTGGGGATTGCATAAATGTTCATTGTAAATCTTTTTTCTATATCCTATTGAGCTAACAGACTATCACAAACACAACAGTCTTGGTAAGAAATCTTTAATTTTTTTATTTTAATTAATGTAAGCAATTTTAAACTAATTTTCTTTGATTTTGAGCACTATCTTGAAGAGGTTACCTATTCACTGGAGATAGAGAAAGAAGAGATACAGGCATTCCAGACAGAGGAATGGCAGAAGGAAAGGCACAGAGGTCAGAATGAGGAGGACATAACATATTCTGAGAAGGGTAAGGACTCTGATCTACCAGTATTAGAGGGTAGAGTATTAGAGGGTAGAAACAAGGTTAGATTGATAGAATGGGCCAGATGATTTGAAGTACCACTGGACCAACTGGTAAGAAATTAATGCCTTGTAGTACTAAGATGATACCCCAGTTTTTATACTCTCTCTTTGGCATACTTTAGGAAGCTTAAACAACGACTGGAATCAAGACTTTTTTCTCTTTGTCTGAGAACAATGGCATGACAAATAGAAGTCACAGAGATGCCTCTATGAGCAGCAACCAAATTATTTCGTTCTTTTTTTTTTTTTTTTTTTGGTTTTCTTTCAAGCGCCAAGGCTTGCTGATTTGAACCAGGTGCCCTATTGTACTAATGCAGGCTTTCTGGCTGGCAGAATTTGAAGGCCTATTTCACCAATTCTATTCTTCCTTTTCTAACACTAACATATTTGACAGGAATGTGAGTAGGTGGAAAACATAATGTTTCCAATTGAAGTTCACTAGCAAGCCTCCAGTAGAGTCATTTTAGAGATTAAAGAAAGGATCATTTGGACACATGAATTTGAATATGATTTATAGATTACTTCCAGAGACATACAGTTGCTTATCTCTCAGACAGCTGTGAGAACACACAGAAGTCACACAGGAGGTGTGCAGTCCCTAAAATGGGGCGGGGGGGAATCTATTAAATCTTAAAGTGACTGATGCAGCAATTAATATTTCAACCTTCCTTGTGCAAGGAGGAAAAGAGTAAGATTACAGAGATGTTGGATTCCCATGAATATGTGTTTTCAGACTTGCAGGGAAAAATGCCTAATTGTGTATTACAAACCTAAACCCCTCGGGCACTAATGGGCTTTTTTTTAATGTTTCTAAAAAAATCATTGAGACTAAAGAAACTTTGTTTATATGAAAATTTCAGTAGCACAATTCTAGCACATTGCTAAGTAAACTTATAGAAAAGAAATAGTGCACAAATTTCTTACAAACGTGGGTTTTCTCTTTTTAAAGTTTATTGCCAAGAGTGAAAGAGCCAGAGACAGAGAGACAGACAGAATGAGCACATTCCCTCGGGGTCTTGACGTCAAGATCTACCCCAGCCTCAGCTGGCCCAGAAGCATGCAGAGTGAGCCCAACATACTCAGGGAGGTCTCCAGACATCAATCTGGAACCTTCCCATGTAGGCTAGCCTTGTAGAATGTCACATTTTACCAGGGCACCACTGTCTAGCCCCAGAATTTTCATTTTCTTAAAATTTGTCAGCAAGAGTTCAGTGACCATGTTCTGTGAAACTCAGACCACACCATTTTACCTACTACACACCACTCTTTTCAACACATAGACATGTTCAAATAAATACACAAGAAAACTCAGATGGCTCAGCCCTGAAGGGGTTATACTACCAGGGACAGAAAACAGACAAAGCTATAAAAATGGTTTTTGCTGGGACCAGCAGTTGGCATAATGGCTATGTCGCTGGACTCCCATGTAGCCAACTGCAGTTCGAGTCCTGGACCTGGTGGCTTAAACTCATGCCAGGTGAGTGTGCGTGCATGCCCAAGATCCCAAGAGGAGAATGGAGGAGAAGGGATTGTGGTGTGGCCATTCCCCCTGAGAGGGTGGTTTCTCCCTTTCTGTTTCTCTGTCTCTCTGTCTTCCTGGCAAGAGCACATGCCCTATAGCAAAAATCTCTTCCAAAAAAAAAAAATGGTTTTTGCATTCACCCCTTCAGCACTGACTTGAAGTGCTTCTGGTATCCTGGAAATAAAGACACGTGAGCCAGTGAAGTCAAAAGAGGTTTCAGAGAGAAAGTGAAAGATATCTGGGCCTTTGAGGTAAATGACAAAGAAGAACAGGTCTACAAAGAAATAAAGTTCTGTATTTGACCAAAGAACTAAAAGGAATAAGCACAGGCATTTTTAAGCTTATCAGGCACTTCACCATGTCTATACATACTTTTCCAGAAGTTCTATTCTGACTTGCATTCTAGCCAGCAGATCTAGCACATGTACCGCCTACCTAGGTTATATTGATATATTGATAAGAAAACTTTTTTTTTCCCTTGGGCTAGCCCCATAGCCTGGTGGTTAAGAGAGACAGATCCCACATGACTGACCACAGTTCAAATGCCAGCCCTTGAAGAACATGCTGAGTACATGTTCTCATGTGTCCCAAACCCAACAGGATGGAGAAATGACTAAGGGACAGTGACATGACTATGCCCCCAGTAAGGAGTGATTTCTCCCTCTCTCTGTCTATCTCTCATTGGTATGTACATGTGCCCTCTGGCAGTTAAAGTTTATTTTTTCTTGATGAAAAAAAAAAAAGAAGTCAGCTGGTACTCAAGATAGTGAGGAAATTCTAAAAAAAAAGAGAGAGGCTAGGATAAGATTAATGACAAGAGTTGGGAATATCACTATCCAAAAGACAATCAAAGAACCTTCCTAGAGAATAACAAAGCCTGAATGGGCAGAGGGTTCATCAGGGTAATAAAATACCAAATTATAATAGGAATGTTAGTGTCAACCAGATCTCTGCTGTTTCCCCGGGCGTACAGAGCCTATGAGACTGGCAGCAGCATTTTACGCCCTGAGGATAAAGCATGACAACTTCTCCCTAAGAAAACTAGAGATGTGATTGGAAAGGGAGATAGTGTAGGAGATAGCACCTGAAAGAGTTTGAATAAATGACTACAGACTTCCACATTAGACTTCCAGGTTGGCAGGAGGTAGGAGGAGTTAACTTTATTTAGGGATAAAATAAACTAACGTGCTCCAACTCCAGAGTAAATTCCTTACTTTGGGGGAGTCATAAGAGGTGCTCAACTTACATGCCTCTTCCTTGTCATGGACCCTTAGGGGAAATCTGCCAATCCATTAAACATTGTAGAGCCTTAATTAAGACCACAATTAATAGAAAAGCCTACTGAGGAACACACTCTTTTTAAAGTGAAAAGAAAACCCCATATAAGCAACCTATATGAATTAAGCCACTCTTTCATTTATAAGTATTGTAAGACATTTGAAAAAGCCAATTTTCACTTGAAAAGATGAAGCCAGTATGACATCAGATGAAACAGAAATGATATGAGCGGCCAGAAGGTGGAGCAGCAGTAACACAAAGCTTTTCAAAGCTGACTCACATGGAAAGGTTCAGGGTTCACATCCAGAGACCTCCCTAAACACATCAGACATATGTGTGCCTATGATCTAGTACTGGCTGAAGTCAGGGGGCAGAACATGGTATGAAGACCCTGTCATGGGTGTGTGCATACTCTCTCTTGCTATCTCTCTTGCTCATGGAAGAGATATTTATTTTTAAAAAAAGAAATGACTCAGGAAAGTGAAAATAATATTTAAATGTTTAAGCTATATCATTAGAGATATTTGAGATGTTAAATACATGTCAAAATAAATAAATGAATAAATAGGTTATAATCACTGCTATGAAATAAGAGTAATCTGAGTGAAAAAAAAATCTTAGAAACCAAATATTATTACCAATATTTTTTAAAATCAATTATAGAATAGATCATTATAATGGATAAGGTTGAAGACTGGATAGAAAAATTCCTCATGCAAAAGAGCAAAAATGAAAGTAGAAGATATGAGAATATGGAAGATGGAGCCAAGAAGTCAACATATATCTGAGTCCTAGAAGTAAAACTTAGAGATAACAGAGAAGAAAAAATTAATAAATAATAGGAGAGGAAAATTCCAGAGATAAATAGATTATTTATCATAATAAAATGACCTACCAATTTAAAAGAAAAATAAATAGAAACAACTCACATCTGAGTCAATTTTGTTAAAATTTCAAAAATCTTTAAATACTAATATTCTTTAATTAATATTTAGAATTAACCTGTGGATAAATAACTACTAAAGACAACTAAATAACTATGGAAATATAAATATTATAAAACCTGACAGCATAAAATAAGTGTGACAAAAATTAGGAACAAAGGGGAGATGCAGAAATAAACGTAGTATGTCAAATAGTGGGAATTCCATAGGTAATGTCTAAATATAAGTCCACAAATAGAGAATGGAGAATTTGTAAAGGCATAAAGCTACCAATAGAAGTACTGAAAGTAATATAATCAGTAAAATCTCAGAAGCCAAAAGAGAGGAAGGGAAGTAAATAATACTGAAAATAACCAGATGCCTTAATTTTTCGAAATTTAACAAAATGTCAAATATATTAAAATACACTTTTTATGATAATATATTAAAAAATAATTCTATTACTTAAAATTTCAATCATAGTCACCAAAACTCTAAAAATAGAAACTTGCACTTTAGAGGAATTAAATTGGGGTACAAGGAGAAAACAGATAAGACAGAGATTTACTTTTCATTTTAAACTCATTAGTATTTTTGGATGACATTTTTCTGTTTGCCACAGACAGGTTTTACCTTAGTTTTTTAAATAATCAATAAATTCTTAAAAAATGAGTTACATTCACCCAACTTTACAGAGGGTTGTATCCCAGAGTGAGCTGGGTTATTTTGGGTATTAAGAATTGAAGGCAGGTGAAGCTCAGAGCTAGGACCAAGGATTGGGGATTTGAAGTTCAAGAATTCTAGATATACATAGATTCCCTCATAGGATCAGACCAAGACTAAAATGCATGTAGTTTATTAATAAACACACAAAAATATCATTAATTCACTTACATTCTTTTGCTTCCTCAGTAACCCATTTATTCCCTCTGACTCATTTTTTCACCTATCAATCATTCATTTTCTCATTTAATCCATCCATTCATGGTTACTCAGAAAGTACAAAGTAGGCTTTCTGCCTTCAGGAAGTTTAAAAATCCATCCGGAAAGGAAGAAAAAACCCATACACTACCCCAATAAGCACAAAAGGCAGAATGGTTGAGGACAGAGAGAGATGAGCATGGGCCACAGTGAATGGAGCAGCAAATATACTGGGCTTTAAAAAATTAACAAATTCAAACTCAGTGGAAGAAACTTGTACTTACTTCATTTCACTTCTTCATACTTCTAAAGTTTCATGCTACCCTTTGAGATTCTAAGGGCAGGGGTAGTGAGTAACCCCTCTCCAAAGGTGGTTAAGAATCCAAACATCCCAGGACCCACAGTTGGCATAATGGCTGTGTCACTGGACTCCCACGTAGTCGACCACGGTTTGAGTCCCAGCTTAAACTCATGGCAGGCGCGTGTGCATGCATCCCCAAGATCCCAAGAGGAGAATG
>NW_006159776.1:1600087-1602356 GCF_000334495.1 Tupaia belangeri chinensis | reverse complement strand
TGGGAAAGGAAATCTGGGGAAAAAATAGAGAGGTAAGATATTTGTGAGACACAGATATGGTTTATTATTTGTTGATGAGGACATATATTGTATTCTCAACTGGGCTGGGCTGAGGTATATATCATGCTGGGTAAAGTCTCTTTACAATCTAAATAATCTATAGCGATTAACTGTATAAATAATAACTAAAATTAATAAATAAAAAGTAAATAAAAAAAGAATCCAAAGATCCAAAATAGAGCAAGCAACTAGACCACAGAAGAAAGCAAGACTCTTCGGCCATGGAGAATGTGCCACGAACTTCTGAGCTACTTCTTTAACCTGGGTCTGGGATCTCTTGACAGGAATGAGTTGCCCTGAAGTGGATGACCAACCACAGATTTTCCAGGATTTTCCTGTTTTTAGCACTGAAAGTCCCAAGCCCCAAGCAACCCATCACTCCTAGGCAGACTAGGACAGTTGATCATCTTAGAGTCAGTCACGTTTCCAACACTCCACAGACTTACTTGATTTGATTCTCACAGTAAATTTACTGTGATTCAAGATACTGGTATCCCCACTTTTCAGATGGCAGAATTGAGGCCTCAAGAGGCTCAATGAGGACTAACGCCTGTAAACACAAAGAAAGTGGCAGAGCCAAGATTCTATTCCAGTTCTGTTTGCTTCTATCTAGACCCACCCCTCATTCCATGCCCTCTGTTTACATAAATGGCATGAAAAAAGAGGTAGATCAGAGCAGGCATTTTGAGGAATTCTGATTCTCTGTGAATAGAAGATTCTGAAGAGAGAATGAAAGACTTGAGCTCACTGGAGTCCTCTTCCAACCCAATGAGCCAGGCAGCCCAGTTAGGAGAAGGGTATGGCAATAGTTACACTGGCATTCAAGATCCACAGAAATGTTAGCAGACTCTGAGGAAATTCACTCATTAAAAAGGTACTCAATCATTTTCCTCTAATTTGAGACACTGATATGGTTCCTTGTTTTTCTACAGCATATACAGCATGTCATTCCTGACTGATGATGATGATGATGATGATGATAATAATAATAATGTACCACTTTAGTTAAAACATATAATTTTTTTAACAACTTTACAATCCCTTGTCAAGAATGTTAAAGATGATTTATGCATCTAGTAAAAAGAGGGAACTTCTGAGGCTCCTTTCAACCCTTACAGATGGCCATTCTCAGACTCAGAAGAAAAAATGTACCCATATTCCTGGAAAAAATCTGTGTGTATGTGTACCCTACTAGACATTGTTTTTCAAATATAGATTCTATTTAAGGGGGAGAAAAAAATCTGGAAGAAAATGAGACGAGAGGGGGAAAAAAAAAAGAAATAACAGAAATAATGAACCATGTTAGATCAAGGAAGGAAACAAAGGAAAGAAAGAAAAAGAAGAACTAGACCAGTGTGGTTGGAAACTAGAACAGATAAATGAAAAACGACAGCATAGAAAGTCATGGAGCGCTCAATTAATTAGTTATTGTCCATTTCCTTGAGAGACCGCTAACAAATCTGTCCTTGTCAGTGACAGGAAATCTGTCTGAATTCTTTGTAAAGGATATTAATGGCCGTCACAAGCTTCAGCACACCTCCACGGTGCTGCGGTGATGCACAGAGGTAGTAGAAGTTCCTGCAGGTCATCCCAGAAGCCAGCCAGGGTGCACCCATGGCTCCTTTCTTGTGCATGCACAGAGTACTCCTCCAGCCCCCGATTGTCAACCTTCTATCCTCGACTGGTACCTCGGAGGCTGACATTTAATACCCTAAGGATATAGATGTTTGAAAGCTGGTTATTGTAACAAAGGAAGCCATCCAAGCTCTGCAAGACCAAATGGATCAGATAAAGCTGACACAGAGATAAATCTGTTTTACATCCATTCTTGCACAAGTTTTGCTAATCTGTGTAGTTATAGCGTTCCCACTGAAAGGGAGAAAAATAGCCCACCACATGTCGGCAAGTCCACATCGCGCTCCTATTTTTAATCTCCAAGGTATAACATTCTAGGCAAAGACCATTTTTATGCTGACTTTCATGCGAACTCCATTAACGTAGGATGACACAGGAAGAAAATGAGAAAGGAGGATGAGAGAGCAGGGAGGGGGGAAAGAGAAAGGGAGAGATTTCTTCTTGAATGGCTATATAAATGCAGATTTTTTTTTCAAATGAATGAATTCTGCTCCATCATTGACAGAGGATCACTTCTCTCCCAGTCACTCAGACACCTACTCTTCATTAGCCAGTATTTATGCTGCCAGATTCC
>NW_006159776.1:1592562-1600068 GCF_000334495.1 Tupaia belangeri chinensis | reverse complement strand
AGGAATGGTACAGATGGCAGGAAAGCTCTCATGAGATTGATAACGATGAAGAAAGATGCCACATTAAGTCAGAAGGTGCCACTGTTAACATCCCGCTCAGAGGAGAAGATTTCTAGCTAGCACTCCCTTCTGAGGGCTGTTTTTCTTCGGGCTTCAACTAAAATTCATTCTCTTCCCCAAAAGCTCCCTGCCCCACCTTCTTACTGAAATGAGGGGTACCTTTGCTTCCCCTTCTCTTGTGTGTCAAACTCATTTGGCCTCATGTACTTAATCTTTGCTTTCCAAAGGTGGTTATGATCCTAGCTATAAGGGGTCTGGGGGGGTGGGGGGAAAGGCGAGAAAAGGTGGAAACATTTTGGTCCAGGTTTCCAGTAACAAAGGCATCCCTAGAAGAAGTTTGAAGCAAGAAACCTGAATGGTATTTATTGTTTTGATTCAGGCTCCCATTGCATCTGCTGCCTTTCAAAGACAGTGTTCACAAAGCCAGAATCCTACCTCAAAAGCCTTCGAGAAGGGCAAGCGCCAGGGTGCAGGACTGAGGGCTTGGGAAAGCCAATACCACCACAGGATCTGCTGTGTGAGGTTTTGCTGCAGATGGAGGAGGAGCCTTCTTGCCATTGATTCTCAAGGGCAGGGTTGTGATTCATTTGTCCCTTTAGTTGCTGGCAAAACTAGTTGATTCCTCATTCAAGGAAAACACAGATCCTCTCTATGAAGTTCATGTTTTTCCATAGCAGAAGAAAAGATTCCACTACATGAAGGCAAATAAAGGGCAACCTCTTGTTCCAATTTTTAATCTCCAAAATCCTGGTCACTGATTTTATCTGGCCAGAGACAAAGACTCTCTTCTGTGACCAAAGTTGAGTCAGATTCCTCTGGGAATCTGAGTTCTTTCTGGGCTTCCCTCTCTGTCCTCTAGAATCCAGGTTGGACAAGAATCTTGCTAAATTAGTTTAGCAAAAACCTGAACCCTTTGTATCTGACCACCCCAAATATCTTATTTCCCCCCTCTGCCAGCAAGAATTTCCCTCCTTCCACAGCAAGAATCCTGTGAGTTGTCTAGCAAGAATTCCCCTGACCCCCCCCCCATGTTTCCTCTTAGTAATTCTCCATCTACTTACCCCTCAACCCTGTTCTTTGCTTATAAGTGCCCACTTATCCTTATCAGGGTCCCCATTAAATCCAATTTCTCTCCCCTTCTGCAAGATCCCATTGCAGTGGTCCCTCTACCAGTCACCATACTCCTAACCCCTTATAAAGGCTGCCTCAGCATCGTTAACAAGCATCATCAATATTTTTTTCATGCACACTAGAAATGTAACATGGGCATTAAAGCAGGGAGTGAGTTCCCTGGTGCCTGCTGACATCCTGGCCTCCCTGGATGGCAACTTGATGCCAGGCCAGGAAATGAGAGTGGGTAAAAAGTTCTCCAGCCCCCAGTGCCATCAGATAAGGAAAGAAAAGTTGCCTAGAAACCAAACCAACAGATAACATGGGACTTAATGGGACGTGCAAACTTAGCAAGTTTGGGAATTTTGGCTGCTCTTACCCAACCTGAGTGATATATTATCAGAGTCCATCCTAGAAAATGCAGACTAGGAAACAAAGGGAGGCCACGTCAAGGGCCCCAGTGCAGCAATCACAAATTCATGTCTGTGTGTAAGCATTTAATTAGCTTCCCAGGTTTATAAGGGCTCCAGTCAATTTAAAACACTCTAGGTAACTCCTCCTGGACCACACCAACCCTCTAGGAAGTCTGGACGTAGAGAGCCTACCACCCGGGAAGGGTATTTGGAGAGTCTTAATTGAAAAGAATTCCTATTTTTATGTCCATATGATGTACCATCAGCGTTTCCTCCCCCACAAAAATACACAGAGGGGCAACTAGTCCAAATAACTGGTTTAAATCTGTAAATTACAGCACCACTTCAAGGAACTTTTAAGGTCGTTTTGTGTCTACAGAAAAGTTAGATGGCATAATAAAATTTTTAGAGCTAATGTAATCTTTATACAGTGGATTCATCTCAACTGATGAGACGTGTTGGAGGCACTACCCTTTTCTCCATTTCTTTTGACTGTCCTTGAGTTCTGAGAGAGAGATACTGCTCTGGAAGTATTCATGCCATGACTACACAGAAACATCTTCCTCCTTGCTGGATGCATGGTCTCAGAACCTAGGTCTTCGTTTTTCTTCCCTCCGTCAAGAGAAGGAAACTATGCTAACTATGGTTAATTTTCTCCGAGTTGGTTGCATTTCTGCTGTAGAGTCTAATCCTCTCTTACATCTCCTGTGTGTATTTCTTCTCAGAGCTTTGGTCTTTAGTGACCTTCTCATACCGTTTCATTAAATGCCCTCCGCCTTGGTAAATTACAGTACTTTGAAGCCTTGGAGTTTAGCATATAAAAAAGCAAGCGCCTCTGTATACTGCCCTGGGATGAGGTGTGATGAAAATCCCATACAAGCTGAACTGTACTTCCTAATCAAATGGGTGTAACAGATGGCTGCTGGAGCAAACCATCACAATGGAAATATCTGCAGTTCTCATGGTAACGGAATCTGCCAGGTCTGAGGGATTTGCTGTTTTTCAGGACATCTGAGCTGCAATCTCTTTCGAGCTGTCTAGCAGTCTCGTCTTGCTCTCTCTCACTCTCTCAGCGTGATGGAGATAGAGTTGAAAGGTGGAGCCCGATTTTGCATTCCAGCTGTGATTAAAGACACAGGCACACATCCTGGGAGATAATGCGCTGCATATTCATTATGCTATCTAGAACCTCTTTAGCTACTGGGAGCGACTGTCATACAATTACAATATGCCTTCTTCAAGAGTAAAGGGGGTTGGGATGAAGAAGATCAGAGAACAACAGCGAGGGAGAATATGAGGAATTAAGATGCATGAGACGTATCTTGTAATAAAGATATGGAGCAATATTAAAACTAGCAGTTGTTTCCATTTCATGGCAACATGTCAAGATGACTTAACATAGCAGGATAAAACATCTGGCCTAGGGGAAAAAAATACATGATGTCGAATTTCCAAATCATAATGTAGACTATGTGGAAGAAAAACAACAGATAAGCAACTATGTACCTTCCCAATAAGTGAAAGCATGTGGAAGATTTCTTTATACTCCACAATCAGAAAGGAGATCCATCTTATAAGGTGGAGGTTAGTATATACACATGGAGCTTTCATTATAAACCTAAGGTTTGGGTTTAAACCCACAGGACCATGTTAGAAAAGGGTTTTATACATTTATATATATACATATTTTTTTTCCTTCATGCTATTCATAACCTGATTTTACAGCAGTACTAGGAAAGGGGAAAATAATCAGTCACGATTCTATTTTATTAAAGTCTTTTCCTCCAAATCCCTATCGATTTAAAGAAATAAGGAAAAGTATACTGTCTTCTTTGCTATAGTACCTGCTAGCAAACACACACATACAGACACACAGGCTGATTCACAGCTGCCTGGTCCCTTGGGTATTTGAGCTTGAAGATCAGACAACATATAAGAATTCAGCCATGACTCAAAATGGAAACAAAGACGACCATTCTTAGCAATCCTGGCAATGTGAAATGAAAAACTACAGGCTGTAGGCTGGAGCCCCCTAGCACGCTTACCCACCCCATTGTCCTTGAGGGCACTACTGTTAAATACATATGACAGCCAAAGAGATGAGGAGAATAGTTTCCAGAAAGCAATGATTGGATCTCCCTTTTCATGAGGTAGAATAGGCAGGACTATGTAAGCCTGTAAAGTAGCACTTGAGAACAGGTCCTGGGAGGCAGCATTGTCTCTCTCTCGTATGGCGCCTGAAGAACATATTATATTATATAACCTTTCTCCAAAGCCCTCCCTGCTTTGACTGAGACCCTCTTCCTTTAGAAGCCTGCTAATAACAACTTGTGGATGACAATTTCCGTCTTAACAAGCCGGATTAGTTAGTGTAAAGCAATGAACTGAGGCCATTTGTGCAGATGCTAATCAAAAAAGAAAAAGGAAAAAAATTATAAAGAGCCCATGTGCCTCCATCTCTTGTAAGTACAATGTAGATAAAGAGGAGTGCGTCCTAGGGCCACATCTGTGGGCTGACCTCTAAGGCACACAAAGGTCTTTGGGGCTGGGGGCTTAGAAAGAGGGAAGAGAGTTTCTATGAGGCCAATAGCAGACCACAGTAGTTCTGAAAGGGGAGTTATCAGGGAACTGTATGAAGCTTTTTTCCTTGGAAATCATTCTTTTTTTGTCTCCCATGAGGCCTTAACTTTTTTTTTAGAGATACTTCTCAGCTCCTAGCACAGAGCCTGGTATATAATAAAGTTAGATGTTAAATATTTGATGGATGGAGGGATAGTGGATGAAGGAATAGACCCTCAAAGTTTCTGGAAAAATAGAATTAATGTATGAGTTTATTCTGATCCAAAAAATATTTTTAAATCCATGCAGTTTTTTCATAATACATTTTTCCATTAACTTTTTGAAGAGCCTCGTATAATGAAAGATTTAAAGATGTCCACAACAAACAGATCCCACAAATCTGTGACTATGCTCTCTTTCCTCTCCACACCAAGAACAAAGATAAAATTGCACTAAACACACTAGTCAGCGCATTTGGAAAGAAAATATGTCTTTGGAGATCAATGGGCAGATTGATTATTAACATTTGACTATGACTGGTCATTTAAAACATACATACACTCAGCTGAGTCCGAATGTTGCAGGAAACGTACATCCATTTGACAAAGGAAAATCTGTCATTTCATCTGTTTCTCTGAGAGGTCACTTCTTTCTACAACCACAACTAGGAAACTGACTCATGAAGGAAGGAATGGTTAGTTTCCTTTAAATTATTCTGAGAAGAAAGGAATATGCACTTTACTACAAATTGAATCTGAGTGTGTAATCACTGAGAAAAACAAATTGCTAGAGAGAACACTAGCTCTCACATTCCGGAGTGCAACACACACACACACACACACACACACAGAGCTTCTCTGGCTTTTTAAATTGTAACTGCCTTCAGAGCACATGTCATTGTTTTAGGAACTCTCTAAGCCAAATGTTTGCTGGAATGCTAACCTCCTAAGAAGCTCAGGACGCCCTGCCGAGATCATTCAGTTAGAAGACATTCAACCGTTCTACGAGTTAGATAGGGAAGAGTAAGTTGGAGTATTAGAATAATTTTGAAAGAGCAAAACATAAAAGCTGCCTCTTCTGAGCAACACTCATCTCTAACATTGCTAACTAAGAATATTTTTGTCGAAGGTTAGAATCAATCTCAAACGTTACAGAGATAACTTCAAATTGTTTCTTCCATAATTTACAAATATTTTAAATGAAAAAAAAAAGAAATAGCCCTTTAGTTATCTACAGCCCATATTGCCTCTCGGTCACAGAGATTTTTTTTGTTTGTTTTTTGTTTTACTGTCAGCAGTTCTCATTTTCTCATGTCCCTGTCACCTAGAGATGAGCAATGGTATTTTCTAAATATGGTGCTGCTACTCCCAATAAGTTTTAGGATCAAATTTGTTTTTGACCTTGCTTAATTTCCTGGTGTATTCAAAGCCCAGGTAGGACAGTCAGACCCATCCTTTCAAAGAAGCTGTTTTATTGTCAACCTTTTCTAGAATAGATCATCAGGAATTAAACTGAAATATTTTGTTGTACCGAGTTCATCAAACCTGAATAAGAACCCTACCATATACAACACTTTCAAAGTTCTGGAGGACTACAATAATGAAACTGTACTTGCTTATCCTCAAAGAGCTTCCAATTAAGTTGAGACACTTAAGACAAGTTTGCTAATATTATCATTTAAAGCAGAACAAAAGAACCTCCACAAAAGAAGTACAATCTAGTACTCTGCAGAATCAGAGGAGGGCTGATAAAAGGCTTCATTTAAAAAAAAAATTTTATTTCAACAAACTTGTAAGAGTTACATGTGGGGCTGGCAGGCGGTGTAGTAGTGAAGAGGGCTGAACTTCACATGGCTGACTGCAGTCCGAGTCCCAGACCTGGCAGCTTGCTTTCTCACTTTTCTTCTGTCTCTCTCTGGTTAGCTTCAAAAATAAAAATTAAAATAAAAAAAAATGACAATGAATAAAATTAAATCATTCTTTAAAATAAAAGCAAGCAACATGTAAGATTTCAACAGACTGGCACATGAACAGGTCCTTTCAAATGGAAAATATGACATGAATACTGGGACAGAAAAGTATTCGGCCCAGTTTTGACTCATTAAGGGTCTTGTTTGGTTGAGAAGAGCAAAATAGAGGAAAATAGACTGGGGTCACATTAGAAGAAATGGAGTTTAATCCTAGTAGCATTTGGGAGCTGCTAATCATTACTGAGGAAGGAGTGTCGTAATCGGAAACTGCAGCTTCTCTGAGTTCATAAAACATCTCATTTTGTGAGGTTTCCAAGGATATCCCCACCAAGCAACAGTCCCAAGAGTGTAGTCCCAACAGGAAATCTTGGGGTGAAGGGGAGCAGTTGGCATGAAGCACCTTTTTGCCTCCTGAAAGTATGACCCCTTTAAGAGTAGACACAGCAAGTTGTAAAATATGTCCTCTTCTGAATGTCTTTGGAAATAAATAAACCTTTCCATTTCAATATTTGGCATCGTGACAAGACCTAAGAGGAACTAGAGAGATAATTAATAAGGGCATGAGGGGAAAGTGCAATTAAAAATGGCAAAGACTACTCTGTAAATAAGTGCTTCATACTGAGAAAGATTATTACTGCGATCTCCAGCTTCAAACCTGAAATCAAATCATTCTGAATGGATAATTTGAACATTATTAGGGGGAAAAGCCATCACGGTTCCTAGCCTCTAAATTACAGGAGAAACAAGATTTTACTCTGACCTCACCTTTCTGTCAGTTTAAATCAACAAAATAATCTCGGTTCAGTCCCTGTTGGCATAACTCTCCATAACCCCAAGTTTTAATGTTGTTCTTCAGTTTCTTAACCAGAAGAAGTTAGACTGAGAATGCCTCAAGAAGAATCCTTTCCAGAGAACTTAAAAAATAATAATAATAAAATAAAAAGTCTCCCAGGAAATGAGAAAGGCAAACTCCCTTTATCTGAATAAGAGCCTTTGTTGAAAATAAAATCTAGCTGAAGTAAATCTGAAAGCATGCAGCCCACCAGGCCTGGAGACGTTAGGGCCTCTGGACTAGTGTACACAACCTGTTATCAGAACCATGTTTCTCATCTGCGAAACAGTTCACGTGTTTGTCACTCATAGGAGAACTTCGGGGTTTTGCCTTTTTTAATGGAATGATTCAAAACTGAATCATTTCCTGCAATTTAATTTCATAGCCGAATGCAAAGTATAGGAAGATAAGGTCACCGGGACATGGATCTATCTCCAGAAAGCGATCGCGCTCAATGGGCTGTTGTAAGTGGAGATTTAATTGGACACAGTAGGTTTTACTATTGTTGCAACATGAAAATAAATTATTTTTAAAATGTCCAGTGACCACTGCCAGTTCAGCAG
>NW_006159776.1:1572691-1592531 GCF_000334495.1 Tupaia belangeri chinensis | reverse complement strand
ATAGTGGTCATAGACTAATTTGACTTTCAATTATTGCTTAAGAAAGAGAAAATGGCTTACATCAATTTCAGACGTTTGTGAATAACACATTGTTTTACAATCAACGTCATTATCATCATCATTGCCATCTTGCCTTATGTTTTTATACTAATCTTGAAAAGGGACCATGACTAGAAATACAGAATACTGCCCACAGTTTATTTATCTTAGGTTTAAAAGGTCCATTGAAACAAAAAATGGGATGAACAGCTTCTGACTATCATTCCTGTTCAAAATACTTGGCTTGGGACCAGCAGTTAGCGTAATGGCTATGTCGCTGGGCTCCCACGTAGTCGACTGTGGTTCGAGTCCCAGACCCAGCTTCTTGAAATCACACCGGGCGCGTGTGCTTGCGTGCCCAAGATCCCGAGAGGAGAATGGAGAAGAGATTGCGGCATGGCCATCCCCCCTGAGGGGTGATTTCTCACTTTCTGTCTCTCTGTCTCTTTCTGTCTGGTGAGCGTACGCGCCCTATAGCAAAAACCTCTCAAAAAAAAAAAAAAAATACTTGGCTCAACTTCCATGAAATCTGGAGTCAGCAAATTACACCCACATTCCATATCTAGCGCTCTGCTTATATTTGTAAATAAAGCTTTATTGGGACACAGCCACACTCATTCGCATATATATTATCTATAGCTGCTTTTCACTACAATGACAGAGCTTAGTGTTTAAGGACAGAGACCATGTGGCCAACAAAGCTTAAAATATTTACTATCTGGCTCCTCCCTTTGCCAACTACTTCTTTAAATTATCATCCTTATCCTCACCATCTCTTCCATTTATAGGGGCATAGAGGGCCTGAGGGTTTCAGCATATCTGATTTGATAACACCTTTCTGATACATAAAGATGAAGATAATTATAGTGCCCAGAGCTATCTCAGATCAGTGTGACTTCTCAATGGGAGATTCATAGGACACTCAGAGTAACAATGTTTCTTTGTGTGAAGAGCAAGGACCAGAGCTTCTGACTGTCAGCAAGAATTAGGGGCATTGGGCTTGACCCATAGACTGGGATGATTCATTAGGAAATGACACTGAGAGTTGTTAAACTTGGAGATTGTTCATTAGACACCTCATATGTGGGCTGGCTCCAGGGTCCATTGGTAATGTATTGCTCTAGAGAAGCCAAATCTCATATGACAATGGTGGTTCAAATCCTCAGCCCAGTCAACTTGAAACATATTGATCACATGTGTGAATACCCAAGATCTGAGGGGCTAGAGGACTAGAAAAAGGAGATAGCAGGATGAATAGACCCGTGGAGGGTGTTAGTATCTCATTCTCACATGTGTATGCACGTGTTCTATCATAAATAAAGAAAAAATTAATCAATGAATAAATGCCTTATGTGTTACACCTTCATAACTGTACATATTCTCACCCATCTGGAGTGGAATTGATAAATGGGGAAGCATTAAAGATGACTATTAACTTAATTGGACTCTTGGAAACTACGGTAGCAGAATAATATATTGAAAATAATTTAAGGCCTTGACTCAGACCTGAATTCAAATCCAGAGACCCATTAACTATTTATCTTTGGGCAAATTTCTGACCCTCTCTATGCATTTATTTCTTCATCTGCAACATGTAAATTCTAATTAATAACAAACTTTTGAGTTATCTCTTAACATTTACATTGTTTTGGGACTTAGATAAGGTAATTTCTGAATAATGTCTAGTCTAATGCCATAGATAACTCAAAAAAATGTCAGTGGTCATGACAACCACTGTGTTTGCCTTTAACTAAAAAGGCAGGATGTTTCCAAGTCTCTCTCTCTCTATATATATATATATATACATACAAACACACAGTACTACCCTGGACATCACACAGTGGTCTTTTAAAAGTCTACTCTAACATCCTGGGAAGAGCTTTTCAGGTAGAAAGCTACCATGGAAGGAATGAAAAGAAGGCAGATGACTCTGGGAAAGAAGGCAAGACACTCCAGAGAGCAGAATCTAACAGAAGGGTAACGCTTCAGAATTTAGACACTGCAGTATGCCTTTAAAAAGGACCATGTCTGTACTTCTATACTGCTTACTATCTGAAGCTAAGCCAGAGGGATGTACATAGTGAGATCTTTGTCTCATTTCAGGAAGGATACAGGATAAAGATTCTGTGCCAGTAATCTTCCTTGGATTAATGGTTTCTCTTTTATCTGCTGTATTTCTGCTCAGATGTCTTTTCTCTGAATGAGTCAGAGGAATGCAAATGCTGGGTGCAGTCCGCCTGAAATATTTAAATCTAGTTTTGCAATGTTTTGCAGGTTTGGAGGGAAAAATTAGACACATACACACACACGCAACACACAAGGAAGGAATGGCAGATGAGAATTACAGATACATCAACCAGCAACCCAAAAACGTGGTGTTTCAATTTGACAACAAACACATTTTTCTTTTTCCATTTCTTTGTTTCTCCAGATCAACATTTAGATGCTTGATGTGAGTGGAAAGAATCTGCAACATTCTTTCATGAGACTCAGAATCTCATCAAGAATGTATCTGACTACATGGCACACTGATTTTAGTCTGGCTTCTGAATGACAAGCCTTCATTACAGAATGAGCACATCCCTGGAGAAGGCATTCTCCACACCCTGATTGGGAGAAGATGAGACAGGTTGGGCACGATTTGTGTTCATTTTCTTGATTTTTCCTTGTACTGGTACACTCTGAACTCTTTATTCTCGTGTTCAGTCATAGGCTTGCAGGCAGTGTCTCACTATTGTGAGTAAGAGGGCTTCCTCTAAAAGGAAACCTGAATGGCATTAATATTCAAATCCTCTGGCTTGGTCTGCAGTAGCCTGATGGAGCTTACACAGAGCTCCTATGCTGCAAGGGAACAAATCTTGGGAAATACAGCTGAGTAAATTGGGATTTAGCTTCCGTCCCTATGTGCAGTACTTAACACGAAACCCTTATAATGAAAGGTCTCTTCCAAAGGCTTTTATTGCTGCAAGAAAGAGTTCCTACAATGTGAGCCCAAGGACAGAAGGAGGCTTTCTTATTTTCCTTTCCACCTCATGTGAAAGAATAATCTCATGCCTTCAGGACAAAGGCTTCTTTAGACAACAAAGTGAAATGCTTTCAATGTCTATGAACATCTCCCAACATCAATGAGATTTCTATTCACAGATGAAAAGGGGGGAGAAAATGTTGGGCATGAACAATTGGTCAATACAGCATTCCCCTCGAAAACCAGAAAGCCAGAATTTGAAATGTGAAACATCTCCCACTCCTATTAAATTAGGATTGATGAATTCCCAGGGATGTTCAACATCCTCCAACTTTACGTAAATGATTTATAACCCTTCTTCATGCCTTACTTTCTGAATTTTCTCCAAGTATGCACCTGAACTGA
Organism: Tupaia belangeri chinensis; assembly: GCF_000334495.1. Taxonomy (NCBI): domain Eukaryota; kingdom Metazoa; phylum Chordata; class Mammalia; order Scandentia; family Tupaiidae; genus Tupaia; species Tupaia belangeri. The sequence goes on along the minus strand of NW_006159776.1, from coordinate 1,589,122 downwards.
AATGGGGGGTGGGGGGTGCAAAAGGCATGAATTTATACATTTTTCTTAAAAATTGTTCTGTGGAATTCCACTCAGAAGTCACCCAGGACCTAGAATGAGCCAGGTACTCTGCTAGATACTGGGGCACAGAGCTAAGACACCGTCCTTTCCCTCAGAAAGGGACAAACCAATGCCTGAAATGCAACATAAAATGGGCTAGAGAAGTAAGTGTAAAGGAGTGATCACCCGGGAAAGCATCAATCTTTTTTTAAATGATCATTTGAGACAAGGCCCTGTCCTTAAGGAAAGTAACCACTGTAGAGATGAGCAAAAGAAGAAAGACTTAGAGTGAGATCAGTCTCTAAACTATCAAATATACTTGGAAACTCAACTACCTCCAAAAACACAAATGAATACAGTTGACTTTGTCACATATTTGTTTGGTTTCTATTATCCACACTCCCTATGTATCAAGAATTGGCTCATGTCACCCAAGGACCTATTCTAGACGGTTACATATTATAAGAAAAAGCAAACTTCAGTCTCTCCAAGTGGCCCTAGCTTCTGCTTGACAGTTATCTCTCCAGCTCATTCTATCTGCAGAAAACCACTCAAAACAGTTAAAAATTCTCTGAGATCTCAGGCAGCTATGAGCATGAACACAAGTCCTGCTTGGACCCTGTCCAGTCTGTAAGTAGACTACTGATGGGAGGTAGCTAAGCAAGAAGTAAGAAGCAGAGCAGGGAGCCCAGGACACAAGAAGGGAAGGTCCTTCTCAAAGAGGCTCAACCAAAAGCTCTACCTAGTATGGGGATATACCCTTCCTGCTAAGAATGCAAACCATGCCATAAAACAAGTAGCCATTAAAATTCTTCTTAAAGGGCTCTGAACACTTCTGTCATCCTATACAGGTTCTCCAGAACTGAAGTATGAGCAAGTTATATATTAGAATTCCAAGCTACAACTTACCCACTTAGTTCTTTCAAGGAATCACAATGTAGTACACCAAAATGTCCTTTCTCTCTTGAATTCAAACCATCACCTATGCTACAGGGAGAGAGATTTTATCTATAAACATATCCCAGCCCACCAAATTTACCTTCTTTGGTCAGGGTAGGATGTTGCTAAGAAAGGTTTTTAGAATGCTCATTTAAATGAGATGGAGGCTAATTTAATCCTCTAAAGTGATATTACAACTCTGCTTCACACAATATAAAAAATGACCAAGTCCACTCATGCATCAGACAGGATAATTCTGGCAAAGTTGGTGTTGACAGCATTAAAAAACCATGATGGAGGAGTCTGGCCTTCTTGTTGTCATTTTAATTGTCACTATGAGTGACAAAAAAATGTTTTGCTTTCTCCACTATATTTATCTCACAGCTTTGTAATACCTTAAGTGGGCCCACGTCACTTGAGAGTATGATTGAAAAATAAACAGAGTGTAAACATGTGAGAGAAAGAGGGAATGGGCAGAGAAAAGGAGATGAGAAGGAGACAGAGACAGAAAGAGACAAGTGAGTAATAGAAACAATGAGGCAAAGATAAAGAAAAAAAGACAAGGATTATTTTATATGACTCTTCTTAAATATCAAAGAGTGTTGTTAGTAATCTCATGGAAAAGGCTAGTTTTTGCAGCAAATCAAGAAACCTACAATGTTTCCAAGATCCACTCAGAGTTCTCAGGCTAGACAGCCCAGAATTTCTTGTTAAAAGCTTAAGGGCTCAATTTATGCTAAGTATTCAAGGAAATGTCTCATCCAAACAGGATATCGTTTTTCATATTAAAGAAGCAAACCGATCTCAGAGCATAAATGTTATTATTCACAGTCGCAAAGGAAAATGGCATTTGCTTTCTCTTTCATAAGGAAGGAAGAAGGAGGTTCTTCCTTTTGGGAGGGCCGAAGAGGGCTCAAAAATCCTATTTCTACCCTGAAAGAAATACACTTTTTCTTTCTCAACCCCAATAGGTGAGTCTACAAACCTCCTCCATGGCATTGATTGCTTTGATGGGTCAGTGTACAGTGTGTGCATGTTGCTTTTAAACACATGTTTGGAGGAAAGAATCAAAGCTAATTTCAGTGTGTGAAAAGCCAGCAGATTCCATTAGTGATTGTGACTTCACTTCAAAGTGATAAGGCTGCTGGATGCAAGTTCTCAGAACTGAATGTCCAAATGGGAATTTATGATGTAGAACTTCAGTTTTATCAACCATTGGCACCAACACACATACAAGAGAAGAAATACTGTATTTTCTGCCCTAGCAACAATTTTAAAGTTAACCCAGTGAATCAGTCATGCTTTTTTTTTTTTTTTCTTGGTCTGTTATGGTGGTGGGTTAGGGGGTCACTGAGATCATCATTTCTGGTTTTCATGTTGATGGATCGGAAAAAATGTGCATTACATAAACCCACATCACCTCTTCCACAGATGACCACAGCCAAATCCCAAAAGCAATTTAAATGGGACTAGTCTACAGCCCATTTCTCTGAATCATTCCTATAATGTCTTTATGTGATAGTCTTCTTAATTATATTGATATCAAACACCAGGAATTATCTCCCACATTATGGAAAGCAACCAGAACTTTGAAGAATACATGGTCATTAATTTTTAATGGTTGTTATTACAGTCACAATGCCCCAAATCCATAAATGTCTATAAATAGATTACTTATATATCCAAAATAAAATTACAGGTACTGTTAAATTTTATCAGAATGGAGTACACTGTATTAGTTTCCTATAAAACAACATTTGGAGTTTCTGTCTATACAACTGGGTGGTCCCTATTTAATGACGTGTATTTATTTTTTACAAGACAAAATTTATATTACTCAGTATATGAAGAGTTAATAACTGGGTCCCAGTTTTATAAAAATGCAAGTTGGATTCAAGCCAGTTTAACATCATTTCAGGCACAGTAATAATACCAGTAATAATACCATGTCCAGGAAAAGGAAAACAGAGTCATTGAGAGTGACATTGCAGTCCTTTGTTTTACTTGGCCACAGGTTTCTCAGCAGCTATTGTTTGCTGTGTGTTCAAGCACAAGTTGCTATGATCAGTGGAAGAAAATAGAAGACGAGTTAGGTGAAAGATAGCCAAGTTTTGCTGAGTGCTTGCTATGTGTCAGGTTCAGTTAATTATCTTTTTCAGTTCTCATCGATATCTGGTAAGGTAGATCATTCAAAATCCATTTTTCAAAAGGTTCTGCTGAAACTCTAAGACTTGCCCAAAATGTTATAGCTGGAATGGGTGGTACAAGGAATAAATTCAGACCCATCACATCTGCTTCCAAAGCCCATGTTCTAGAAAACTAGGACAATGTTTGATTTCATTTTTTTCCCAGTGTTAGATTTAAGTTTTTTCAACACATATTTAAAACTCTAATTTTAAAAATCCTGAGAGGTATATTCAAGTGTTCTACACTCAATGTTAACTTTTTAGAGACTACCAAAGATACTTACTTATTTTCTCATTGGTCAAAATATTGTTTTATCAATATCACATATTAAATTTTGAATAAGAGTTGCATATGTTTGGAAATCACTGACCCAGGCCCTACTGGGGGCAATGGGGAGCAACCTAACTGCCAAGGGGGTGAAGTTGGACGTTGAGGACCATAAGACGTTAACTAGTACAGTAGTTTGCTACCTACTTCCCAAAGGTCATAGTACATAACAGGTGTATTTCTGAGCTATTAAAATTCATGGAGAAGATGATTAGAAAAAAGTCTTGAAAGGCTTTATGGGGCAGATAATGAAGAAAAGGGTTGAGAAACCCTGCTCTAGGATATTAAGAATCTCAGAATTTGCAACAGAGAAGAGGAATAGTTTGGTCCTCTTTTAGCCTGAGCAACCCACCTATTTGAACTATAACCCCATGGGGAGCTCTCCTTGGATCCCGTCTATATTGAATAAGCCTGGCTTGTTTACAACCTTCAGATTTTCTGTCCTTAAAAGACTTCTCCAAGCTCCAATCCTTTTGTTTCTGAGAAGAGACTGAGCCACCTAAACCAGCCCCCTCCTTTTACAGAAAGAAAAGCTGAGGTCCAGAGGATGAAGTACTTGTCTAAAGACATAGTGGCAGCCAAAGCTCAAACTCAGAATAGCACCCTACATGGGATAGGTACTCAAAAAGTGTTTTGTCAGATGAATAAGTGAAAGGACAAATGACTTAAGAAAGATTTGGTTGAGAAAATCAGATGTAAGAATTTTTTTTAACTAAGTATATGCAGAACGCTTACCCTGGTCAACAATTGATAGAAGGAGAGAAAAGGAAAGAAAAAACCACCTAAATACATTTCCTCAGTGGTTAGAGGCCTCTAGGAGTCTCTTCACACTTCACAGCCCTAGCTGAAAGGGAACAGTGTCAGGAGACAATGCAAGTAAGTTCTTCCTCTTGCTGACCCAACCACACATCTTTCCTCTGTTTGTTTGTTTTCCTTTCTCTAAAGCTCTTACAGTACTCCTAGCGTGGTACCATCTGCTGAAGCAGGATGAACAGGTAGCTTTAAAATGATGATAGCTCTGGGAAATGATAATCACTAGGTCATAGAAAGCTGCACTGCAGTGTATAAATAAGATAAGTAAAAGTGCTGAGGACTGCATGTTTGCTTTAATAAAATGTGTTTTCCCTTTTTTAACTAAGTATATGCAGAACGCTTATCCCTGGTCAACAATTGATAGAAGGAGAGAAAAGGAAAGAAAAAACCACCTAAATACATTTCCTCAGTGGTTAGAGGCCTCTAGGAGTCTCTTCACACTTCACAGCCCTAGCTGAAAGGGAACAGTGTCAGGAGACAATGCAAGTAAGTTCTTCCTCTTGCTGACCCAACCACACATCTTTCCTCTGTTTGTTTGTTTTCCTTTCTCTAAAGCTCTTACAGTACTCCTAGCGTGGTACCATCTGCTGAAGCAGGATGAACAGGTAGCTTTAAAATGATGATAGCTCTGGGAAATGATAATCACTAGGTCATAGAAAGCTGCACTGCAGTGTATAAATAAGATAAGTAAAAGTGCTGAGGACTGCATGTTTGCTTTAATAAAATGTGTTTTCCCTTTTTGTAGAGAATGCCTTTCTCAAATGCCTGGGGAGAGAAGTTGAACTATAGACCAGAAACACGCAGACAGTTCCAGAATCTGGCAATGAGGGTGGGATCAGAGGGGAGAAGGATGAAATATTACTTACTGAGACACAAAAGGAAAAGGGTTGGACTGGAGCCTTTGTGTTGAATTGCTGAAGCAATGGAAGGAGATCAGAACTTCCAGGTCTAATTCCAAAGCTCTCTTTGGTAGGGGCAATAGGCTGCAGTGAAAAGCAAGGGCTTGGGTTACAGCACAGCTCTCAGCTCACTGTGTGACCTTTGGAAAACCAATCTCTCTGCAGCCTGATTTCCTCATTTGTACAAAGAGAATAATATCTCAGGGATATCAAAAGCTTTAACTTAAGGAAATGTAAGTAAAGCACCCACCAAATATCTAATATGTCTTAAATGTTTACAAAGTGATAGTGATGAGAATGCAGATATGGAAGGCGGTGGAGGTGGTCATGGTGGTGGTGGTGGTGATCCACAAGCTTTCTCAAGAAAGGAGCTACATGTGGCCTGTCCACACGAGCACAACACTCTGCAGTTCTGGTGGCCATGTTAACATCAGAGCTTGGTTGACTTGTACACACTGAACTTGTGTGGGTGCCTGTGATCCTGACTGGCTGAGAAAGGCTGGAGGGAAGATCGCAGCATGGGAACCTGGTGAGGTTGCTTCCCCTCTCTTTCTCTCTCTCCTCCATGAGAGAAACAAATAAATTAACTTTACAAAAAAGTAACTACATGTACACATTGGGTCCTGAGTATCATCAATAGCTTACAAATTACCATGTCCTGAGTGATATGCCATTGGAAAATATAATCCTCAGAGCAAGAATTCCCTTTGCAAGTATTTCAGTGAATAAAAATCAAGTCTAGAAACATAGGAAGCTTTTGAAGTTTTGCAAATACAGCAGCTTACTTGGACTTTCTGAAAATACAAAGCATTTTCACTAGCATTTTCTCACTTTACCTCCATACCAACAGGGTGAAGTTGCCAAGGCAAGAAGTAGATGCCCATTTGACAGATGAGAAAAGTCTCATTTATTTGCTAGCCCTGCATTGTGCATAGAGAAGTAGTTCCTGGACTGAAAGCCTGGTTGTCTGCTTCCTATTCTAATAGCACACTCTACTGACTACTTAAAGATATCTGCCTGGGGAGAAAAAATGTGAAATTCATGCAGATCAGGTGTTGATCCAGTGCGCCTTCTCTGCAACCCTAATGTGTGGTCAACCCTGACTTCTTCCATCTGAGTCAACAAGGCATTCGCCTTAGTCCATCTGCCCACTGTGTCTTCCACTCCTGACCCAAAGCATTGTAGAAAATCCAGGAGAGACTAATGATGAAACCCTCATTTGAAGAAATAATAAATTGAGATGTCTACTGAGATCAGATATATAAATGCCATCACAAAGTCATTGAACAAGTGCCAGTGAAGCAAGTTTGAGAAGGCTGATGGGGTTGGTGGGGCTTTTCTGTACCCTAATGGACAGAGAACTGACTTCTGTATACAAAACGTCAATCCTATTGGGAAAGTGCTCTTTCTCTGCCCTCAGCCATACTCTGAGCAACCAAATGGTGTATATTCCTTCAGACACGGGTCATATGAGGAAGATGAGTTGTGCCGTTTCCTCACCTGGGGAAACAGGAATTACAAAGTGAGCACCATGTGCAGAAACACACAACTAGTTAGTTGGAAAGCCATGGCAAACACAGAATACCTCACTCCAGTCCCATCTTCTTTGTACTTTACCATCTTTCGCCTCTATTAGTTAGAAATCTTTGGCGGCAAGCAACAGAAAACTCAAAATTCAATTCTGTTTAAACTAATTTTTTAAACTGGAGATTTTGGGGGAGGAGGTGGTGGCTAATCAAATATAGTTGAGGGAATAAGTCTGGGGTCAGGTCCCCAGTAAAGTCTGGGTTGGCTCCATCTTAAGGCTGCACGTGGTGCTCCCTAGCAAGTACAGGTTCTCTCATGGTGGAGGCAGTTCCACCTTCCATGGAGAAGAGAAGGCCGCCATTTCCATCACAGACAGGGAGCTTTGCTCTGACTGGACTGGCTTGCATCATGTGCCTACCCCTGAACCAACTACAATAAGCAGAACAGGACACGCTGGTGGCTAACCAGAGCCCACCACTGCAGTCAGGGTGAGGTCAGTTCAACTGAGTCTACATGAAACTGTGATGGAAGGGTACTTTCTCAATGAAAATTCAAGGTATTAATACCAGAAAGGATAGGTAATGGAAACTGGGAAGGACCTCCTTTTAACTTACAAATAGTCTAATTTTTTTCTTTTTTCTTTTTTCTTTTTTTTCACAGATAGTCTTTAAAATATGTGTCAACTGTACCGTCAAGCTGAAGGTAAATTTTTTTAAAAGAAAAAACAGTGTCTACCTAGCAGATTTTAGTCTGGTACTTTTGATCATAATGGTAGAAAGTAGACACCACCATAGTCAGTTTGAGCTGCTGTTACAGAATACACGGACTGGGTGTGGAAACAGCAGACACGGCTCTGGAGATTGAAAAATTCAAGAACAGGGCACCACCAGCAGAACCCGTGTCTGGTGAGGGAATTCTTCCTGGTTTGCAGCCAGCCATCTTCTCATTGTATACTAACATGGCTTAGAGAAAACAAGCCTTCTCATGTCTCTTGTGGGTGTTAATCCCATTAATGAGAGCTCCACCCTCATGACCTAATTACCTCCCAACAGCCCTATCTCCAAATATCATCACATTAGGACTTGTAATTTCAATATATGACTTGGGAGGGGGACACTAACATTCAGTCCCTAAAGGTACCTTCATTGTCCGTGGCACCTTTATCCACTTCTTTTTGGACTCAAATTCACTCAAATTTCTCTTCTTTCCAGGGTCTGACCCAGACCAGTGAGAGAGAGAGAAGAGCAGTGAGATCAAGTTGTTTTTCCATTTGCAAGTCAACTAAATCACATCTTATACAGTGTGTGGGGCAGTATGGTGTAGCAGGTAAGAGTACAGGCACTTGGGGGACCGGAGATGATATAGTGCTTATATTGCTGGACTCCCACATGGCCAACTAGGGTTCTAATCCTGAACCTGGTGACTTGAAACTCATGCTGGGCACATGTGCATGTGTGCCCAAGATCCCAGTAGGACAATGGAGAAGGATTACAGCAGGCCATCCTTCCCTTGAGGGTGATTTCTCACTTTCCCTCTCACTGTGTGTGTCTCTCTCTCCCCAGTGAGCACCTGCACCCTAAGACAAAAACCTCTTATCCCCCCCCCAAAAAAAGTACAGGCTCTTGTCTCATTCAATTTGAATCTGGAGTCAGTCACTGCTTAGCTGCATGACTTTGGGTGAGTTATTTAACTTGTCTGTGCTCCAAGTTCTTTACCTATGAAAATAATTATGTCAACTAAGGATATTTTGGCACTTAGTGAGTTAAATACAGAGGTCAGCTAGATTTTTTAATACGGGCCAGGGGACCAAAAGATGATATAGTGGTTACAAAGCTGGTGTCCCACATAGCTGACCACAGTTCAAGTCCTGGATCGGATAGTTTAAAACTCAAACCAGGTGCATGTGCATGCATGCCCAAAATCTCAAGAAGAAAATGGAGGAGAAGGGATTGTGGCATGGCCATCTTCCTGGAGGAGGGAGATATTTCTCACTTTCTGACTCTCTGTCTCTCTCTCTCTATCTCTCTGGAAAGCCCATGTGCCCCATAGCAAAAATCTCTTTTAAAAAATAATAACAATAATAAATTTTTTAAAATAATAATGGGCCAAACAATAAATATTTCAAGTATTACGGGCCATACAGTCCCAGTGGTAACTCTTCCACTCTGCCATTATAGTGTGAGCATAGCCATAGAGGATATATAAATAAATGAGCATTATTTGCTAATAAATCCAGTATAATTTTATTTACAAAACAAAGTTTCGTAAGCAAATAAAAATTAACAAAAATAAGCAGCAGGGTATATTTGTCTGGCACCAAATAAGAGTTCAGTGTGAAAACTAGTAGTATAAATTGGTAGCAAATAGTGTTTAATTGCATTTATTATTCTTTTTCACACATAGTTCCTCTCTCAATGGATTCCACCATCACCACTTGTTGAATAGGCTAATTCATTATTTCATATATATACATATATATATGCTGTTTGTCTTAATTTATTGACTTGGTGACACAGAAGATGAAGAAAACTCCCTCCCCTCTTCTAATTGGATTATCCTTCACATGTTTAAACTATATCGCCCATATGATTTAAAGAGGAAACACTCAGAAAAAAAGCTTGGCATACTGTACATGACCCTGTACTGGGGTGCTGCATAGCAACTAAAGAATAATAACTGTTATTATTTGCTATAAATAAACCCTCAGCCTCATTAGTGAATGTTCACTTGCAGACATTTACTCCCATCAAAATGATGTCCTTATGTTACAAGCCACCCCTCAAGTTTCCTTCTCTACAACTGTACTCCAGGTCCAGAAGTCACAACTCATTTTATGGTGCTCAGTCCTGCTGAGATGTCTCAAGAGACACAAAAACAACACTAGAGTTAAAAGTTAATTTTTCCCGCTGGGTTAATAATTAGGTAAAGCCAGTTTGAAGCAAGGGGAAATCAGTGGGTCTGGAGTTCCAAATGAATTAGTGAGAAGAGAAGCAAAATAAGGAATTACAGAGTAGGAAGATAACTGCCAAGAACTCAACCTTCTGAAGTGGTACACAGAGTGGGAAAGGAGAGATGACAAGGGGACCCATTCAGGAGCCTTAACTTGGAATCAGCAAAGAATCTCCAAACTCAGAATCAGATCCTTGTCTGTGAGGAGGCTTTTTAGTTACTCAAAATGAATAACACTTTTGTATACTAGTGAGACAGAGACAGAGACTTAAAACTTGATAAATTATAAAATGTCTCCCCTTAGCACTTCCGCTGGCAGCCTAACTCACTTCAACATCATTTTGTACCAAAGCATCCTCCCCTTAATTCAGCATATTCCTCCAAATTTGTATAATAAAAGAGAAACTTCACATCTCATTTGTCCATTTTATTAGGATGACTGCAACTCCAATCAATATGCACCAATCAATATGCACATTACCCAGAATGCCAAGTAACGACTCTGAGAAAAACAAGAAGGAAAAGAGAAGCTGATGATTTCTCTAATTATTGGCACAAAGCATACTGCCACTCTTTAGGTTTCTCTTCTATCTATCTCTCTCTCTCTTTAGGAATTATTTTATTTAACTTTACTTATTTATTTTATTTTATTTGACCAGAGAGGGACAGAGCGAGAGAGTGGGAGTGAGGGAGTGAGAAAGTAAGACACCAAGTTCAGGACTCGAACCAAAGTTGGCCATGTGGGAGTCCAGTGCCCTTAACTACCACACCACCTGCCAGCCCCACTTTAGGTTTTTCAATAGAGAGGTACATGGGTGAACCCATAAATAGCCCATAATTTTGTTACTAGGAAGGGAACCAGTGGAGAGAGGGAAATTCTATGTATTTACACGAAACCCTGTCAACATCATTCAAATTAAAGGTGCTCCCATCCACTGTAGTGCTACGTACAGACTTGAACATACACCTAAAGGCATTTAGTATAGTTAATTCCAAATACATCAAGGTCAAGGCCAGGTCTTGGCACAGTGCCAACACAACTGGACTCACATGGAAAAGTTCCCAGGACCTCCTGGAGCACAGGCCTGCGTGCATGCACATGATCCAAGCTGTCTGAGACCTGAGGCAGATAACATGAGGGATGCCACCTCCCACTTTCACTCTCTCAAGACATAAGTAAACTCTGAAATGTATTTTTTTTTCATTTATACTAAGACCAAGCTTATGTTTTTATAAAGAACTATTTTATTTAATTGTATTCGTTGTCATTTTATTTTATTTTTGAAATTGATGAGAAAGAGACAGAGAGAAGGAAAGAGAGAAAGAAAGCTGCCAGGTCCAGGACTCAAACCATGGTCTGCCATGTGGGAGTCCAGTGCCTTTACACTACACCCTCTGCTGGCACCTCAACCTTATGTTATAAAGACTGAAATGCCACAGACTAGTTAATCATACTACTGGTGCCATCTACAGCCTATTAACCTGGGAGATGGGCACTCGCTTGGTCTCATAACCCTTAACCTTTCACTCCACTTGCTATAAGAAGAGCTTATGACATCATCTAAATATTTACAGTCTCTGCCCCATGTACCACTTTCCTTAGGAGTAGAGCTAAGAACTTTCATGGAAGGAGCTAAGGATCACAAAAGTCCTGAAAGCAGAGAGAAAACTGTAAGTGCTTCAAAGTCAGTGCCAGGTTTGAGTTTGAACTTTACTCTTACCACCTATAAGACTCTGGCAAGTTACCACTTTATCTCTATAACAGAAAAATAGGAAAAGTAATATCTATCTACCAGAGTTACTATAAGCATTAGACAAGTATGTGTTAAGTGTCTAACATATATTAAGGACTCAAGAAGTTGAATTTTGCTGGAAAGAAGCTACATGGGCTTGAAGTGTAATTTCTCCAGCCTTGTTCTCTTTTCATCTGTATGATAGCACCCTTGTTGATCACCTCAGGGGCCATAAGAAAAGCTGGTACCCAGAAGACTTAAGAAGAAGAAGGTTAAGTAGAGAAAAGGAAGAGGAGGAGGGGAGAAACAGCAACTAATGCTTACAGTGTTCACTAAGCGCCAAGTCAAGTTCTGAGCAGTTTGTGTATTTTGACTCTTTTAGTCTTCATAATAATCATATAACATTGGTACCATAATTATTCCCGTTGTTCAGATAAGAAAAATGAGGCACAAAGACAGAGGCATAGGACCTGCCGAAGACTACACAGATAGTGTCAGAGCTAGGATGCAAACCCAGGTGGAACAGCTCCAAAGTACGCATTAGTGAATGCTATGATGCAACCCAAATAAACAAGGGGACTCTACTCAAAGGCATCAGAGAATGGGCTCTCCTCTGCTTCCGAGAGTTGCGAGGTCATCATTGTGAATAAAAATAAAAGAGGTAACTTAGGGGTTTGAGGATGCTCTCTTGACATGAAGAACACAGAAAAGGCCATAGTAGTACACTCCCTAGTTCAGAAAGATTACAGGGAGTTAGTGCCCACACTGTAGCCTGTGTCTCTTTAGACCAAATTATTCAAATCATTGGGGAAACCGAGGAAGTGTAACAGCACATTAGTGTCAGTCAATTCCTTCTATACCCTCTTTGCTCTTTAGCAATAGTCAGACATGCTACCGAATGTTCTTATTGCTTCAGAGGTACCTTTCTATATTGAAGATGTAAGATGAATGAAAGGGACAGTTGAAGGCATCTCTATTGCTTAGGCCTTGAGGGTGGAATTATAGCCAGACATCCTGGCCAAACACAAGGAAACATGGATCAGATGTCAGGTCAGTAGCTGGACTTGGTACCAAACAGAAAAGGAATTTCAAAGATAATCTTAATTGGAAAACCATGGCTACATACTCCTGTACTATGGAAAGATAGACCAAGTTCCATGTGCACAGTTATTATTCTCATTCATTACTTTACACAAATGACAGTGTTCCAAAGGCACTCTTATAAGCATGTTTCCTTTACTTCATACTCTGGCAAAGTAAGATCTGATAGAGCCATGTTAAATATCTGAGACCAGAAGACACCTATTTTCCTTTCAGGATCTTCCCTACAAACAGTGGGGCAATGCAATTGATAGGTTCAAAGGCTTCTCCAGGTTGCCTCTGAGACAATTTTGTTGTTATTGCTGCTGCTTCTGTTGTTACAGATGCAGGAATTTGAAAGCAAGCATATTTCTACCGGGTCAGCAACTTCCCAATCTGAAAAAGCCCCACAGAATTTAGATACGCTCTCAGGTTCACAGCTATAACCAAAATGTTAGCTTTTGTATTAAGTCCATGGTCAAAAAATATAGATCCAAAAATATAAAAAGATTGAGAATAGGAAACCCCAGATGTGAAATACAAGAAAACCCCCACTATGGGGACAGCCAGGTGACCCTCATAAGAGTTGACTACTGAAGTCCAGTACTTCTTCCTCAGGATTAAAAATGGAATGAGGGGGCTGACAGGTGGCATGATGGTTAAAGGCGCTGGACTCCCACATGATCGACCACAGTTCGAGTCCTGGACCTGGCGGCTTCCTTTCTCGCCCCCCCCCGCCCCCTCTCTCTGGTCAAATTAAAAAATAACAACAACATGGAAAAACCCAAATGTCCACTAACAGATAGATAGAAAAACTGTGGCACATATACTCAATGGAATACTATTCAGCCATAAAAAAAAAACAACAAAACCCTGACTTTTGACAGGAAGTGGATGAATATGGAAGATTTACTGCTGAGTGAAGCAAGACAGGCTATGAAGGAGAGGCATTGTATGTCCCCACTTACTATATGCCAAGTGTCCACACTCCATGACAGAAATTAATTGACTAAAGGATATAGAAACATAGTATATAGATGTAAATACCAGATATAGTGTGTGTGAATGAGGAGGGTCTGAGTAAGGATATTTAGAAGAAAATAGGGAGGTAAAGCATTAATGATACAAATAAATGTGGTATTATCTGTTGAAGATATTTTGTAGTTTTATCAACTGTACTAGGGAGAAATGTTCATCTGTTGAAATATCCATTTTGTGAGCCAAATAATAATGTGATTGAATGTATAAAAGAAAATGAAATTTAAAAAAAAAGAAATAACAACAAATGGAATTAAATAAATAAATAATTCTTTAAAAAAAAAAATGTAATAAGGACCAGCCCAGAAGCACAGCAGTTAAACCCTGTTCAGAGAGAGCCACATTCCATATGGCAAACTCCAGTTTAAATCCTGGACCCCACAGCTTGAAAAACATGCTGGGCAAATGTGTGTGCATGCCCCAAATCCTGACAGGATGGAGAAATGGAGAAGGGACTGTGACATGGTCATGCTGCATTGGGAAATGCTACCTCCCATGAGTCATTTTTCTGTCTCTCAACTCACACCTTCTGGCTGCATTGGGAAATGCTACCTCCCACAATTCATTTTTCTGTCTCTCAACTCACACCTTCTGAAAAATTAAAAAAAAAAATCTTGAAGCAATAGAGAAATAGAGGAAATAATTGCAGCATGACTACACCCCATTGGGAGGGTTGTTGTTCTCCCTCCCTCCCTCCCTCTCTCCGTCTCTGTCAGTGGCTAATGCATGTGCTCTCTGCCAACTGAAAAAAAATGAAACAAACGGAAATGGGTTGGCCATCTTGTGGAAAAAGAACAGTATGGAAATCCTTCTATTGTAGTACCTTGGGAATTATGCAGGGAATGTAGGATAAGGGAAGGGATTCTGTTGACTGGAAAAAAAAAGCACTGGGATCAGTCAGGTTATTTTCCTCTTAGCCTTTCATGCCCCTGTGTTCTTTGGGGTCTTCCAAGAGGCCTAAAACAGACTATCAGCAAGTCAAAGAATGATGCTCAGAATTCTATGGTATCTCAAATTTACCTTAGAACTACAAAACCACCTCAGCTTAAAGCTTTTGGGGAAGAGTGCTGAGACATTGCAATAGCTTCTCAACATGACCATGTGCTTTGAAAACCAGTGACCTAGCAGTTTAGATTCCAAGCAACTCAGTCAATTGCTAAGGGCAGCATAAGAAAGGGGTTCTTTTATGTGAATAAACTGCTAACCCCTTTCTTTCTTCCTCTTCCTCTTGCTCATATCACTTGCTCTCTGGGGCAAGCCAAGTCATTGAGCAGTCCTACAGAGAGGTTTATGCGGCAAGGACCTAAAACTTTCTGCCAACTGCCTTCTGACAACAGCAAACGAGTGCAGAAATGAATTTTCTTTACACTAAACAATGTACAGCAGTAAAACAAAAAGCTCTGTGAGGCTAACCCACATAGGAGGATTCTAGGTTCATGTCTAGAGACCTCCCTGAATATGACAGACATCCACATGCACATGATCCAAGACTGGCTGGGCGTAGATTGCAGGGTCAAGGTCCTGCTGGAGTACATCTCTCTGTGTTTTTCTTACTGATGAAGACAATAATGAACTTTAAAGGGGTTAAAATAAAATGGATAGTCTAGTCCCAGTCATGTCATTAGCACTACAATCCTGTCTGACAACTTCACTCCAACCCCATGAGAGACCCTGAGACAGAATCATCCATTTAAGTAGTTCCCAAACTCTTGACCCTTCAAATCTACGGGACACAAATGTTTCTAGTTTTAATTTAATAAGTTTTCAAGTAATTTGTTATAAAACAATAGATAAGTAACACAAATATTTCTTTAAGCCAAATAGCTGAAATACAGTGGTATGTCTGTTTTTCAAAACTATGTCTTTGCCACTTCACCATTCTGTCAAGTTTTTAGTAGTCCTGGACTCCCTAATAAATGGCTTCTGTTATGGTTTTTCAAGGAACAGAAACCCAATTAGGCTAGCTTTAGTAAAATAGAAATTAATGAAGGAAGCACTAGAAAAAATCATAGACCTCCAAGGATAGAAAACAAAATACAAGGTTTTCTTTTTGACATGAAGGAGTGAGAGCCTAACTTATCCTCCCATAAATAAAATTTATTAATATAAATGCCAGAAGAAAAAAAAATCCAAATGCTGGAGGGCTCCAGGAACTGAAAAAAAAATTATGTTTTATATTGTATTAAGTTATATTAAATTGTATATTGCAGGGCAATCAAACTTGTAGCAAAAAACCAGCAGCACAGAGAGAATTCTTGTCTTTGCAGATATTCCCTGAAGGCAGAGTCACAACCAATGTGGTGTGGCTGAAATTCCAACTACCCCCAACACCTTTTCCCCCATCCAAAAAAAAAAAAAAAATAGTCTGTTATTTTTCTGACTGAAGAAACCAGAAGGAAAAATCTCATAGAAACTGAAGTAGAGAATGAGAGGAGAAAAATCCAGGAAATAAAAACACCAAATCCTGTGCTGAAACAGCCCAAGCCTCTGGCAAGCTCCCAAACCATGTATGAGTGCATCAAAGGAAATTTCCATTGTGTAGCTATATTTAAGCCCCATGGACAGAATCTCTTAAAAAAAAAAGAAAGGAAAGGAAAAGCAGCTGGCAGTTAAGACTTATAGAAATAAACTTAGTTCTGAACTTTCACTAACCAAAGGCATTAAAGTTTTAAATTTAAGTCAAACAAAACTGGTTTCCTGTTAAAATGAAAATATCAACACTCTTTAGAGAAATATAACAAAATCCAGTCTGTATAATAGTCTTTATATTAAGAGACCAAAAAAAAGTAAGTTGGTCTCAGGACTAAATGGTTGTAGAGCAGTAATGCAACTAGATCCATGTGGGAAGGTCCCAGGTTCATGTCCTCTACATGTAACCAGACGTGCCGAATGTGTCACTT
>NW_006159776.1:1564762-1572563 GCF_000334495.1 Tupaia belangeri chinensis | reverse complement strand
ACTAGAAGAAAGAAAGAAAGAAAGAAAGAAAGAAAGAAAGAAAGAAAGAAAGAAAGAAAGAAAGAAAGAAAGAAAGAAAAGAAACTTTAAAGAATACTTAATGAATGAATAAGTGAAGGAAAGAACCATGAAGACTAGAAAAAAATGTAACATCTTTAAAGTTTTAAAAGAAAATAACTACCAGCCCAGAATTCTAAATTCAACAAAATATCCTTCAAAAATTAAACTGAGATAAAGACATGTTTAGATAATGAAAAAACTGGTGAATCTGTCAACACCAGAATCATAGTGAAAGAACTCTGGGTTGAGATACCACTAAGAATCTCGAATTTTCAGAAATGAGTAAAGATTATCATATATAATGGCACATATATGTACAAATATACTTTTTCCTTTGGGTTTCTTTAGAATGCAAATGATTCTTCCATAGCAAAAAGTGTAACATTATCTTGTGAGTTTTTTTTAAGGAATTATTTATTTTATTTTCTTTATTATTATTTTTTATTTTGACCAGACAGAGATAGACAAAGTGATAATACAAGCTGCCAGGTCCAGGAGTTGAACTGCACTCAGCGATATGGGATTCTAGCACTTCAACCACCATGCCACCTGCTGGCCCCTCTTGTGAGATTTTCAATGTACTTAGATATATGTGACAACTGTAACTTAAAGGATGGTATAATGTAAAGTACATGGCCTTATATATATAACATTTCTGTTTCTAAAAAAAAAATTATTTATTACTTTTTAATTTGCTATTGACCCTATCTGCTCACCAGAGAGAAAGAGAAAGAAAGTGGAAAAGCAAGTCACCAGGTCTGAGACTCTAACTGCATTCAGTAATGTGGGAGTCCAGTGCCTTAACTACCATACTACCTGCCTATGCCTGAATCTCTATTTATTTTTTAAATTTGACAGAGGATGTTTGCATAGGATCATAGGAGAGAGACAGAGTTTGAGAAAGTGAGAAAGCACCCCCATGAGTCAAGGCCATGTCTCAATCCCTTTTCCTCTATTTTCCCTTCCTTTCATGATTTTAGGAGCATATATACACACACACTTAGCATGTTTTTCAAACTACTAGTTCTAGGGCTCAAACTGTATTGTTGGTCTTATAGGATCCTGCCACCTTAGGCACCAGTACATAAACTATGAACAGTTGAGAATGTCTAGAGCAAATTTCTTTTTGAAATGCACAGGAGTATAATTTCAAACCAATGAATGTCCTATAATAGAAATTAAGACATTGAAGTGATCCGAAAGAGGGTAGGACAGGGGCAGCAGATGGTGCAGAAGTTACAAAGCTGGACTCCCACATGACTGACTGTGTTTCAAGTCCTGGACCTGATGGCTTAAAAATCACACCAGGTGAATGTACATGCATGCCTAAAATTCCAAGAGGAGAATGGAGGAGAAGAGACTGTAGCGTGGCCATCCCCCCAGGGGGTGATTTCTTGCTTTTCTGTCTCTCTGTCTATTTCTGTGTGTCTATTTCTCCTTTTTTTTCTCTTTCCCCCCCTCCCTCCCTCCCTCCCTTCTCTCTCTCTCTCTCTCTCTCTCTCTCTCTCTATCTCTCACAAGTAAACATACCCTAGGCAAAAAACAAACAAACAAACACAAAAACTTAAAAAAAAAAAAAAGAAAGAAAGAAAAGAAAGCAGGACTAGTTAAACACAATGGAAAAATGGTAGCCTAAATGCAACTATATCAAAATTACATTAAATGTTAATGGTCTAAAGATTCCAATTAAAAAGTATATGGTCCAGCTGTGTGTCACAGTAGTAAAGAACTGCTCAGTAGAAGCTGGATCTCATGTAGCAAATACTATTTGAATCTCTGGTCTGATTGGCCTGAACCTTGCTGGGCACCCACACAAGTGCCCAAGATCCTGAACTGGAGGAAAGGGATCACAACTTGACTAGACCTTGTGGAAGATGCTCATATCTCTCATATCTCTCTGTCTCTCTCTTCCTTTCTCTCTAGTTCTCTCTCATTCATCCATACATGCAGTATCACAAGTGAAAAAAAAAAGCATTTAATAAAAGGACCAGATTATCAGTGTGGATTAAAAAACAACCAACTAAATGTTTATGAGACATATCTTAAATATAAATTGAAAGGTTGAAAGTAAATGGATAAATACATACCAAAAAATATAAAGCATTTTCATAGTAAGACAGCAATGACTGTAATAAGATCAAATAAAATAGATGTCAAGAGCCTACCCACAGTAGCATGTTTTAGTTGATGCTGTTTCTTGGCAGGCTGAGGCGATCTGGAAGTCCTACATTGAATTTCCAGCTCCTAAAAGCTGAGTACAGTGATATGTCTTTAATCCTAGCTATTTGGTAGGCTGAAGCAAGAGAATTTCACACTCACAATAAATGTGAATACCATAGTGAGATCCTGTCTGAAAGAATCAGGCAAGGTGTGCATATCAAAGTTACTTAGATGGTTGAGACAGTAGGATCACAAGACTCTGTCTAAAAAAATTAAAATTAAACAAAAAGAATATCAAGAGTATTATCAAAAATAATGAAGAACAATTCATAATAATAAAAAGATTAATTCATCAGGAAAGAATAGCAATCATAAATGTGCATGTGTCTAATAATTAAGATTTAAAACATGTTAATTAAAAATTGGCAAGATATAGTAAAGGGAGAATATGATTCCACCATTGCAGTAGAAGAATGTAACATCCCTCTTTAAGAAAATCATAGGAAATAAGACAAAAACAAGTAGATCTATAGACTAAATAACTGAATGGATTTATCTGTACCTACTTCATATTAAAGAAATTTTTACACCAAACTGCCAATGACACATTATATTTCAAGCACCCATGGTAAAACCACCAAGATAGACTATATGTTAAGACATCATGCAAATTTTGATAAATTTTAAAAGTCTGAAGTTATACAATGTATGCTCTTTGATCTAAAAAATTAAATTAGAAATCAGGCCCAGCCTGGTGATGCATTCAGTAGCAATCTGAACTGCAGTTCTGAAAACCATATGGCTGACCATAGATTTTGATCCCTGATTAAGCTTGTTACCACAGTGAGCATGTGTGTGCTTGCTGAGATAAGAAGGAAAGTAAAAATAAAATATTGGAACCAAATACACATTAGAAGTAGAGAACATAATAGTAGACACTGTAAAAAAAAAATCAAATTCATGGCATAAAAGCAAATTCGAAAGTTCTTAGAATGCAAAGAATTGGGAAGAAAATAAGAGATGATAGGTGTAGAAAGTACAGATATCAAATTGGCAAACAACCCTTCATCATCCACAGACAGTACAATAGGACTCGTGGAAATATCAGATAAAGAATTCAGAATGTTCACAGTGACAAAACTAATTGAGATGGAAGAAAAGAGAGACAAGTTCCAGGAGATGAGGAAGTTCTTCCACAATTTGAAAGAAGAAATACCATTAAAAATAATCAAATGGAGCTGTTAGAGATGAAGGCTATAACACAGGAAATCAAAACCTCCCTCAAAAGTATTAAAAACAGATTAGACCATGCAAAAGATGGACTCTAATACAAGACAAAACCTCTGACCTAGAAAAAAAAAAAAAAAAAAACACCAAAAAGACTGAAAAAAATCACCCCACCCAAAATGAGAATAATATACAAGAAATGCTAGATACCATTAAGTGCCCAAACATCTGGATAATTAATATCCCAGAAGGTGAAGAAATTAATAAGGGCATTGATAACCTATTCCATGAAATCCTGGGAAAAAACACTTACCAAACCTAGAGAGGCATTCAAATATCCAGACCCAAGAAATACAAAGGACCCCACATAGAATCAACCCAAGAAAATTTTTCTCTAAGGCAAATCTTACCCAGATTGGCCAAAACCACAGACAAAATACTAAAATTGGCAAGAGGGAAATGTCAAGTTACTTACAAAGGTTATCCCATGAGGCTAACGTTGGACCTCTCAACGAAAACAATGCAAGCAAAGAAAGAATGGGAAAATATAATCAAAGTGTTAAATGAAAAACAGTTTCAACCAAGAATACTATGCCTAGCAAGATTATCCTTCATATAGGAAGAAAGGAAAAAAACATTCTCAGATAAACAAAACCTGAAAGAATTTACCAACACTAGACCAGCTCTTCAAGTTCTGAGAGGAGTACTATACCAGGAAAACTAAAGACAGACAGAAATAAGAGAACAAAAAACAACCATGAAAATGGCCAACTTAATGTTAGGAACAAGCTGGGAAATATCAATAATATCATTGAATGTTAACTTGCAGGATTTAAACGGAAAGATGTAACACTGCAAATTCAACAGAAGCGAGATTAATTACATGAGACTAAACTGGTGAAAGAATTTTATGATTTTTGACTAAAATATTATTGATTTTCTTCTATGCTTTGTCTTTCAAATTTAAGGATTTTTGTTTTCTTTTTAGCTGTTGATAGATTTAGCAATTTGTTAAAACTTTTTTTTTTAATTGAAACAAACTTTTCTCCCTTGCTGACACCTCTGAAATTGGAAAATATTTGTGAGCATTCTTATTTTGTGACAGAATGGTTATTTGCATAAGCTCAATAATATCTGTTGCCTTGCATCAGAAATTGAAAAATACTGGCTATTGATAGGGCTTTGACTGGAATGTCATATATGAATATATGATCAGAAAGCTAAGGAATTAAGGTAGCTCTCAAGAAAGCCAACAGAAGCTCTTGGAAAGATTGCCTGGTACCATAAACAGTTCTACCTGACAGGTAAGTAAAGAATGTCACTTCCTGACAGGCCTAGAAAACTCCCAAGTACAGGTACTTAAAGGCACAGTCAGATGGTGAATTCCTGACTTAGCTTAGTAGCTGTTTTAAAAAGTCTAATCTGAAGTTCCTTATAGAAGTTTCCAGCAAGGCCAACTAAGTCAACAAAATTCTTATGGAACATTGTGCAAATAACAGACCAAATTGAGACTAAACATTTTTTTTTTCGTGAATAAGTTAGTTTATACCGCTCTTTAGTAAAAGGGGAAATGGAGAGAAAAAAAATGTTTCAGGAAAAAAATTACAGTGTACTTTTTACTAGATTTTAGGTTTCTCCATATCTGTTTTTTGAGCTTTTATTACCTACCTACTGTTTGAAAAGAATCCTAACCATTTTCCTATCTTAAGCAAATTTTACCTAACTTTTTAAATTTTGATTTAATAAAGCTAAAACTCCTTTTCTTTTCTTTTTTCTCTTTTTTTTTTTTTTTTTTTTTTTTTTTGAGGGGTGTTTTTTTTTATGGGGCGGTGGGTGCGTGCACTCACCAGACAGAGAGAAAGAAAGCGAGAAATCACCCCCCCAGGGTGATGGCCACGCCACAATCCCTTCTCCTCCATTCTCCTCTTGGGATCTTGGTTACACACGCACATGTGCCTGTCATGAGTTTTTAAGACAAAGGCTCCGGGACTGGAACCGTGGTCGACTACACGGGAGTCCAGCGACATAGCCATTATGCTAACTACTGGTCCGAAAACTACTTTTCTTGAAATTAAAAAAATATATACATAAAAAAAATATTTTTTTTTAAAAAACCTACTTAATGACCACAGTAAGCAATACAGGCCCAGCTAGGTGCTACTTCTTACTATGTTTATTCTACTCAATGAGTTCTATGCCTTAAGCCAGACATGTGTTCATAGATATGTTTATATTAATTGTACTTACTATTGAAAGTATTTGATTTAATTAAGATCTTTTGTGAATCAATGCAATGTGGGGGAAAAAATGGAAAGCAACTGTAGATACCAGACACGGTGAGGGAGGAGGGTAAGAAATGGCAGAGGGTGAGAGGGAGGAAATCAAAGGAAAAAAAGAAGTAAAATATATAAGAAATAAAAAATGGGACATTATTTGTTGAAGATAACATGTATCTTTGATTAAGCCAATTTACAGTGTATTCTGGATGGGAAAATTAATTGTGTGTGCTGCAATAATGTACAGTGAATGAATGAAAAATAAATAAATTTAAAATAAAAAATAAAAGTCAAATTGGTAGATAATTGATATTTCTAAGAATAAGACAAATGGGAGAAAATCAAAATAGGGCAAAAATCAAAAATAGGCAGAGAAGACTTTTTAGCATTGAAAAATATATATGTCTGTTGAAAAAAAGCATTTAAAAGTACAAGTTAACACTGATAAAATGAGGCCAACCAGAAGAAGTTGTTGAAATAGACCTGGAAAAATATAAATTACTTTAAATTATTCAAAATTTAAGGTCTCCACAGACTACTCCTTAAAACACCAAAGAACAATGGAGCTAAGTCTCCAAAGTTTGTCTGTTTTCTTTTTCTTTTTTTTTTGAGAGGTTTTTGCTATATGGCACATGTGCTCGCCAGACAGACAGAGACAGACAGAGAGATACAAAGCGAGAAATCACCCCCCAGGGGGGATGGCCATGCCACAATCCCTTCTCCTCCATCTCCTCTTGGGATCTTGGGCACACAAGCACACGCGCCCGGCGTGAGTTTAAGCCACCAGGTCCGGGACGTGAACCACGGTTGATTATGTGGGAGTCCAGCAGCATAGCCTTTACACTAACTGCTGGTCCCATTTTTTTTCTTTTTTTTTAAAGGGAAAAACATGGTGACTGTGATGGTTAATTTTATGTTTCAACTTCACTGGGCTAAGAGATGCCCAGATAATGAGCAAGCCAATATTTCTGGGGATATCTTTGAGGGTTTACCCAAAAGAGATTAGCATTTGAATCAGTAGATTGAGTACAGAAGGTCTGCTCTCACTGATGTGTACAAATATCATCCACTCTCTTGAGGACAGAATAGGAAAAAAGTCAAAGGAATAGAAAATTCTACTTGTCTGAGCTGGAACATCCATCTTCTCTCGCTCTTAGACATCAGATTCCCTGGTCCTTGTGCCTTTGGGCTCAGACTGAATTATATCATTGATTTTCCAAATTCTCCAGTTTTAAGACCACTCATGGTGAGACTTCTCATCATTCATAATCATGTAATAAGAAATATATACGTATAAAGCAAACAGTGGCTAATACAATGACCCAAATAGGGAAACCAAGAAGATACTCTCTGACAAAGGATTTATAAAGGTGACGACCCACATATACTTCTTCAGAAGTACTTGAAGATAGATTCTAAATGATGGGAGTTAACTAAAAATTTAAAAATCAAGAATGATACTTTGGGCCAGCAGAGCTACAATAATCAAAATAGTATGATATGATGTTTAAAGTTAGAAAAATATAGTAGAAATTACAGAATTAAAACTGTGTGGATCAGCAAGTGGCAGAGATGTTAAGGCACTGGATCCCACATGGCCAACTGTCGGACCTCACACCTTGAAAATCATGTCGGTCACATGTGCCTGTGTGCTCAAAATCCTGCGAGGAGAAAGAAGGGGAAGAGATTTTGGCATGGTCATCCCCCCAGGGGATGATTTCTCACTTTACCTTTCTCTCTCTGGCAAACTCGTGTACCCTATAGCCAAACCTTAAAAACCTTAGTGTGTAAAAGAATCAAGGCAATAACAACATCACAAATGTATAGAAAAACTGGGACCAGCGGTTGGTGTAATGGCTATGTCACTGGACTCCCATGTAGTTGACTCGGGTTCGAGACCCGCACCTGGTGGCTTAAACTTATGCCAGGTGTGTGCACATGCATGCCCAAGATCCCGAGAGGAGAATGGAGGAGAAGGGATTGCAGCATGGCCATCCCCCCTGGGGGGTAATTTCTTGCTTTCTGTCTCTGTCTCTCTGTGTCTTCCTGGCAAGCACATGCACCCTATAGCAAAAACC
>NW_006159776.1:1564387-1564748 GCF_000334495.1 Tupaia belangeri chinensis | reverse complement strand
AAAGAACCCCAAAGAAAAAACCACTACAAAAAAAAAAAAAAAAAGTATAGAAAAACAAAGGATTAGTCAAAAAATTTAATCAATATGGGAAAAAAATCTAGTTTGATCTTTACATCATGCTTTATACAGAAATAAAATTCAGATGGATAACAGAGCTAAAGGTCAAAACGGAACTCAATAAGCATTTGGAAGAAAATATATTTGGAGATATTTTTGCATTTGGAGTGGAGAAAACTGTAATGTTTTTCTCAAGAAAGCAGAGTCTCAAGGGGAAGAGAAATAAAATTGCCCAAATAATTAAACTTCTGTATGCCTATGTTTTTAAAACAGAAATAAAATTAAAAGACAAGTATAAAACTGG
>NW_006159776.1:1552109-1564356 GCF_000334495.1 Tupaia belangeri chinensis | reverse complement strand
AAAGAGTTAATATTCTTTTTAATAAGAATGTTTTATCCTTAATAAATAAGAGCCCTTACATATCAATGTAAAAACACTCTTAACAGAAATGGGAAAAAAGGCACACACAATTAACCAAAGAGGAAAATTAAATCATTAACAAAAATATTAAAACACATGCACTATCACAAGGAACCAAAGAAATATAAATTAAAGACAATATAACTGGCAGGCCCCATAGCACAGTGACTAAGTGCTGTGTGGAGGGAATTAGATTCCACGTGATTGACCGCAGTTCAGATTCTGCCATCCCTGGTGGCCTGAAATACATGTTAGGCATGAATTCATATGCCAGGATCCTGATAGGACAGAGAAATGGAAGATAAAAGGATTGCAGTGTGACTAAGCCCCAATGGTGGAGAGTTCATTTTCTGTCTGTCTATCTTTCTCTCTCTCTCATATGCACACATAAATACTTGGGAGGTGGGGAGGGGGGACAAAATTTCTTTCTTTTAACCATCAATTTAGCCTTACTATTTTTTTCCTTGCATTTATCACAATCTACAATTACTTGTTTATTTGGTTGTCTGCTTCTGCCAATTAATCAATAAACTTTTGGAAGATAAGGGTATCATCGTTTTTATAACTGTGTCCTTAACACCTGGCACACAAAAGTGCTCAGTAAATGTTTATACAATAAGTAAATTAACATATTTATAATCTATTATTATAGATTGATTAACCAACACTTTTTTTCTTTTAGAGTTTTGCCATGAGGCACATGCACTTTTCAGAGAGAGACAGAGAAAGAGAGTAAGAGGGAAAGTGATAAATCACTCCACAGGGGCGATGGCCATGCCACGACACCTTTTCTTCCATTTTCCTCCTGGAATTTTGGGCACACATGTACATACACCTAGCATGATTTTCTAACCACTGGGTCCAGGACTCAAACCAGGGTTGGTCATGTGGGAGTCCAGAGCCTTAACTACTATTCTACCTGCTGGTCCCAATAACCAACACTTTTTTTTTGGGGGGGGGAGGTTTTTTGCTATAGGGCGCGTGCGCTCGCCAGAGACATAGAGACAGAAAGCGAGAAAGCACCCCCCAGGGGGGATGGTCATGCCGCAATCCCTTCTCCTCCATTCTCCTCTTAGGATCTTGGGCATGCACGCACACGCGCCCGGCGTGAGTTTTAAGCCACAGGGTCCGGGACGTGAACCATGGTCGACTACGTGGGAATCCAGCGACATAGCCATTACGCTAACTGCTGGTTCCCAATAACCAACACTTTTATAGCACTAAATTCCTGGCATGGTTGTAATTGCTAGACAAATATTAAAGAATGACATTCTTAGAACAATGTATTGAAATTTGTTTTCTTTTTATGCCAGAGGGCACATGCACCTGCTCAAGAAGACAGAGAGAAAGCAACCCCCAAGCAGGCCAGTCACACTGCAGTCCACATTCCCCCAACTCTCCATCCTATCAGGATCCTGGACTTGTGCACCAAGAATATTTTCCAAGCCTCTGAGGCCAGGTTTTATAACTTGGTGGGTCACGTGGGACCTGGTATCCTCTGTGCAGTGGTTAACCACTGCATGACAGGGCTGGCCCAGAGATCTATTTTTATTACCAGTTTATAGATTGAAAAACTAAGGCATACAAGAAAATTAACCAAGGTCATAGAGTTTATAAATGATAAAACTGGGGTTTATACTTTGTAACCGAGGCATTCTGTTTCCAGTCTCCATTCTCTTAAACACTAATTTCAATCTATTATAACACATTAATATATAAATTTTTTAGTAACTTCAACAGTGATCTATGGTTATTTCAAGAAAAACTTAGCAGTTATAAGTGGCTCACATTGTCAGATACAAACTAATAATTTTAGCAATGTAATATATAGGGAATTTCAAAAAGTTCATGGAGAACTATAATAAAAGTACAAGTTTGTTTTGGTGCAAAAAAAAAAAATTTACCTTGTCCTATTACATATAACTTTGCAAGCCACCCCCACCCCCAAATTCCTTCTGAATGAAAGGGCAAAAATCTGTGGTCAAAGCTCCATTTATTTACTGAAGACAATGTCCTACTTTCTATCGCTGTGTGCTATGATTCTACAGCAACTGACAATCTATATGATCATTCAACAACTCGAGACCTACACGAATGACAGTGGTAGATTGTTCATAAAAATTGACACAATGGAGTCTTTTCCCCATATGAATGCTCTTTGCCATGTAACTTTGCAGCTGTTCCTCATCAAAAGGTAGAAGCTGTTTCCTGACCTGTTGAATCTGAACAGACTTTGAGACATATTTCAGCAGACAGAATGCAGAAGTAACGTAGAACAGTTTTGAAACTCTACTTGAGCAATTTCCCTCTTAATCTTGGAATCCTGTCCAGCCATTAGTTGAGCAAGCACAGATTATCCTGCCTGGCAATGAAAGGCCTATGGCCGAGTTACCCCCATCTCTCATCAACAGCCAGTTAACTCACAAAAACAGTCATTGAGCTCACCGGCAATAGATGCAAGACTAACATAAACCAAGACTAGGAGAACTCCTCAGCTGAGTCTATACCTAGTTACTGAACTACAGAACCACAAATCTAAAATTATGCTTGCTTTAAGCTGCCACATTCTGAGAAAGTTTGCAGTAGTAAAAGCTGATTGATAACAGCAGTTGAGATTACTTATAAGGCAGAAAACAATGATTTAGCCACATAATCACGTGAGAGTTGCGAATAAGTACTACATAGAAATAAGATGTAGCCTTGAGTCTTTTTAAGACCATCCACATGGAATGTACAACTCTCCTGTAGCAAATACAACAAATTTTATTGAAATATAATCATTGTACATATTTGTTAGATAGAGTATGACTTTTCAGTTCAAGAATACAACATGTAGTGATCAAATCAGGGTAATTATTATATCCATCACCCAGGGCCAGCAGGTGGCCCTGGATTTCCACCTGGCTGATTGCATTTCAAGTTCCAAACCTGTCGGCTTGCTTTCTTACTTTGTGTCTCTGGTGAGCACATATGCCCAATAGCAAATTTTAAAAAACTTTTTTAAAAAGTTTTAAGTATATATATTCATCATAATCATTTGTCATTACTTTGCATTGGGGACGTTCAAAATCATTTTTAGTTACTTTGAGGTATATATAGTAAATTCTTAACTTTATTCATCCTACTATATTTTATAACACTAGAAATTGTTCTTATGTATATGTAATTTCACCTCTATTGATCAACATCATTTTATCTAAGCCCAAACCTTCCCAGCCTCTAGTAATCATTCTTTAATTCTCTACTTCTGATGTTACTTTTTATTTTCTCCCAATTTCCACATATGAATGAGAACATGTAGTTCTCTTTGTGTGCCTGACTTATTTCACCTAACATAATGCCCTTTAGGCTTTCCCATTAACTTCGGGGTTTTTTTTAAAGAACTATTTAATCTTGGGGCCAGCAGGTGGCATAGTGTTCAGGGGTGCTGGACTCCCACATGACTGACCATGCTTATATTCCTGGACCTGGCTGCTTGCTTTCTCACTTTCTCTCTCTCACTCTGTCCCTATATGGTCAAATTGAAATAGATAAATAAAATAAAGTTAAATAATTCTTTTTAAAAATTATTTAATTTTATTTATGATTATTCTTAATTTGACCAGCAAGAGAGCGAGAGGGTAAGTGAGAAAGCAAGCCGCCATGTCTGGGACTCAAACCATGGTTGGCCATGTGGGAGTCCAGCACCTTCACCACAATACCACCTGCCA
Organism: Tupaia belangeri chinensis; assembly: GCF_000334495.1. Classification (NCBI taxonomy): domain Eukaryota; kingdom Metazoa; phylum Chordata; class Mammalia; order Scandentia; family Tupaiidae; genus Tupaia; species Tupaia belangeri. The sequence continues at coordinate 1,560,586 of NW_006159776.1, read as the reverse complement.
GCTTCCCCCTACCCCCAGTGTACTTTGAATGACAGATTTTGTGGTTGTTTTTTTTTTAATAACTGAATGGTATTCTACATACATATTATTTACACACACACACACACACACACACATATATCATGTGTTCTTTATATATTTGTCTGTTAACATCTAAGGTTAATCAGATTTATCTGCTGATATCTTAGGTTGCTTCCATATCTTAGTTATTACAAATAGTACTGTAGTAAATATTGGGGTACAGATATATTTAATGACAAATTAAGTTCCTTTCTTCTGGATATATGCCCAGTAATGGGATTGCTGGGTAATATGGCAGTTCTATTTTTAATTTCTTTTAGGAACCTTCATACTATTCTCCAAAATGGCTGTAATAATTTACATTCCCACCAATGGTGTAATAGAATTCTTCATTCTCCACATCCTCGCCAGCATTCAAAGCAGCCTGTTTTTGTGAAAAATGTAACTCACTTGAAGGAGGTAAAGAACAGTCATCACCATCAACCACTGTTCTTGCAGTGCTAGCTAAGGGCAAGTTGCTAACCACATCCCTTCCTGTCTTCTAGAGTCTCATCCCCCAGGTCCTTCCATATAATGTGCAAATGCAGATAAGCCTTATTTTCACCATTCCAAAGCTTCGACTATCAAACATTCTCAACGTCCAACAGAAACCTGCTTTTAGAGGATGGTTCCTAGGACCAGAAACTCTCAAGCCACTTACATTTAATGAAACCTAAAGCAGAGGTGCAGAATGACACAGAGTAGAGGCATAGCTAAGAGAACAGCCGTTGGATTCAGACATAGCAGAATCCCAATGCTATCCCTAAATGTTACCTACTGAACATGAGTTAAGAAACCTGGATTGTGTAAAGAAAAATCAAATTCATATAAATTGGCTAATTTGTACTGAGTTGCAAAGTTTGTGTCTTCTTTCTTCATGTCCATCTGATTTATATGAAGGGAAAACCACAATAGAGCAATGTTTCCCCTATTTTCAATGGGGCATCATTTTAAAAGTTGGCCCAATAAATTAAAGATGTTTTTAATGGCAAGTTAAGTTTCCTGAGCAGTCTACATTTAGATAAGTGGAAAAAGACATTTACGGCCAGCATTTTCCTCACCTTTGCTGGGACCAAGGACGGCAAAAATTTAATATGGCAGTCTTGTATTTCAAGCTCATCCTTTGGGGATACGTTCTAGTCTTCTTTAACATGGGAACTGCAAAAATATAATGGCCATTACATGGTAATGGGAGTTAAAGAACATGGAGTCCTCATGCGAAGATCAGAACATACTTTTCTGAGTCCACTGAACATCTGAGTCCTAGCTGATACTAATGAACTAATCATTGCAGAGGTTGAAAAAAAAAAATCCTGGGTTAATTTCTGAAGTTTCCAATTACTCCCTGAGCCTCATTTTTATCATTTGCAAAATGAGAAGCTTTGTTTTTCAATCTTGAAAGTTACTCATTTTGAAAGTAGAGATTTACTAAAGTACATCACATATTTTGAGCAAATTATTTAAACCACCGACCTTCAGTATTGTCACCTTTAAAATGCTTTTAGTAGAACCTACCGCACAGTGTGATCTGTACATAAAGCACCAAGCATGTGCTCAAACACAACACGCCCTCAATAAATAGAACTATTCAGTTCGGAAAATGTTTGCCTTTGCTATTCAGACACATTTCCCTCCCCCCAGGATCCTGATGGCTATTTTTTTTTCCTTAGGATTCTTAAATTTTCTACCTCTCTAATAAGTCCTTTTTATTGAGAGTTTCTAAAAGTCAGAAACTGTACCATCTTTTATCATATATAAGCAACACAAGTAAAAAAGTATAGATTGTTTTAAAATCTTAACTATATGAGGGACCAGCAGGAGGCATGGTAGTTAAGGAGCTAGACCCCCACATGCTTGCCCGAAGTTCAAACCCTGGACTCAGAAGCTTGAAAATCATGTCAGGCCCAAAATACATGCATGCCCAAAATCTCAAGAAGAGAATGGAGGGGGTGGAGGTTGTAAATCTTCACCCTGGGGGATGATTTCTAACTTTCCCTCTCTGTCTCTCTCTGGCAAACACAGGCACCCTATGGCAAAAACTTTTAAAAATAAATGAAACCTATAACTTTAAAAAGACACTTGAATCTATCTTAGCAAATATCTAGTCTCAAAATTATTAATTTTCAAGACTGCTAAGAATAAAGAACTCTTCATCTTACAAATGATTGGAATAGGGCTCTGTGAACAATAGACACTCTAGAAGCGGACTCAGGTTTCCTAACTCCAAGCTCTTCTCTTTTCACAATTTAGAATAGCACCATCTTCACCCCAGGGATCCTAATAAATATTTGACCATGGTGATAGCAAAAAGAAATATCCTAGAGGAAACATTCCAAAGTCATTTCTCATTCATCCTTTTGGCTAGAAATCCAGATTAGCTTTTGTCACTGCCATATCATCAGGCTAGCTTCACTCAAGACCCACTTATTGTCTGCAAATGTTGCTATAATTAAATCCAAGTGGCCGCTGTGAGTTATCATCACGTACCCTCTCCAGCCATTAGTCAGATTTCCAGGGCTGCAGTTCTCTCTAAAGAGGTCACTCACTCATCTCTCTCCCCTTAGCTATCCCAGCAGGTTCTTTTCTCTTTCCATTTCTTGGGCAAGGAACTTTTAAACCAGACTCATTTTCAGGCAATCAGCCAACCTTCCCATTTATCCCGGTGACCTTACGGCAGCCAGAAAGCCTCTTGCCAGCATTGCTGCTGAGCTGTGGGTAAGTGAGGGAAGAGCTCTGAGGCAGTGTCTGAAGGCAGCGAAGATGAGGGACTGTGTCTAATCAAGTCAGAGCTGCTTTCATCATCATCATCTGACATCAGAAACCCCCGAGTCAGGGTAACAGTTTGCCATACTTCACCTCCTCGGATGTTTATAACAATCCTTTAAACCAGGGTACAAAAAAAAAAAAAAAATGTAGAATCTTTGAGCCAGATGGGGTTATCAAAATCAGCTGGTCCAAAATTCTTCATGAATAAGAGATCTGAGACCTTGTGAAGGAAAATGACTGCCCCTCATCGTTACGTGAGGGGATGGCAGAGCGGATCTAGACTCCCACCTGACTCAGCATCCCACTATTTGCTCCTAGGAGTCCAGGGAATTGCTGTCACACAGTTCTTTGATGCTCTCCTGAGAGAGAACAGTCTGTCACCATTTTGCATCCACGTGGCTCGTTTCGGGTTGACCTTACTTCTCATTTCAGGGACAAGCACATTCCACAGAGCAGGACACGCCTCTCCCTGACCACAGTTACTGGTTTGCGGATGATTATATGACCTAAATAGGGCCAATGAGAATCAAGTCCAGGATTTTTTCTGAAGTTAAAAAAAAAAAAAGTTGGGAGCCGGCAGGTGGCATGGCAGTTAAGGGCGCTGGACTCCCACATGGCCAACCACATTTCAAGACCCAGACCATGTGGCTTTCTCTCTCTTTCTCTCTTTCTCTCTCTCTCTCCCCCTTCCCCCCTCCCTCGTTTTCTCTCTCACTCTGTCCCTCTTTGGTCAAGTTTAAATAATTAAATAAATAAATAAACATAAATAAAATAATTCTTTTAAAAAATATATTTACCTATTTCTTCCATGAGAGAGAGAAAGAAACAGAGTTGGGAAGGTACCCCAACAGGGTCTTCACACTATGACCCACCCTGAGTCTTAGCCAGCCCAGATTATGGGCACACACACCAACCCAACATCTCAGAGACGTCTCAGGACACAAACCTATGACCTTTCCCATGTGGATACAGTTGTTACCACTGTATTACTGCTAGTCCCCTGAAGCATTTAAAAAAATAATCTACTGGCCTCATCTGAATACCAGTTCAAGCAAATGGCCTCGCTGAACACCAGGCTGCCCATGGCTGTAGGGCCCAATGGCCAGGACTGTGGATCATCCCCCACCTTGCCCCACCCCACACACATTTGCCTTTTGACTTCAGGATCATTTCTTAGGATGTTAAGATGAATTTGCACCCCTCCCCACCTCATGCAGATACTGGTTGAAGTGAATGGCCTTGCCAGAAGCCAAGCTGTCTATGGCTACAGGGCCTAATGGCCTGGACCCATGGCTCATTCCCTCACCCATCCACCTTGGACTTCAGGTTTGTGCCTTGGGACATTAAGACAAACTTGCACCCCTCCCTACCCCATCCGGATACCTGGTCAAGCAAATGGCCTTGCCAGTGGCAGGCTGCCTGTGGCTGCATGGCCTAATGGCTGGACCGTGACTCATCCCCTCCCCAACTCGTCTTTGAACCCTGAGGACATTGGTGTTTTGGATACTGTGCAGTATAATCTTTTCTTTGCTCCTGAGTTGAAGTTCAGCAGCTCAGTTTCAGGCATACCTATTCTTTAGAAACAGGGAGGACTTTGGATCACCCAGGACCAGTGACAACAGTGCAGGGTGCTGGTGAGCAGTAGGGAGGCAGAGCAGAAATTGCTAATATTCTACTCCTGCACATGTTTGAACATTCAGTGATACCTTGAATAATTCAGGAAAGAACATATAGAACACCAGAGGACTAGGAACAATCACAGAGGCACAAGAAATATGAGCAACCAACAAAATGTCTCTACCATCAATTCCACATCACCCACAGATAACACATGGAAATGTTGGACAAGCAATTTAGAATATTTGTAGTGACCAAACTAAATGAGATACAAGAGAAAAGAGACAATGAGCTCCAGGAGATGAGGAAGTCTTTTCATGATGGGAAAGAAGAAATAGACACCATAAAAAAGTCAAACAAAATTGTTAGGAATGAAAAATGTGATACAGGAAATTAAAACTTCCTTCAAAAGTATTAAAAGTAGATTAGATCACGCAGAATATTAAATCTCAAATGCAGAAGACAAAACCTCAGACCTAGAAAAAAGCATCAAGTAGACTGAGAAAACAATCAAGAAAAATGAGGATAATATATAAGAAATACTAGATACCATGAAAAACTCCAATATCCAGATAATTGGTATCCTAGAAGAAGAAATAAGGGCATTGATCATTTATTTCATGAAATCCTGGAAGACAATTTTCCAAACCTAGAGAGGCATTCAAATATCCAGTCCCAAGAAATACACAGGACCCCAAAAAGAAAAAACCCAAGAAGATCCTCTCCAAGGCACCTCATAGCCAGACTGGCCAAAATCACAGACAAAGACAAGATAGTAAAATTGGCAAGAGGGAAGCATCAAGTTACTTACAAAGATTATCTGATCAGGCTAACATCAGACCTCTTGTCAGAAAGAATGCAGGCAAGGAAAGAATGGGGAAATATAGTCAAAGTGTTCAATGAAAAACAATTTCAACCAAAAAATACTACATCTGGCAAGATTATCCTTAATATGGGAAAAGAAGATAAAGACATCTTTGGATAAACAAAACCTGAAAGAATTTACCAACTCTAGACTAGCTCTTCAAGAGTTTCTGGGGACCAGCAGTTAGCATAACGGCTATGTTGCTGGACTACCATGTAGTCGACCGCAGTTCAAGTGCTGGACCCAGTGGCTTAAAACTCACGCCGAACACATGTGCATGTGTGCCCAAGATCCCGAGAGGAGAATGGAGGAGAAGGGATTGCAGCATGGCAATCCCCTCTGGGGGGGTGATTTCTCACTTCCTGTCTTTCTGTCTCTGTCTCCCTGGCAAGCACACGCACTCTGTAGCAAAAACCTCTCCCAAAAAAAGAAAAAAAAAGTTTCTGGAAACTAAAGCATCAGATGGACAGTAATAAGACAACAACAACAAAATAAATAAATAAATAAAAGAAAGAAAGAAAAGAAAATGGCTCACTTAATGATAGGAACAGGCCTGGAAATATCATTAATAACATTGAATGTTAATGGGTTAAATTCTCCAATTAAGAGACACAGACTGGCTGAATGGATAAAAAACAGAAACCCTCTATCTGTTGCCTATAAGAAATACACCTTATGGATAAAGACATACATAGACTAAACGTGAAGGGCTAGAAAAAGATATTCCGTGCAAATGGAAATCAAAAAAGGGCTGGAGTTACAATATTGATTTCAGACAAAATAGGCTTCAAGAAAAGACTGTAAGAAGAGACAAAGAACGGCATTATGTAATAGTAAATGGCTAATTCATCAAAAAGACAATGCTTATAATAATCTATGCACCCAACTCAGGAGCACCTAAATACGTGAAGGAAAGGCTGCTGGAACCAGAAGAAGAAATCAGGCACAATACTATAATTATTGGAGCTCTCAACTCCCCATTATCTTCTTTAGACAGAGCTTCTAGACAAAAAATAAATAGAGAGATACAGAACCTAAATGTTACTATAAATTGTTGGACTTGACAGACATCTATAGAACTCTCCTCCCAAAGACCATAAAATACACACTTTTCTCACCCCAGCATGGAACATTTTCAAAGATTGACCATGTGATAGGACACAACTCAAGCCTTTACAGATTAAAAGGCATAGAAACTATACCTAGCATCTTCTCTGATCATGATGGAATCAAATTCGATATTTGATTCACATTTCAAGACACACTCGAAAATACACAAGAACATAGAAACTAAACAACCTACTACTGAATGACTTCTTGGCTACTGAAGAAATTAATTTTGAAATCAAAAAATTTATGAAAACAAATGATAATGAGTACACAATTTTCCATAATCTATGGGACATGGCAAAAGCAGTCATAAGATGGAAATTCATAGCAATTAGTCCACATAAGAAAAAGATGGAATGGTAGCAAATAGACAATCTAACATGACTCAGGGAATTGTAAAAATAACAACAAAAACCCCAAAAAAAAAATGCCAGGAGAAAAGACATAAAGATTCCAGCAGAAATAAATGAAATAGAAAATAAACTACACAGAAAATAAATTAACTCTCTAAAATAGTCAAGTGGGATTATACCAGATTAAGAAGTTTTTGCACAGCAAAGGCATAGTAATTAATGCGAATCAACAACCCTAATAATGGGAGAATATTTTTATAAAATATGCCTCAGACAAGGGACTGATAACCAGAATACAAAAGGAACTCAAGCAGCTTACCCCCCCAAAAAAAAAAATTCAAAAAATGTCTAACCCAATTAAAAGATGGGAAAATTAGCTGAACAAAAATCTTCCTAAGGAAGACATACAATCAGCTAAAAACCATATGAGGAAATGCTCAATATCCCTTATCATAAGGGAAATACAGATTAAAACCACAATGAGATACCACCTAACCCCTGTCACAATAGCAAAAATTAAAAATACAGAAAGTTATAAGTGATGGCGGCGATGTGGTGAAAGGGAGTTCATTGTTGGTGGGAATACAAACTGGTTCCGTCACTTTGGAAAACAATATGGAGGTTCCTCCAATATCTACAATTAGAACTACCATTTGATCTAGCAATCCCACTTCTGGGTATCTACCCAAAGGACAGGAGAATGCCGAATCGGAAAAGCGCTTGCACATCAATGTTTATTGCAGTATTATTCACGATTGCTAACACATGGAACCAACCCAAATGGCCATAAACAGATGAATGGATGGAAAAACGTGGCATGTATACTCTCTGGAATACTATTCAGCCATAAAAAACAACAAGACCCTGGCATTCGATAGAAAGTGGTCAAATCTGAAGGATCTATTGCTGAGTGAAGCAAGCCAGGATATGAAAGAAAGATATTTTATGTGCCCACTTAATATATACCTACTACCCACACTTTATGGTAGAGATTGAAATATGGAGGGCATAAAAGTAATGAAAATAGTTATGGATGGTGAAGATAACGTGGAACAGGGAATGGGAGAGAAGGGAAGAGCATAGAGAAGGAAAGCAAGAGGACAAATAGAGAGGCATGACATTAGTTGGACAAAGAAATAGTTTATTACCTGTTGATGATAACATATAATATTCTCAACTGGACTGTTCTGAGAAGTATTTCACGTTGGGTAAATTCTCTTTACAGGCCAAAGGATATATAGTCATTAAATGATTAAAAAATAAGAGGAATAAATAATAAAAATAGTCTCAAAAAAATTATGGAAAGCTTTTTGAGGATGATGATGATGTGGATATTGTCTATGTCTTGACTGATATGCATGGTAATTGTCCTGGGGAAAAAAATGGGACCAGCAGTTAGCATAATGGCTATGTCGCTGGACTGCCATGTAGTCAACCACGGTTCAAGTCCCCGACCCAGTGGCTTAAACTCATGCTGGGCGCGTGTGCATGCATGTCCAAGATCCCGAGAGGAGAATGGAGAAGGGATTGCAGCGTGACCATCCCCCCTGGGGGGTGATTTCTCACTTTCTATCTCTCTGTCTGTCTCTGTCTGGAGAGCGCACGCACTCTATAACAAAGAAAAAAAAAAGGCTTCCGCCCCTGCGCAGCCGCACCGGAACGGCCTGGCCCCCCTCCGCGGGCCCCGCAGGCGGGGGGGTCCCCCC
>NW_006159776.1:1524663-1551325 GCF_000334495.1 Tupaia belangeri chinensis | reverse complement strand
AAAACAAAAGGCAAGGTATGCAGGACACAAGAATTGGGAAATTATTTGCTGAGAACATATATGTTGATGTGCTTGATTGAGCCAATGCACAGTGTATTTTGGATGAAAAATTCATTTGTGTGTTGTGATGGGAAAAAAATTATAATAAAAAATAAACTATAAAAAAAAAGAGAGAAGAGGATAGAGAAAGATAGCAAGTGAACAATAGAGGGGATGTTAGTGAGAAACAGATATGGTTTATTATCTGTTGAAGATGACGTGTATAGTATTCTCAACTGGACTGGTCTGGGAAGTATTTCATGATGGGTGAAGTCTTTTAACAAGCAAAATGAGAAATAGTGATTGACTGTTTTAAAAAATTATAATAATAATAATAATTATTGGGAAATGCATGGAAAAGACATTGAATGATAAAGCGGGGAGATTGATGTCTCTGTATTGACTGACATGCATGGCATTCCCTTTTGAAAAAGCAATGGAAGTCAATGTAAAGTTATATGTAATCCAATGTAATATAAAGAAGATTATGATGATAATATAAATAAATAAATAAATAAATAAATAAATAAATAAATAAATAAATAAATAAATAAATAAATAAATAAATAAATAAATAAATAAATAATAATATAAATAAATAAATAAATAAATAAATAAATAAAAAACTTCTCAAAAAAAAAAAAAAAAAACAATAATAATCTACTGTGTTCTCTAGGATAATAAATTGCAAGAACTCTAAAAATCCTGATTTGCTAAAAGCTGTTTTTTACCACAATTAAGAAAAAACTTCCATAGACTAAACCCAATGTAGTAACATGATTTGTGTACCTGGAATCAGCTATATGCTGAAGACACCTCAATTACTTACACCAATACATTTCAGTTCTTTTCAAAGATAATCCAAATGGTTCTCTTATCACTTGTAGCCAGATCAGTACTGCCCAAAACACCAACTTTTCTCAATTATGTTCCACCATGAATGAAATTTGAAGACCCACTTGGTACAGCATAGCTTTTAACATGATGGTGGACAACATGAGCATGCTTTCCCCTAATCACTCACACACCTATACCCAGTGGACTTCCTAAATGGAATTGCTCCCTGAGTCTTTCATGGTACTAATCACATTAATAAGTTATTACCAGGTACTCTTTTTGCATTATCTATAACTATGCTGCCATCAAATTTTTTTAATTCCCCTTAGAAAAAAATATGTCTAAATGAAACAAAGGGGCTTTCAGGACTCCTTCTACCTAATTTAAAAACGATCCAATTGTGAGAAAGTAAATGTCCAGTCCACCATCTAATTGTCTAAGTAAGCTGCCACTTCCTAGCCAAAAGCCTGCTAAATAGAGCTGTTCTGAAGAAAGCAAAATACCATCTTTAAAACCATCCAGAAGAGTATTGGCAAATCACCTCAAAAATCACTGTACATGGCCTTTTCCAAACAATGAAGGAGATGGAAAAGATTCTGGGAAGTTAATAAATACGCTTTGAGAGTCATCAAATGTGTTCCATATGTCATGGTATGGAAGGTGAAATTGCAACCAAACAAAATAATTATAGTAATAATAATCAGAATGGCTGGCACAGATACTGTGTAAGAAGACAAAGCACTCAGTGTCAGCATTCCACTTTTTAATAAATGCCTTGCTAATGGTTATGATTTGTGGACACTGAGAAAGCAGATGCTTGGCTATCACAGTCAGGCAAGAAAGCCACCCTCCCCACTGTAAACATATTAGTTTCTCTAGGTACAGTGAAGTATCAAATGGCAATAAGCCTGAGAATTATTTTTCAAGTGTTACATCAGAGCCAAAACTATTATTGTAGATGATTGATAGATAGATATTGCTTCTTAATTAAGTCCAGACTCAAATGATGTTAGTCCCTTTGCCATCACCTCTGAGAGAAAATTGGGCATGTGATGTGTCCTAGAAAAAAAAATATATGTATCTCAGGATTGAAACAAATAGCACCCTTAGCCTCAGAATGTAGCACATGCAAGCAATGTGGAGGGTTTCTTAATTTCTACCAAAACACACACTGGATGAAAACAAAGGAGTCTGAGTAAAAGATCCACACCTCAGTGTAAGGCTAACTCTACTCTGAATTGTCAGAGCTTTCATTCATTTCGTTCTTTAAACATTTATTAAGCTGCTACTATGTGCCAAGACAAGGCTAAGTGTTCAAGTGTACTGTGGTGAACGAAACGAGCAAGGTCTTTGTTGTCCTCATGGTACCTACAGCCAAAGAGAAAAATAGATGGTAATAAACAAAAACTCATGAATATTGTTTCATTTGTCATTTGCTGTATAACAAACTATTCTAACACATTAAGAGTTTAAAGCATCAATCGTTTCATTCTATCTGACCATCCTTGAGAGTCAGAATTCGGGCAGAACTCAGTGAGGCAGTTCTGCACCACATACTGTTGAAGGAGGTCACATGATAGTAGTTTATCAGCAGACACAGTGTCGTTTTGGAGGGCCCAATAACATTCATCTGCATGGCATATGCAGACAGTTGACCAGAATGTCTATACAGGGATTTTCCAGTATGGCACTGTCAGGGTAATAAGGCTTCTTCCTTAGTGGCTCCTGGTTCCAGGAAGCCTTCCAAGAGATGGGAAACAAAAGCTTCCCGTTATTAAGGTCTGAGCCCCGAAGTACTTATGTCATAATTTCTACCATATTCTATTGGGTGGGACACATAGATCCCACCTTTTCCTGATGGAAGAATTTGCAGCCATATTTAATCTACCACAAACACATAATTCACAATTGTGATCCATACGTGAAAGATGAGAACGGGATGCCACAAGGGGAGAAGTATCATTTCGATTGGGAGGACAGGCAGCCATGAGCTCTCTCTAGCTTTTACGGACAAGCAGTCATAAACCTAAGTGGGCAGCCACCCCCATCTCAGCACAAGCACATTATGGGAAAAAATTGTGACAAGGTGTTGTGTGTTTTTCTAACTCTCTGAAAGATAGGCACATGTTTCAAAGCTACCGAGCTCCTTCTATTCTCTGAGGAGTGAAATAAATTATACCCCTGAGAATTTATTTAATGACATGGAACAACAAATTCCACTGTAAAATCAAATTCAATATCTGTAATAGTACAATAAAATAATAAGCAATCAAGCAGAAAACTTTGGTGCTAAATATGAATTATTTGGAAGGAATAGTTTGTCATCTTAACGTACAAAACATTAGATGCTTCAAAATTGCCATAATTTGCATTCACTTTCTGTTATGAAAGCAAATATTTTAACTTAAAATTCTCAGGTATATATAGTTATCATAAAAATTATATGACTGGTATATGTGAGTATCTGTATAAAAATATCTAACCATACGCATAACAACTCATCTTTAATATTCAGGTTTTAGTTTTTAAAGAATTATTGTTTAATTTTATTATTATTATCATTATTTTAATTAGTTATAGGACATACACACTCACTAGAGAGAGAGAGAAAGTGAGAAAGCTAGCCACCAAGTCTGGGCTTGAACTGCAGTCAGCCATGTGGGAATCCAGTGCCTTAACCGCCATACCACCTGCTGACCTCAATACTCAGCTTTCATTCACACAGTGAAAATGACAAGTGTACCTTTTTGTTAATTTATGTATTTTATTTGCCAGAGTATGCATGTACTTGCCAGAAAGAGACAAAGAGGGAAAGAAAAAAAATCACTCTTTATGTAAATGATAACAACAAAATCCCTTCTCCTTCATCCCTTCCTCCTTTTCGAGATTGGGGGCTGGCACACACAACTGGTATGTTTTTCAAGCCAATGGGTCCAGGACTCAAATCCCAAGGTAGGCCATGTGGGATCCAGCTCCTTAATCACTAGGCCATGGGCTGGACCTATTATAATCACATGTTTTAAGAATTCTACAAATAATAGAATCCTTTATGTGGTGTTCATCTCTCCTGTCCTCTTCCCCACATAGCCACTGCCCAAGTTCAAGGCTGCTTCTGTATCAGCTGGACTGCTAGAGTAACCTCCATCTAGGCTGTCCCACAATCTGACACTTGGCCCTTCACAGTTGGGTTATAATCATCCTCTCTGGTCTCTTTTCCTACCACCCCCAGACGCTGACTGACCTAAAGATCCATAGCTTTACCCACACTAATCCCTCTACCCTTTTCCCTTTTTCTCTGGCTTATCCTTCCAGCCCCATCTCAAAATTCAGCTCATCTGCAGAACCTTCCCTCCCTAATTCCCAAAGGCTCCTGTTCTCAACTCTGTCATTGCCTGAACCACAGTGTATTAAATTGTCCACTTACTTGTCTGTTCCAACCTCTACCCTCAGCCTGATCGCTGCAAGGCAAAGGCTGTGTCATCTTCACCTTTTTATCTCCAGTGACCAGCAGGACCTGACCCAATGTCGGTACTCCATAAACATTGTTAAATATCTTCTCCTTCTGGCTCTGAGAAACCTTCTAGAAGGTTGATTTGCTAGAATGAGAAAACTGTAGTTTCCTTGAAACATCCAAAAGTCATGATGTTATTACTATGAGATATATATATATATTATGAATTATAATGTTAGAAATACTTGTATATTTATATTAAATATAAATTATATTAAATTATGTAAATTATATAAAATATAAATATTTATATATTTTTATTTTTTAAGATTCACGTCAGTGCTTGGTTTGTTTCTTTTTCCCCCTTGGTAAGCAGAGGATTCTTTTCCACACTCATTTCTTTGCCTCTATTTTGACATCTGATGCAATTTTCTCAGTTTTATTTTTTAAGTCACAAAATTCTTTATTAGGAATTTGTTGGCCAAATCTAATCCCAGCATACTCCATCAAACACTGTCGTTTTTGAAACAGTCCCTCAAATTGACTCCTTCTGCAACATTAAGGGCCCTGTGACACCAGAAACCAACCAATGAGATGAAAAAAAATTAAAAGTCACAAACTGAGCACATTGGAACTGTGAATCTTCTTAACACTCAGACTTTAAGCAGGTTACTTAATATCTCCACACTCCCTTCTTCCCCATCAGGAAGATGAGGGTGATAGGAAAACAATAATGACCTTGCAGCATTCAGTGATGCAATGTACGTAAAGAAAATCTACCTTGCTCTCTCTTTCATCCCCATATAAAGCTTGCAGACAGAACAGACTCCCACAATCAGGAGACACAGGACAGGTAGTCAACTGGAACTTACCACACAGACTAGATCTGACCCACACTCAGAAACTTGCATTCTTCGGCCTCTAGTTTTCTTTTTCAGACCAGGAATCCTAGTGAGTATCTCCTGCTCTTGAGGCAATGAGGCTGGGGAGCCAAGGTCACTGTGAGTTATTAAGTACTGGTCTCTCCTCAGGGCTTGACGAACATTACTGAGAAGCTACAAAAGGCAAACATGTTTCTCCCCACAGTTCCCATGGCTATCAGCCACAAACCCATCTGCCTTCCTGTGTGGTGCTGATGTCTGGGTGGAAGGCTTTCCTGATTACCTGGTGCACTCCTTTGATACTACCCAAACAAAAAAGAGACATTGGGTCCACCTAAGTAAACTGCAAGCTGCATTTCAATGTAAAGACATAGTTAAAACCAACCTATCAATACTTCTATTAAGGTTGTTCTAGGGGAATAGCAGCAAAGAAATTAGGAAAGAACCAGAAACCAGGGTGGAAAGGACGTTAGAAAATATCTGCTTCTGCCTCCCATTTGGCAGAAGAGGAATTTGAAGACCAGAGAGGAATCACAGCTTGCTCGAGGTCACAAAGCAAATCGATGATTGATATGAAAGTAGATAGAAGAGTTCTTACAGCCAAGTTCAATATTTTTGTTCAGTATGACACTAAAAAGATGATGGATTAGTGCATAGACTGTGATTTAGGGTTGGGAAGGGTTTTAGGAGCAGAAAGACCACTCAAATGGGGACTAATTTATTCATCAAAGGTTTATGAACGCCGACCACGTGTTGGGTTCTGAGGTAGCACCAGAAGTGAAATAGACAGGCTTTCTGCTTCCTTATGGTCTACAGTTCAAGCAGGGTAAGGAGTAGGGATGGATAACAAGCAAACGAGTATCCCAGATAATTGTGGTTTGTAGAAAGCCCCACAAAGAAAACGAAACAAGGTGCTGTGATGGCAAATAATACAGTGGAAGTGGTTTTTTTCAATAAAATGGTCCAGGAAGGCCTCACAGAAGAACTGGCCTTAAAATCTAGACCTGAAGGAAAAGAATCTAGCCATGTGAAAAACCCAGGGAAGACTATACTAAGGTGCGATAAAAAGCAAGAGGAAAAGAGTTTTGCTCTTTTCTGGGAAGAGTCAAATGTCATTGTGGGGTAGAACTTGTAGAGCAAAGCAGAGAGTATAAAATGATGAGATGAGAGAGGAGAGATGAACTCAGATCACGGAAGACCTTATGGGTCAAGGTCAGACCTTCAAACTTTATTCTAGGCACAACAGAAAACCAGCAGAAAGTTCCAGGCAAAGGAGAGACACATTTTATCTTGTTTCTCAGAAGACTGTCTAGCTGCTCTGTGATAATAGGTGAGCAAGCATGGAAGCAGAGAGCACATTACAAACCATGGCAGAGCCTGGGCTAGACAGAGATAATGGTGCTAGACTCTAGTGATGATGCTAGTGACAACTGAAATATGTGGATTTGCAGTCAATTTAGGGGTAAAACTAAGAGTTTTACTTCAATGGATGATATTTTACTGGAATAATCAGATATTTCACATAGGTCTATTACTTACAGATCTGGCTAGCCATGTTTTTAGAGAAATACTAAAGACCTAAAATGATTCCAAGACAATAAGTGACAAACTCTGGTTTCTTCCTGGTAAACTGAAGTCTAGGAGTGTTGGTAGACCTCTCTAAGTCTTGGTTTTCTAATATGTAAAAATGTGAGAGAGCTGGCCCCATGGCTTAGTGGTTAAGGGAGTCAGATCACACATGGTCAACCCCGCAGTTCAAATCCAAGCCCCAGTGGCTTGAAATACATACCAGGCACATGTGTGGTCAATGCCCCAAATCTCAACAAGATGGAGAAATGGAGGAGGAATTGCAGCATGAAAACACCCCATTGGAGGGTGCTTTTTTCCTTCTCTTTTTCTCTCTCTCTGATGAGTGCATGCACCCTCTTGCAAAAGAAATTTTAATGAGAAAATACTTAAATTGTTTAGTAATTAAATGGACACAGTGTTTGACACCTACTGGCCTTCAATAAATATGAATTTCACTCTTTCTAAAATAACAAATCTCATTTGGGACCAGATGCAGTGTTCTGAAGTTTTGTTTTACTCTAAAGAATAAAGCTTTCTAATATTCTAAATAGATGTTTCCTAACACAGATTAGCAGGGTGCATCATTATTTTATCATTTGGAGAAACCATAAAGCCTTTTAGGGGATCTACTTTCCTTTTATTTTTGGTTTTCTCCAATTCTCAAAGTTAATCTCCATTGGTTTTACTGTTATTTTGTGTACACAAAGTCATAAAATTCTTGAAGCTATTGTCTCATAGCTATTGTCTCATAAATATGCCAACTTGACTAAATGAAGGAAGGGGCAACTGTGGATTTGTCAACCATAAGTTTCAATTCTGAACCCTCAGTATTTCCAAAGCTACTTTCTCAACGGAAGAAAAATAACACCCCATGTGTTAGTTCCTAGGAATGAACCACTTAGGAGGAATAGTGGAACTCAAGAGTGTAGGTATTAACAACTTGCATCCACTTAGCCCTTTAGGAAATTCAGTATCAGCTCCATACCAAATTCTCGAAGTAGCTCTGGGGCTTCTGTGGGGCTCTCAGATAATATGGAAGAGTCCTGCTGCTTATTCTGTTGCATATTATTTTGATGTTTGGACACAGCACATGAGTATTTAAAGCAGAATGATCATTTTTAACCATATTATATAAACTATCACCTGAGATTTCCTTCAAACATGTACTAGCACATACATAGAACACATATGAGTTTCTATATAATATCTTTGCCCTGTGACTCTTTTACTTATTTATTGAAGAGCTAAATTTATATCATCTTTAATTTCTGGTCTAACACACTCATTGCAGAATCACACTTATGCCTTAGGGAAAAAATTTACTTTTCACCTCAAGCAAGTAATTTGGTAGCTATCAGAAAGGTGTGTTTCAGCTTTGCTTAAATATTAATTTCTTATTCAATTTTCTTAAATAAAGCAGGGGCTGTACACACAACTTCTTGGGAAGTACAATATGGAGCACACACTATATGCAAAACTGCATATACATATTTGCTATATTTCTGAGCATGCCTATGAAAAAGATGAACAATATTCAACTGCTGATAACCAAAGAACTTGCTATTCTAAGAGAAGGTGGCAGTATAATATGTTTCTAAGGCTAAATATCTCCTCTCACAGTGACTGTCATTTAAATTCCTGCCTAGCAAAGGGATTTTTATGGAAGGTTAATGCCTCCTATAACATTTATCCTGGATGGTGGAGCTTTTCGCATAATTTTCTGGGCTTTATTCCTGCAGTGTTATAGAACCTTATCTTCCCTCTAATAGCTTGCCAGTAAAGAGCCAGTGCATATAAAGACAGTCGTTATTTCTCAGTTCAAGCCCTGATTTAATGACATTTCAAATCTCTAGTGAAAGAGGGCTTGGGGTTAAGCCTTGAAGAAAGGAGGGCAGGCCCAAGGCAAGCTGTCATGACCTTCCCTGGGACTGAGCTACTAAGGTCTCACAGGATACAGAGCTCTGGCCAGTGGAAGCTGCCTGAAGCTGCAAGAAAGGACTTAAGTAGGGCCAGTGTATTAAGTCAAGGACATTACTGCTTTTTTGAAAGTTTCTTCATCTAGAGGAAGCCTTCTCCAATATTCTCTACTTGCATTTGAACTAATTTGCCTTTCTGCCTTTTTCCTAATTTTCTTTTACTGTTTTGAATTTACTAGAGATCCTGGCATTTTGATAAAACAGTTCATTCCCAGTTACCTCTCCTCTTTTCCTTCCTCATCCAGCAGTTGGTCAACGACACTGACAATGACTATGGCAGATTATATCTCCCAAAACAGTCACGGTAATATTTCTGGACCCACATGCCCTTCTAGAACCCTGCCATTTCCCATCAAGAGGCAGAGTCTCTTACTTCCTCTGGATACTAGCCATAACTTTGTGGCCACCTTGTGAAATATCACATATGAAATGTATGATGCATGACTTCCTGGGCAAGGCAGTGCCCAGCCATCACATTGTGAGAAAGCCAAAAGCAGTCCATATGACAATATAGAGAGGCCACTGAGGTGCAAGTCAACAGCCTATGTCAACCACAAGACATCTTCAAATCATTTCAGACCTCAGCCTTCAAGTCTTCCAGATAAGGCCTCACATAACACAGAGCAGAGATAAGCCAACTCTAACTCTTGCCTTGTCCAAACTGAATCATGGAATCCTAAGCATAAGAAGAGGTTGTTTTATCTCATCTTGGAATAATCTGTTGCATTGTAATGGTGAAAAATATCAATGATACACTATAGCCATATCCTTTGTAAGAAGTTATAAATGTTTCTGCAGAGACCTGCTCTCTTGCAAAGTTTCCTCAGGTATACCAGCTGGTCCTTGAGTCTGTCCTTAGCCACCTATTAATCAAGAACATCAGTAAGAAGATGGAAAGGATAAGGTCTTTGCAGTCCCCTTCTTTTGGCCTTAGCTATTTAACATCCTCGAGTTTCACTATTTCGTTTATAAAATAAAGATACCAATGCCTACTTCAGAAAACAAGGCATTGAAGTTTTTGTATACAGTTAGGACCTCAGTGACCCTTACTGTCACTATGAGAAATTTCTCCCATTACCTGCCTCTTCCAGAAGAACTCTACCAACCCAGAATTTCTGGCTTTCCAACCCTTCATATAATTCCTTTATACTCCACCCAACATAGAGTCCCTGAGCATGTTATTACTACTTACATAAAAGAACATTTTAGCTGGGCCATTGCCTAAGCCTCAGACATTGCTGGCCATTGTTAAGAATAATCTGTGGGATTGGGAAGTGGTGTAGTGGTAAAGGCACTGGACTCCCACATGGCTGACCATGGTTCAAGTTCCAGAACTGGTGTCTTAAAAACTCATACCATGCATGTATGCCCAAAATCCTAAGAGGAGAATGGAGGAAAAGGGATAACGGCATGGCCATCCCTTTGGGGAGAGGGATGATTTGTTGTTTTGTCTCTGTCTCTCCAGCAAGTGCACATACCCTATAGCAAAAATCTCCCTTAAAAAAAATAAATAAATAAAAAGCCCCCACCTTATCCTTGTATACTTGGGTTACAGATGCCTACACACCTGTTTGTTCCATAGATTTTCATAGGAGGAGAGGAGCTTCATGGGGAGAATGGAAATAAAATTGATTCTTGCTCCCCACATATTAATGTTTGAAGATTAAGAATGTTTTTCTTTGATACATGAGGGTGGCAAACAAAGCAGGAAAACACAAGAAGCCACTAAAAGAAAATTCACTATAAGAAAAACAGAGCCTAGATTGGGAAATCAAACACAATACTAGGTGTTACAGGGACTAATTTTTTTTAAGAGAGATTTTTGCAATAGAGTGCCTACACTCACCAGAGAGAGAGAAAGTGAGGAATCACTCCCTAGGGGGGATGGCCATGCCACAGTCCCTTCTCCATTCTTCTCTCAGGACTTTTGGGAAAGCGTGCACCCAAGTTGGCCTGTTTTAAGCCACCAAGTCCAAGACTTGAACTGTGGCCACTGGATGGCAGTCTGGCGACATACTCATTATGCCATCTGCTGGCTCCAGGGACTAATTCTAGACCTAGCGTGTAGTAAATCAAGGCCCTTATAGACCCAGTCAAACTGGAGACAAAAGTAGGTTTTCAGAAAAACTAGTTGTATACGGGTATCAAGACGTAAACGCCTGGAGAATTATTCCACTTGGAGCCTAGGTGGTTTTGTTCTAGAACTATATTATGCCACATAGTAGCCCTAGCCAGATGTGGGTACTAAGCACTTAAAACAAGGCTAGTCCAACTCAAGGTATATGTCAAGTATAAAATACAGATTAGATTCCAAAGACTTCATATGAAGAAAATTATGTCAATTCACTTATTAATCATTTTATATGGATTAAATGTTCAAAAAAATAGTTTAGAGAAATTAGGTTAAATAACATTACTAATGGCCCAGCCTAGTGACACAGTCAAGAACAGACTGCCGGGCATGACTAAGAGCCACGTGGCACACTATGAGTTGGGAATGAATCCTAACCAACAAAATTAATGTGTATTATAATGTATTATAATGCATATATTGATTAAATGTGAGAGGGCTTCAAAACATTGTGAAAAAATGAAAATCTACACATTTATATAGATGCAAAAGAATTTTTGAAATCCATGCATAATTTTTTTCATAACATGCATTTTTTGTGAACTTTTTGAAGATTCCTTACATATACTTGTATATGTGTATTCTTTGCAAAGATTAACAATGTCAAAGTAGTTTATTAATACCATATATAGAAAGCTACGAATAGACTTCCACTTTAAATACTGAACTCTCTGACCTTCCGTTTCCTCTTCTATTTTCATAATGACACCTATATTAAAGACAACATGGGACTGATGGATTTACTTCTTTCTGTTCTCAGTCTACCCAGTCTTGACCTCTCACTAGATTCCATGACCTTTAGATATAAAGTCTTTTTTCTTCTTTCTTTTATTTGTCAAAGGGCATGTGTAATCTCCAGAGAGAGAACAGAGAAGGAGAAAGGACACTCCAGTAAGGCACAGTCCTTTCTCCTCCATTTCTCCATCTTGTTGGGATTTTCAGCACGTGCGTGCACGTGCACACGCACACACACACACACACACACACACACACACACACAGCATGTTTTTCAAACCATTGGGGCCAGGATTTGAAGTGTGTGGTTGGCCATGTGAGATCTGGCTCCCTCGACCACTAGGCCATGGGAGCAGCCTGATATATAGGGTTATCAAGCTAAAAGGCATTTAGTTATTCAAAAATCATGTAGCAGACATGATATTGTCTTACATAGTTTGGTCTTTACTAGACAGCAGAGATCACTTTTTTTTTTTTTTTAAGTCCCCCCCCCGTATGGTGTATGCACTTGCTGGAAAGACGCAGAAAGAGGGAAAGTGAGAAATCACCTCCCAGGGGAGGGATGACTACATCCCCTGCCATTCTCCTCCTATTCCCCTCCTGGGATTTGGGCACATACACTTACCCTGCATGATCTTCAAGCTGCCAAGTCCAGGAGTCTACCCAAAGTCAGCCATGTGGGATTCCAGCACCTTAACCACCACACCCACCACCTGCTAGCCCCCAGAGATCACTTTTAAACTGGGTCTGTGATGATCGGATTTGCATTTTAAAAGGATCTCTGTGGGGTACTCACACATGCTAGTGTGAGTGTAAATTGATACAATCCTTTTGGAAAGCAATTTGGCAAAGTGTACTAAGATCTCTAAAGTGTTTGACACAGTAATATCACTTCTGTGTCTAAGAAAATAATCCTAAAATCAGAAAATGCTTTACGTACAAAGCATCCCTTGTAGTATTATTTATAATGGCAGAAAAACTACAAGGACCTTATTACCCAACAGTAGGATAATGGCCATACAAGCTTCAACACATCTACTGAGTGACACATTACTCAAATATCTAAGTTACATTCATGAATATCAAAAATGATTTTTTAAAATATTAAGATTAGTAACACATTTGTGGTAGATTACAAAGTTGGCCACAAGTTCTTCTCCCTACATCCGTGCTGTTGCAATATGATGCAGGACATCCATTAACAGGCAGACCCTATTTCTTTATCACTTGAGTACAGATTGACCCTGTGACTTGCTTTGGTAAATGAAATATTAATGAGATGCAAGCAGAAACTATTGGGTTGTTGGAAAAGTCATGGTGTATTTTTTGCCTAGAAAAAAAATGTCATGACTTTTCTGAAAACCCAATATAAAGGCTCTTGTCCTCTTGTTGTGCTTGAAAGCCTCCCATTATCATATGCAGGAGGCCACAGAGAACCCACTGGATATTGAGAGATACTGAGACCCAGTCCTTCCTGTTGTCCCAGATGTCAGCCAATTGATCCCAGAAGGAACGTCATTTAACTAAGTTGAAGCAAAACACAGATACATAAATGAAGCAGCCATTACTAACAAAAGAACCATATAGCTGAGCCCAACCCAAATCACAGTTACAGAATTATGAACCAAGTAAACAGTTGTAGTTTTAAGCCACTACGTTTTGAAGCTATTACAGATCAAAAGTTCACTGATAAAATTTTGATAATTTTCAAAGCTAACAATTGGATACATGTTAGAAGAAGGGGAATTACAATTGTCTCCACATTTGTGCATATTTCAAACTTTCTATAATAAAAACAAATTTGAATGCATATATGCATTTGGGCTAGAGGAAAAATAAATGTTAAATAAAACATATATATATTAAAGACAATATGGAAATGATGGATTTGCTTCTCTCAGTTCTGAGTCTGAGTGTATATATAAAACACACACACATGTTTTAACAGATATATACATATATACACATAACTTAATCACAACTATAAAAAGAAATTTTCATAGAAAAACACTAGAAAAAAATATATACCATTAGATGTTTCTGGGAGTGGAGACTGATTTTTTTTAAATTTATATATATTTTTTAATGTTTCCATAATAAGGATTTTTTCAAGATTTTTTTTTTTTTTAACAACAGAGAAGCACAGAGAGAGAAGGGGAAAGTGAGAAAGCAAGCCCTCAGGTCCAGGATTTGAACTGCAGTCAGCCATGTGGGAGTCCAGTGTCTTAATCACCACACTACCTGCCAGTCCTTCTATAGTAAGTTTTTCTTAGAAGAATCTCATTTACTTTATCCTGAAAAGAAATTTTTAGTTTTATTTATTTTTCTCATTTATACCCTCTCCTCCAATAAAATTTCTTTCTGTAGAAAATGTAGAGAACTGGTTAAGAAGAAGAGAAAATTAAAATAGTCCAGGAGGAAAGCAATGGGGTCTAAAAATGCAGCAAAGTTGGTAGAAAGAGTTTAGAATAGAAAGTAGGGGAGATATTGAGAGAGAATCCAATCTTCAATGCTGGACAATGCATGCTATGCAATGAAGTAGTCTCCTTTTCTTTCTTTCTTTTTCTTTTTTAAGAATTATTTTAATATTTTAATTTATTCATTTGTTTTAATCTGACCAGAGAGAGACACACAGAGAGAGAGAGAAAGTAAGAAAGCAAGTCACCAGGTCCAGGACTGGAACCGTGGTCAGACATGTGGGAGTGTCCAGAGCCTTAACCCCCATGTCACCTACTGGCCCCTTGAAGGGCTCTTAATATAACACCATAAATGGGTTTCATGAGGGCCCACAAGACCCACCTAAAAATGCACTTGAGTTTGGATTTAAGTATGTAAGTATATCTCTCTAGATAGAAAAATCCAAAGGTTTCATCAGATTCTCAGATGACAATCCCCAAAGTTGAAGATCGATCATAAGCTTTGTTTTCCTGTAGACAGGGAGGAATTCCTTCAATCCTATTCATCTGAACTGTTACAGGACATTAAAAGGCCTCTGAAATGATCAGCCCACACTACAACTCTGGTCCCTAAAGCATGACCTGAGTGCATGATGGCCCAGGTGATATCAATCCTTCTGAGCCACAATCCATCACAGGTACTTCCCCAGGATCCCTCAGAATCTGATTCCTGCTAGGTTCTACCCAAAGAAAGCCAAACCCTTGTCAGACATTACTTCAGGGTGTCAGAGCCATGCGTGTAACCGAAACCCTGATCTCCAAGAGGCAAATGAAAAAACACTTCTTCCATGTAGTTCTTAAAGGATAGGACTATTTGTTAAAGACTTAATTTTATTTATTATTTATTTTTCAATTTGACCAGGGAGAGACAAAAAGAAAGGGAAAGTAAGGAAGCAAGCCACCAGGTCTGGGATTTGAACCGTGGTTGACTATGTGGGAGTCTGGTGCCTTAACCACCATGTCACCTGCTGGCCCCCTTTTCATATTTAGGTTCAAAGATAGAATCCACACTGACTAGGCCCTGATCTCCTCCTCCTCAAAATCCTCAAGCACAACAGGAATCTTTTGTCTTATATTCATTAATTTTATTGGTAACAAGACTCTCATGAGGAAAATGAGGCTCAAAAGGGATATGAATAGACTATTATTCCCTAGCTACTAAGAGACAGTGGCAAGGTATACTCCAAGTCTCCTGAAGTTTCATGTAATTACCGTCACCACTTGTAACTCCATGCCCCACCCAATATCTAGTACAAAACAGGGACTCCAGTAGTGATAACTAAGTTGACTTGTTTTGCCTGCTTTGGTCTGCTTTGACGCATGGAATCCAGACTTGAGGACAATCTTATAAATCACCTTTACTAAACCCAACAGAGGAAGAATGGGAGACCCAAAAGGGAATATGGTTCTCTCAGAGCACACAGAACAAAGACTAGAAGCCAAATCAATCCTCCAGTGTTCCTTCTACCTCATAAATAAAAATTCAAGTGGCCCATGTTATAAAAATACTTAATTTTCTTTTCACCAGAGAACATGTACTCTTACTAGAAAGAGACAGAAATACAGAGAAAGAGGGAGAGGAGAAAAGCCTCCGACTCCTCCCCGGGGAATGGCCACACTAAAATCTCTTCTCCATCTCTCCCTCCTCAAGATTTTGGACACACATGTACATGCATTCCTTGGGTGTCTCAGGACACCAGATCCAGTACTCGAACCACATGGTTAGTCATGTAGGAATCCAGCTGCTTTAACCACCAAACTACAGAGCCACTCAAATAAATATTTTTAAGCCAATAAATGAATGTCACTTCCTTTCCCTGAGTTAACTTTGACTGGAAGAAAGATGGTCGGGTAAGGAAACAAAACTATTTCCACAGTGATTTGTATTTGGCAAAAAGAACAAGAATTATAGAAAACTGCTACTAATGTAAATTTTTTAAATTAAATTTTTAAGGATCAAAGTTGTTTATTTTGGGGTTTTTTTTGTTTGTTTTTTGGGGGTTCTTTGGTGCTATAGGGCATATGTACTCACCAGAGAGAGGGAAAATGAGAAAGCAAGCCACAAGGTCTGGGACTCAAAGTGTAGGAGCCCAGTACCCTAACCACCACACCACCTACTGGCCCCTAAAAATTTAATTCTTTAAAATTTCTTACTAATGATGAACATTTTTAACTCTAAATAACATTACTTTAGCCAAGTCCATGTCTTTAAGTTACTGTTATTTCAATGTGATCCCCTGTTGTCAATTTCTTTTGTGAGCTCATTGGCAGCTTAACTTGAACTGATTTTGATTTATGCAAAGGTGTGGCTTGATAAGTGTCTCTGTGGGCCTGCATTGATACAGTGCAACCACCAGAAAGATCCTCAGCATGACTGGGGAGGTGCTATGAATATAAATGCTAACTAACATTGTTCTCCAGGGATTGGAAAGGAGACAGAATGCTTCTGGCACCAATCTGGCATGACTCAGATTTTTCAGGGTGAAATAATACTCCTTCAAAAAATATATTCACCAGCAGCACTGAGACAGGACCCAAAAGCTTGGATTCGAACCTCAGCTCTACCACTGAAAACAATGTGACCAGGGGCCAGCAGGTGGTTTGATGGTTAAGGGAGTTGGACTCCCACATGGACGTAATTCTTTAAAAAAAAAAAAAAAAAAGTGACCTTGAGCAAGATACTTTTCTGAGCCTGTTTCCTCACTGGGTAGTAATAGTTGTACATACTACCTAAGACCCATATAAGGAATAGACAAGATAATATAGCTCTGAAGCTAACATGTAGGAAATGCTCAGAAAGTTTGCTATTTCTACTACGATGAATTGAATTTTAGGATAGCCATAGTTCTAAGCCATGCAAGATTTATATGAGGTTCATTATGGACCAGTTCAACTAACTTCTATGAACCTGAGTGTTACTGCAAACATCATTAACTTTTTCTGTGTCCATTTAAGAAAGCATCCTTATCTCCACACTTGACCAATGAGACTCAGAGACCTAAGAGGTAGAACTATTTGCCCAGGATCACACAGCAAGCCCCAGATTGCTGGATTTGGATTTGGATCTCACTCCATAAGAAACATAACACCAAAGTGTCAACAACAGGATTATCTTTCACAAGCTGGGAAGCTAATGCAGAGGGAGGCCTGGTGACATGCCAGTGAGCTTTGGAGAATCCAGGTCAGAGGCCAAATTAGATGCCTTTGCAACCCAGAGCCACTGCCTCCCACAGGGCCTCCCAGGACCACTGCTAGCTCTCTACTATGCTTCCTGTCCTTTACTCTGACATTGTCTTTCCCACCAGCAATGACATGGAAGCTCAACCCTGGCTTATTTTAATGCTCTGGATTTTTTTTTAATGCCTTCTCCCTGTAAAGAGCTGTGGAAAAATTCATCATGTGCCCTTTGGAAACACTCCCTGGGCACCCAGAATAGATACCTTCATGGTTAGATGTCACCAACAATGCCCACTGTCTTGTAAGAAAAGAAGGCAAAAAGTATAGTCTTTTCAAAGCGTTTAATGAATAAATGAAACTTGTTTTGCTTCATGTATTGAAACAATCAATGAAATGCTTTGAGCAGGGCATTGGTAAATGAGAATGAATCTAGAGGAACCCATTCAGCCAAGAGGAGGAGGAATGTTTCCTTGGAATTGAAAAAAAAAAAGGGGGGGAGACTAGAAGAGGGAGACAGGAAAGTTGCCTCAAATTTCTGAAGGGCTATCATATAAAAGAGAAACAAAAATATATCCCATGTGTCTCCAGAGGAAAGAAGAAAAGTGATCCTAGCTATCACTGATGTGATGGAGCAGGCTAGGCAGGAAGATAGGAGTTAAAAGCACAGATGCTGAAGCCTCCTAAATTTAAATCCTTTCTTGGCTACCTACAAGATTTCAGTGTCCCCTTCTGTAGAATGAGGATGACACTACCAGGGAACTTCAAAAAGTGTGTGGAGGAACGGAATTAAAGTACAAGTCATTCTGGTGCAAGAAGACATTTTTAAATCCATAGTTTTTTTCATAATATGCATTTTTCACCAGTTCTTCGAGTACTCTTGTAGTACCTACTTCCTAAAGTTGTGCACAAGGGCTCAAGGGCGTATTACTATGCCTGGCGCATATTAAGTCCTCCATATCATGTCATCTGTCCTTGCTGTTGAGAGGAAGTGAGTTTTTTGTCCTTGGAGGTATTCAAGCAGCAACTAATGATCAATGAGCTGCAAAACTCGGTGGGGAAAAAGATTCATGCATTTGACAAAGGGTTGGATTAGGTAACCTCTAAGTTTCCTTAGAACACTCCAGGTTCAAAAATCTTTGTTCCGTGGAAACTAAGTTTAAGGTGAAGTCTTCTCTGGGACTACCCTGTGGGCTCCAGTTTAGGGGTGGTAGTTGCTTTTCCACTTTTGTACTTGTAAATCCTTGATGTGGAGCAGAATCTGGAGAGTTGAATCTTCTTTTGCTTGGTGGCTGCATTCCTGGAATTCCCAAGATTCCAGCTCCTTTTCCTCCTCACATTGTAAACATTAGATTCTTGTAGGGAGGACAAAAAGGTCACTTTCCAAACAGCGTTTGCTCCCAGACACTCATCTGAATAATTCAACTCTACCTCAGGGAAAGCACCAGGCTTTGGTCTGATCTCAACTCAAGCCCCTTTGACAGGACCAGTGTTGATTTAGGCTAACAAGAGGTCATTGTTTGAGCTGGAGAATAGCATTGTAACTTCCTAGTGAGCAGAGCCAGGTAGAGGAGCACAAAATGAGTCCAACAGACTCACTGCAGCTGAACCAGGAGCAGCCAAGCACCTTCCCAAATTCCCTTCTTTGCAGGACCAAGATCTTGAGGGGGAGGTGGCATTTATTGGGGGTTGCTACAAATTCGGCTTTACTGCCACTGCCTTTATAACCACAATATAAAGTAACTCCCACAACACAGTGAAGATAAGCTCTTTAAAGAAAATATAAAAGCATTAGCTTGGCAATTCACCCAAACCTCATCATGCACCATAGACATTTTTGAAGTTTAACAAAGAAAAGCACATCATTAAAGAATACTGCTCTATCACCATTCTTATGCAAATCCTTCCAGATAGTTGGGTGGAAAATTCCATCTAACACGCAGCAAGAAATAAATGTTGCAGGGTGGAAATTTCAGCTACACTGAGTGCATCTATCACTTGTATAATCCAAACTACTGTATGTGCGCCGACTACAGAATTAGTATTGATCCATTCACCATGTAAACATCAAGTACTTTCTATTATTACTTGAAATAGCATGCTATCACAATTTCTATTTCCTCCTTCTATCTTAAATAGAAGTATTGCGCATTAGCCCTTTCCTTCATGTACTTTTTTGCACAGCTATCTAACTACAGTGTTCAGTGTGGTGCTGAGTTTCCTGCAGACATCTGCAGTATTAGCATTAAAGCACTTTATTTTCAAGTCATCTCTGATGGAAGACAATACAACTTTCATTTACCCAGAAACCTGTTACCAGGGCTTCTCTTAGAAACAGGCTCGCTTTCTCTCTCTCTCTCTCTCTCTCTCTCTCTCTCTCTCTCTCACACACACACACACACACACACACACACACACACACACCATCCTTTTGTTTGCTATTCATCTCCATGCTGGGACCACCATCAGAAGCATGTCTCTTCATCCTCAACCCCAGTAAGATAGGACTGCCATTTCTCTGGAGCTCTGACACAGTGGAGACAACACTTGCCAAGGCTGAAAATGGCATTTAATTTCAGGATGACTTGCTACAGAAGCTCAAGGACACACACACACACACACACACACACACACACACACACACACCATCCTTTTGTTTGCTATTCATCTCCATGCTGGGACCACCATCAGAAGCATGTCTCTTCATCCTCAACCCCAGTAAGATAGGACTGCCATTTCTCTGGAGCTCTGACACAGTGGAGACAACACTTGCCAAGGCTGAAAATGGCATTTAATTTCAGGATGACTTGCTACAGAAGCTCAAGACTTGATTCTGTGTTGCATTGTTCAAATATCTGGATGCGTGAAGAAAAATGACTTTGGAGAATCAGTCCTGATGCTTGAAAGCATATAAAAGCATAGCAAGGGGTGAGCCTTCTCCTGTCTTCCCCTTCCTGCATTCCACAGCATAACAGCATGAGGAAATTTGGACTGGGTTCTGGACCCTGGAGGGTCAATTTTAGCTCAAATATCTTGGAGCTACATATCGCATAATTCATGTTCTCTGGTGCCGGTGGCATTCCCTGGGCACCACATGAATGCTGACCCAGTGCACAGCGCTTCTCGTTACCCTTGAAATGCTCCAAATGGTACGCACTGCATGTGACTTAACTAGATTTCCAGTGTCTTCAGAGCCCAGCAGAGGCTCCCATCAGAACGCATACAATTTCATTTCTGTCAATGGGAATCTATACCTTGCAACCTTAACCTGCCACAGAGCCAACTTTCATGGATACATGTAATAGCCTTTTAGCATAATCCAAGCATCTCACTACCATTGTTCTTTTCAGTCAACACATGAATCCTGCATATTTTCATCAGGGAAAAAAAAAGCTGTGACTTTATTTAAAGGAGAGAAAATGTCTTGAACCAGCTGAGCACCATCTCCTTCATGTCCAAACTCCTTCCTCCAATTAAAAAAATAATAATAATTAGAACTCTTGTTAATAGATGGCAGTTTTGTTGTCAAACTAGAAGACTGCAAATTCAAACAGATGAAATTCTAAAATTGGAGAGTTGGTATTAACTATTCAAAGAAGACAAGTGAGAAAGTTAGAAAGAACTACTGCACACCTAGTTCTACCTCTAATAAATGTCCAATTTTCTTTCTTGATACTAACTATTCAGTCTCTTGAATGCTTAATTATGTTCACAACAACAAAGTACATTCACCCTCCTAAGTGCCCCTTCCAGAAATGGAACCAGATTTAAGATATGCACGTACACATTCTTACCTAATAAAAATCATTTGAAATAAATTGTAAACTCAAAATACTGAATCATATTGCTCCAGTAATAATGTTAATGTTTTTAAAAATGTTTAATTAATTAACTGAACTAAAAGTAGTAACCCAGCAACCATTGCTGGTTACCTATCCCTTCTCTCTTCCTTGATCTGAATACTTTCCCTGATTTTGACCTAGAAACCGTCATTCAAGAAACGATAACCCACTCTCCAGCTCAGGGTAAAAATCCCATGCAGATAGTACAATAGTTCCCCCTTTATCTGTAGTTTGGTTTTCTGTGGTTTTAGTTACCCACAGACAACTATGGTCAGAAATATTAAGTGGAAAATTCCAGAAACAATTCATAACTTTTAAATTTTGCACCATTCTGAATAACATGATGAAATCTTGTGCCATCCCACTCTCTCCCACTTGGAACATAAATCATTCTTTTGTCCAGCATATGCATACTATATAGGATACCCACTTGTTAGTCACTTAGTAGCCATTAAAGACATAATATAAATATGATTTGGTACTATCTGTAGTTTCATAAATCTACTGGGGGGTCTTGGAATATATTACAGTGGACAGTAGGGCCTACTGTCATTGAGGGAACTAATCCCATTCTCTTGAAAATGAAAGTTTAAGAGCAGGCATGTTTCAGTTCTTCTGAGTGAGATATAAAGAAATCAGCTTGAGAGACTTTAAGAAAAGATTTCTTCACTATTTTTTTTTTAATTACTAGGGGAAACATTTGCTCAACAGAAAGAAGGGCTATAACACTTCCCAGTGGGGCATGGTCACACTGAAGTTCTTTTTCTTCAATTTCTCTAGCCTGTTAAAATTTTTGGTAGAAAAACATATGTACCAGTCATGTTTTTCAACCTGCTAGGCCGGATTTGAACCACAGTCAGTCATGGGAAATGCAGCTCCCAATGCATAGCATTAAACCACTACACCAACATGCCCACCCAAGGTTTCCTCATTCTTGAGAGAGATTTGGTAATGAGTCCATGATATGATTTGAATGTGTTTCCCAATGTTCCTGTGTTAGAAATGTAATTCCCGGTGCAACAGTATTGATAGGTGAGACCTTTAAGAGATAATTAGGTCATAAAAACTCTGCCTTCAAAAACAGATTAATGCCATTGTCACAGGATGGGCTAGTTATCTCAGGAGTGGATTCTTGATGGTTAATTGTGCTTAATTATGATTCCTGACACCTCTCTCTCCAGTGCAGGCTCTCTTTTTTTTCTATTTTTTTTTTTTTTGGAGAGATTTTTTTGCTATAGGGCGCGTGCGCTCACCAGAAAGAGAGAGACAGAGAGACAGAAAGTGAGAAATAACCCCCCAGGGGGGATGGCCATGCCGCAATCCCTTCTCCTCCATTCTCCTCTCAGGATCTTGGGCACGCACGCACACACGCCCGGCGTGAGTTTAAGCCACCTGGTCCGGGACTCGAACCGCAGTTGACTACATGGGAGTTCAGCCACATAGCCAGTACGCTAACTGCTGGTCCCTACAGTGCAGGCTCTCTTTACCTGCCTTCCACCTTGTGATGATTCAGCAAGCAGGCCCTCACCAGATGTCAGCTCCACAAACTTGGACATTCCAGCCTTCAGGATCATGAGAATAAATTTATGTTCATTATCAATTACTCAGTCTCAGGTATTCTGTTATTGCAGCATAAAACAAGTAATAATTCACTAGTAGAAAAATCACTGTTCAAAGTTGTATCTGCAGGGAACCAGCAGTTAGCATAATGGCTATGTCGCTGGACTCCCACGTAGTCGTCTGCGGTTCGCGTCCCAGACCCGGTGGCTTAAAAAACTCACGCCGGGTGCGTGTGCGTGCGTGCCCAAGATCCCGAGAGGAGAATGGAGGAGAAGGGATTGCGGCATGGCCATCCCTCCTGGGGGGTGATTTCTCGCTTTCTCTCTCTATGTCTCTCTCTGTCTGGCGAGCGCACGCGCCCTACAGTGAAAATCCCTCCAAAAAAAAAAAAAAAAAGTTGTATCTGCACATGACTCCTGAACCATAATCTTTTCATACAAAATGCAAAGAATCCTGGTCTTTTTTAAACTGCTGAATTAACTGATCCAAAGCAGCCCTACATTGGACTTCTTGTTGAAGAAAAAATTATTTCCTCACAATTGGGGTTGATGGTATTATGATCTAAAGCACTATGGCAACTACAGATAACTATTGGTCCTTACTCAAGAGACCTTCAAAAAGTCTGTGGAAAAATGAAGTACAAGTTTCTTTAGTGCAAAAAAAAATTAAATCCATACTCTTTTCATGACACTTTTCCATGAACTTTTTGAAGACCCCCCCAAACATATTGAATAGATGAGTGTTTTGAGAAATGGCTCTCCACTCACTTCCTCTCTTGTTATACCTTTGCTCCACATGAACTTCTTAGTTGAAATGAAAACATGCAGATATTTGAGTAGACGTGGTGAACGTTGCTCTAAAAAGAGATACTGATAAATCTCACTACTGAGAACTTTCAAACAAAGAACAATCTCATGATGGCCTATTAACCAGAATCTGCTCTAAGAATACCTGTGAGTACCCAGCTAGTGTGAACAAAGCCTTGAGATGAGCCGTGTATTAAGAGGACAAGAAGGATTACAATATAAAAAAAGAACACACTCTTTGAAGCCCCCAGAGCTTCACAGCTTTTAGAAAATAAAGACCTCTAGGGACAACAGGTGGTATGGCAGTTGGTTCACTGGATTATCATATGGTCAAACACAGTTCAAGACCCAGACCAGGATGCTTGAAAAATCATGACAAATACGTAAATAAATAAATGTTTAAATAAATTTTTAAAATAGGGACCAGAAGATAACATAATGGTTAAATCACTAGACTCCCACATGGTCGACTGTGGTTTAAGTTCCAGACCCAGTGGCTTCAAACTCATACCGGGAGTGTGTACATGCATGTCTGAAATTCCAAGAGGAGAATGGAAGAGAAGGGATTGTGGCATGGCCATCCCCCTGGGGGATGATTTTTTGCTTCCTGTCTCTGTCTCTCTGATGAGCACACACGTCCTACAGCAAGACCTCACTGTACAGTAGCAGTTTCCAGGATTGCTAAGACAAAAACCTCTCCTTTCTTCAGGTGGAATTATACAGAAACCTACTCACAGTTTCTCAGATTGAATAAGGATGAGCGCCTCTACACTTCCACTTAATCCACACCCTATTGACAGACCCTGAGTCATTTCCACTGAATCCCTAGGACTCTCTGGAATTGTTAAAATGATGATCTAAACCAAGGATAAGAGGTCATTCAGTGTCCTGTGTAACACAATATATAAAGTAAGAAAAAATTACGAAGTGTTACTTAGTAGTAAAAACAAACAAAAAATTTTTAATTGGTAAGAAAACATGTAAATCAATGAAAGGCCCTGTCAACAATACGAAAATGACAATTCCAAGTCCAGTGAAAGATTTCTCCTTACCTATACCATAGTCTCCTAAAAATTTTGACTGATGAAGGGGAGAAAAAAACAAAACCTACCTAAACATAGATTCAGACATCTACAGGAAGACATTAGAGAAATATCATGTAGTCCAAACAGAAACTGTAGTGTTCTTCTCCATCAAAAAGATAGAGTTCTACCACGGACAATATTAACAGACTAAGGACAGCTTGAGAGAAAATATTTGCAACAAATAACAGACAAAACTTAAACATCCATACTATATGGACTTTACAAATCATATTTTTTAAAAAACAACTAAATATAAAAAATAGTTGAAAGATATGGACAATTGGCAGAAGCAATATAGGTAATCAATAAACATATGAAAAGATTTTCTGCCTCACTTCTGATTGGGGAAATGCAAAATAAAACAATAAAATACCATTCTCTGTCCACTATGTTTGCAAAAAAAAAATAAAATAAAATAAGACTGATAATATCCAGGCATGCAGATCAAGTAGAGAAATGGGCACTCTAACACATTTGATGAGAGTGTGAATTGGAACACAGTTCTGGAGGACAATTTGGCAGTGTCTATCAAACTTAAAATGCAATTCCATTTTAGGAGTCTGCACTACAGATATATTTGCACATGCCTGAAAAGCTGTAGCTACAGGGATATTCACTATAGCTTTGTTTGTAATTGCAAATACACGGAAGCAATGTAAATGTCCATCAATGAGAAACAGATTAAATATATTCTGGCATATGCATAAAATAGAATAACTAGCAAACATTAAAAACAATGAGGTAGATAAGTATATGCTAGTACAGAAGCATCTGAAATGTAAAAAAAATGAATAAAGATAGCACATCTTCACCGAAAAACAAAATAGATAGTATGTACGTATCCTTTCTTTCTCCCCATTCTTTGTGCAATGCCAGGAACATAGTGAAAATCCAATAATATCTATTTGAAATATAAATGACTTGTAAGTATTAGGTAGAGGAATGAATGAGCAATAAATGAATAAGTGGGCATATTAACATGAATTTTTTTAAAAAATATATACCAGTTTACTTCAGTGTAATAGAAAAAATTATTTTTCATTGAATGATTTTTAGATTTTTAAAAATTTTACAGGTACACATGTTATTTTCATAATAAAAATAGAAAAGGATCCACCTCTATTTTGTTAAAAAGATGTTAGCATCTTAAGCAATACTAAAAGACAAAGGAGAGACAGAATATGTGCCACATATGTAACAAAAGTTAACTCTAGAAAACAGAAAGAGTTCTTATCAATAAGATAAACAGCCAGAAAAAAAAACGATACAGCCAAATGATATGTGACTGACACTGGCCAATACCTACAGAGAAAGTGAGAAAGAAAGTCAGTGGGTCTGGGACTCCAACCATGGTTGGCCATGTGGGAGTTCAGCACCCTCAACCACCACACCACCTGCTGGCCCCAATCCTTCTTTCTTACAAATAGAACCACATTACAGGGTGAGGCCAGCAATATATTTATTACCCAAAAGGGAAAATACAAATGGCAAAATATGAAATGATATTCAACTTCACATAACTGGGGAAATACAAATTAAAACATAATAAAATACACAGCTTTTGCTTAACATAAGCCGAAAAAGAGGGAAAATATTTCTATTATATTACCCAGTGTTGCCAAAGATGTGGGAAAAGGTCCGCTCAATTAAAGTCAGTGGGTGCAAACTGGTACGGTACTTTGGACAGTAATTTGACAATATCAGAATTTTAAATTATCCTGGACCCCAAAATTCTACTTCTTAAAATCTGTCCCACAGGGCCCAGCAGGTGACATGGTGATTAAAGGCGCTGTACACCCACATGGCCAACTACAGTTCGAGTCCCAGACCTGGTGGCATGGTTTCTCACTGTCTTTCTCTGTCTGTCTCTGTTCAAATTTAAAAAATAATAAATGAAGTTAAATAAAATAATTCTTTTAAAAAAACTATCTGCTGAAGATAACGTGTATAGTATTCTCAACTGGACTGGTGAGAAATATATACATGTTGAAATATTCAGTTTGCAAGCTAAATGATATATGTGATTGAATGTATAAAAGAAATTGACAGATATATATATACATATATACACACACAAACATATACACACACACACACACACACATATATATATATATATA
>NW_006159776.1:1518387-1522289 GCF_000334495.1 Tupaia belangeri chinensis | reverse complement strand
TATATATATATATATATATATTTCTGTCCCACATAAATCCTTACACAAGTACCCAAAGACGTATGTATAGAATAGTTACTAGAGCTTTGTTCATTAACAACAATCTGGAAGCAATTTTATTTATCTATCAAAAGAGCCATGAACAAGGATGAGAGTCAAGATACCTACCTTGACAGAGCTCATGTTCCAGGAGGGTAGAAAGGATAGACCATGAACAAAACAAAAAAATAGAGCAAGTACTGACTATTTAATTACTGTAAAGGAAGTAAATAAGGTGTTTGGAGGTGGAGGGAAAGCACTGTGGAAGGGAGACTATTTTACATGGGGCCATGGGGAGAAGCCTCACTAGAGGATGACAAGATTAAAATGATGAGAATGAACCCACCCAGCAAATTCAAGACCCCCTGACATGACATGACAGGAAGGAGAGGAGAAAAGAAAGTCCGATGCAAATGAAATAGTGAACAAGAGGAGAAAGGTGCAAGATGAGATCAGAAACAAGACAATGGGCCAAATAGTAAAACCTTGAATGCTAGACTTGAGATAGAGTTTGGGTTTTATTCCTGAGGATGGAGAGATACTACTAGAATATTAAGCAAGGAGGACTAAAACAAGGTTTACATATTTAAAAGGTCACTCAGGCTGTTGGGTGGAGAATGGATTGTAGGAAATAACAATGGGAGGATGAAGAGCAGTTGGGAGGTCCAGGCCAGATGTGCTGTGGTTCAGACCAAGCTGGAGGCAGTGAAGATCACTAGGAGTGTCCTGATCCAGGGCTCACTCTGGGAGTAGAACCTACAGGACTAGCTAGGGGATTGGACTGGTGATCTGACAGCAACCAAGGAGTCAAAGATGTCTGCCAGGATTGGGGCTTGAGCAACTCTGTGGGAGGTGATGCTTTCAATTAGGATGAGAAAGCCTGCGGAGCAAGAGGTTTAGGGGAGAGAATCCAAAGCCCCATTTTGGACTTAAGTCTGCATGTCCTATGAGACAAGCAACTGAAGATGAAGTTGGTAATTAACATACGCATTTGTAAATGCGTGGAGAGAAAACCTGGGAGGTTATCCACCTAATTGATAATGGGATTCTCTCTAGGAAGCGGAATTGAGAGAGGAGGGAGGAGAGATGAAGGGAGAGGAGCCGCTTCTACATTTTACTTCATATACAATTAATAAGGTTTGAAAATTTTATAATGAATATGTATTGCTTTTGAAATTTAAATAAATGAATATAAATAAAAGAAGACTGGTGATTTTCACATCTTTTTCCACAGAGCTTTTTCTTCAAACAAAACCTTATCTGAAATGCTCTTCCCACCATCATCATTCAGGTCCCAGCTCAACTATCACCTCCTCAAAGAGCCTTTCCTAAACCCCTGATCTAAAATGGCTCCACCTTTCCTTCCCCCAAGTCACTCTATTGCACATACTGTTTCACTGTGTTTCTATCGCTTATTATCCAAAATTAACTTGTCTATTTATCTATTTGCTAGTCTCTCCTACTAGACATAATCACCAAGAGAGCAGGGATCTTATAAGCCATGTTCTCCAAATAGCACTAGAATCTAGAACTGTGCATAGCAAATAGTAGACATTTTAAAAATATCCTTCTGTTAAAAATGAGACTCAATTTCCCCTCAAGATAAAAAAAACACCTGAGCTACTTCAATTGAATTGAGGCCAGGTCTGGATTCTTGCCCCATGCCTTCGTCTCCACACCCTTCCCACCACCACTGACTGCCCTTTCAGAGCCCTGTGGGGCCTTATAGGAAACTGAAATCCACAGGATAGCCCAATGGTCCAGTTTTTTAGCTGGGACAGTCTGTAAGGGTCTAATCTTAGCCCCCTTCTCAGGAGCCCCACCTCCCTTAGGAAAGTTCCCTCCAGTCCAGTCAGAGCAGTTCTGCCCCAGGCTCAGCTTAGCTTCACCCACCCCTTCCAACCAACCTCCTGCCCTGGCCTAGGCCTCTTTCTCACAGGTGTTCCAGGCAGTGCCTGACACTCCTCCACTGCCCGTTTATGGAGTCACCAGCAAGCACCCACCCTGGCTCAACCCCATGCTGGTCACCACGATCCCAGAGACAAGCAGGCCAAGCTCGGTACTGTAGGAGCTTATAGCACAAGTTAGAGTAACCCAAGCAAGAGCCAGCTCCACCTGAGTGGAGGGCTAAGGGAGCTCTCTAGCATTCTGGTGGTTTTCACGGGCATGTGGTCAAGTCTAAGTCAGTCCTTGGCCTCCTTATCAAGACTTCCTGGCTGTCCTGACACCACACAGTCACAATGAAATAAAACCTTTCTTTGTGCACTTAGCTACTATTTTACCAGACATGGATGGTGGCACTGCCCCCTTCCACTGCCATCTGTCTTGCTTAGTACCACTGCTACTTCAACCAGTGGTTAGCAGGCATCCCTAGGCACTATCTTCTACCCCTCTGTGGCCCAGAGTTCACCTAGTCCTCAGACCAGCCTTCTCCCCAGCCTCAGCCCAGGCCTGGCGTGTGGCTATCTATATATGCCTGCTGCCTACCTTGCGCAGGCCAGCATCTCTTGGCAAGAGCCCAGCACAGGGCAAGGAGAACCATGGGTGCACAGTACCTCTACATAAAGGTGAGACCCTGCCACTCTCCAGACCTTTATGCCCGCACAACTGTCTTCTTAGGCCCAGTATCCTGCCACCCCCAACTACTAGATTTGCCTCTCTTCCTTATAGGCTGAAGATAGAATCCACAGTAGACAGAGACTCAGGTATAAAGCCTTCCCTCAACCTCAGTAGCCACAGCAATGAACAAGTCCTAACCACAGTAATTCTCTCAAAAAGGAGAGTTGAAGGAACACAGCTGACCCTTTCCCCAGAGCCCAGATCATGGTGCTCAGGGGCCACCTGCTGGCAGTGCAAGGCATGTGTAACTCAGAGGGCAGGGCTGCTTAGGCTCAGGGCTCCTGCAGGGATGCACAGGCAGAGGCACCCCGATACAAGGTATGCATACATGCACACACCTAAATACACATTCCACACACCGAAGCATGTATGTGCTTATAAAGAATGATGCATGCACTTGCGTGCACATGCAAACCTAAATCCAAGCTTGCAATCACATGGATATAGCAATTACCTGCACAATCAAAAGCAGGTACCTATACATTCCAGATAAACAAAGTGCATATACATGAGCTAGGCTCTGGTTGAGCCCTTTCCTTCCCTATGACCTCTTTTTGACTCTCTTCCTCCCAAGCATCACCTAGGGAAGAGCAACATGGTCTTTGCTCCTCTCCTCCCTACTCTGAAGAGGGAGATACTGCTTGCCCATGACTCAGATGACATCAAGAGCCTTCTCACAGAGTCTCAGCTCCACCTAGCAGAGGATTAGCCTCCCTGCATAGCCTCTCCTCACCTGTGGCCCATGTTTTTGGACAAGTACTTTGTGGCAAAGATGTGCCTCCACAGAATGAGAACAAAGACTTGAGGGCCCTGGTTGGCAGTAATTTCAATGCAGGGAGCAGCTCACCACTAAGTGCCACAATGAGGTAGGTAGGCATCAGTAGCAAAGGCCCAGGGTCTAGAAAGGTGAGAGGTGGTGTTCTTGAGCTCTCTGAGAATCTGTAGCTGTAGGCTCACATCTCCAAAAAGCTGTTCCAGGGCTGACAGAGCCTCTGAAACCTAGGTTCAAAGGCGAGGAAGGACACTACTATTCAGTGATTGTCTCCTGTGTGTAGTGTGTAGGCATCTTTACTGTGTCATCTCATCTACCCTTACTTACTTGGGAGTTAAGAGTTATTACTCTTTACAACTCCCATAACCAAGTCTCATCCATTCTTTAAAAAAAAAAAAAAAAAAAATTCTCCTTCTAGCCCAAAACCAAGTAAAGCAAGGTTGGAGGGTCTCTGTCTTTTTTCTGTCTTTGT
>NW_006159776.1:1517225-1518356 GCF_000334495.1 Tupaia belangeri chinensis | reverse complement strand
TTGCCCTTCTGCTGGAATTTCTTCTTTTTTATATATACATGATTTTTTTTAAATCTGTAAGTACTGTCTCTTGTCTCTGACCTCTCCTTTCTCTTGCTAATTTCAGAATCCATGTACATCTGTGGTGGGCCCAGCCCTGCCCCTTTCATGTGGTGTGCTAGCACACCACACAGTTTTCATTTTTTTACATTTTTTTAAAAAGAATTTTTTCCCTTTTCATTTTTTTGTTTTCTCTTTTTTATTATTTAAATTTTTGATCTTTTTTTCTTTTATTCTTTGTCCTTTACCTGACTTTCCCATCTTGCTTCTCAGCTTCCACACATTGAGTGTCTAGGCAAGCCTAGGTGTACAGTAGCAAAACATCTGAATACTTTTTTGGAGAGGATTTTGCTATAGCAAAATCTGGTGTGTGTTCACCAGAAAGACAGAAAGAGAGAGACAAAAAGCAAAAAAATCACCCCGGGGGGATGGCCATGCCACAATCCCTTTTCCTCCATTCTCCTCTCAGGATCTTGGGCATGCACACACATGCTCCCAGCATGAGTTCAAGCCACTGAGTCCAGGACTTGAACCACGGTTGACTACATGGGAGCCCAGCGACATAGCCATTACACCAACTACTGGTCCCAACATCTGAATACATTCATGGTCATAGAAAACCTCAATCCCCACTGAACTACTACAGAAAGGGAGAAACTCATCTTCAAAAATCTGAATTCAAATTTCTTTCTGTGGATACCATGTTGTAAGACACAGTAGTAGAAAAGAAATAGGCATAAACGTACCTCACAGTAAAGTGAAGTATATGAGCTTACAGGAGCAGAAATCTCCAACAAATTAGCCAAGTGTGAATATACCACCAAATGACTAAAAATCAGAGAAAAGTGACTGCAAAGTGAGCAGCAGGGATAAATACAGAGCTGCAGTGAGTGTGACTCCCCCATGCCTCTGAAATCTCAGTTGAAATCCCACAGCTCAATAACATTGAATATTAATGGATTAAATTCACCAATCAAGAGACACAGACTGGCTGAGTGGATTAAAAAACAAAAACCCTCTATCTGTTCCCTACAGGAAACCCACTTTATGGATAAAGATATACATAGACTGAAAGTGAAGGGTTGGAAAAAG
>NW_006159776.1:1516528-1516789 GCF_000334495.1 Tupaia belangeri chinensis | reverse complement strand
GGCCCAAACAAAGCCTCTACAGATTCAAAGGCATAGAAACTATACCCAGCATCTTCTCTGACCATGATGGAATTAAACTTGAGTTTAATTTCAAGAGAAATCCTCAAAAATACTCAAATATATAAAAACTAAATACCCTACTCCTGAATGACTCCACAACTACTGAAGAAATAAAGACTGAAATCAAAAGATTCATGGAAGCCAATGACAATGAGGGCACAAGTTTCCATAATCTTTGGGACACTGCAAAAGCAGTCCGCA
>NW_006159776.1:1508532-1514290 GCF_000334495.1 Tupaia belangeri chinensis | reverse complement strand
AAAATATAACAAGACCCTGGAATTTGATAGAAAGTGGTCAGATATGGAGGATCTATTGCTGAGTGAAGTAAGCCAGGCTATGAAGGAGAGGCATTGTATGTCCCCACTTAATATATACTGAGTGCCTGCACTCTATGACTCAAACTAATTGAATAAGGATATAGAAACACAGTATATAGATGTAAATACCAGATATAGTGTGTGTGAAAGAGGGTCTGAGGAAGGACATTTGGGGAAGGGACAGGGAGGAAAAGCATTAATGGCACAAAGAAGTGTGGTATTATCTGTTCAAGATCTTTGTGGTTTTATCGACGGTGCTGAGGAGAGGTGTTCACCTGTTGAAATATCCATTTTGTAAGACAATTAATAATGTGATTGAATATATGGAAGAAAATGGAATGAAAATAAATTAATTAATAAAAAAAAGAAAAGAAATCCCACAGCTCAGCCAGGTACACCTATTCCCTAGAAACTGTGAGGCCTTTGTAATATCTAGTTCCATCAACAAAAGTGCTGATTGCTTGGTGAGAATCAGGGAAACAGAACTGTAGGAATATTGCAGGTCTTCTCCTCCCACATGCCTCTAACACTCAGAATTAACTCCAAAGGAATAGGAAGTAACACATAATCCATCAGATGACCAGAAACCACCACAGAGGCATAAGATATATGAGAAATGAAGAAAATATCTCTCCTCCAAGGGGAAAGAACAGTCCTTCATCATCCACAGACTGTACAATGGAACTCTTGGAAATGTCAGATAAAGAACTTAGAATATTCATAGTGACAAAGCTAACAGAGATGCAAGGGAAGAGAGACAACAAACTTCAGATGATGCAGAAGAAGAGACAATGAGTTCCAAGAGGTAAATCTCAAAGAGGAAATACGCACCATAAAAAGGAATGACACAGAATGGTTAGAGATAAAGACTATAAT
Source organism: Tupaia belangeri chinensis (assembly GCF_000334495.1). Lineage (NCBI taxonomy): Eukaryota > Metazoa > Chordata > Mammalia > Scandentia > Tupaiidae > Tupaia > Tupaia belangeri. The sequence goes on along the minus strand of NW_006159776.1, from coordinate 1,513,354 downwards.
ATATAAAATCAAAATCTCCCTTAAAAGTATTAAAAGCAGAGTATATCATGCAGAAGATCGAATTTCAGATATAGAAAACAGAACTTCTGACCTAGAATAATTCACCAAAAAGACTGAAAAAATAACCCCCAAAAAATGAGAATATATTAGTAATACTAGATACCATTAGATGCCCAAACATCTGGATAATCGGTATCCCAGAAGGTGAAGAAACTAATCAGGATATTGATAATCTATTCCATGAAATTCTGGAAGAAAACTTTCCAAACCTAGAGGCATTAAAATATCCAGACCCAAGAAATACAAAATACTCCACATAGAATCAACCCAAGAAGATCTTCTCCAAGGTACATCATAGCCAGATTGGCCAAATCCACAGACAGAGAAAAGATGCTAAAACTGGCAAGAGAGAAACGTCAAGTTAACTTTTAAAGGATATCCCATCAGACTAAAATCAGACTTCTCATCAGAAAGAATGCAAGCAAGGAAAAAATGGAAAAATACAAAGTGTTAAGTGAAAAATAACTTAAACCAAGAATACTATATCTGGAAAGATTATCCTTCATATGGGAAGAAAAGCCCAAAATATTCTCAAATAAACAAAATCTGAAGGAATTTACCAACACTAGATCAGCTATTTGAGAAGTTCTGAAGGGAGTGCTATACCAGGAAAACTAAAGTGAGACAGAAATAAAAGAACAAAAAATGACCAAGAAAAAGACCAACTTAATGGTAAGGACAAGTTTAGAAATATTAATAATAATGTTGAATGTTAACTTCTAGGGTTTAAATGGAAAGATCTGATCACAGTAACACTGCAAATTCAACAAAAGATGGACTACACAAGACTGAACTGGTGAAATAGAATTCTAACTTTTGTCTAAATCATTACTGATTTTCTTCTTTGATTTGTCTTCCAGATTTATGGATTTTGGTTTTCTTTTGAGTTGTTGATAGGTTCAGCAATTTGTTTAAAAAAAATTTTTAATTGAACTTTTTTCCCTTCCTGACATCTTTGCAATTGGAAAATATTTGTGAGCATTCTTATTTTGTCACAGACTTGTTATTTGCATAAGTTCAATAATACAAATATATCTGTTGCCTTGCATCAGAAATTGAATTCTTATGGGGCTTTCTGCAAATAACAGACCAAGCTGAGATTAACATTTTTTTTTAAATAAGCTAGTTTACATCTCTCTTTAGTAAAAGGGAGGAGAGAGAGAGAAATAAATATTTCAGTAGAAAATTACAGTGCACTTGACAGTAAATTCTAGCTTTGCCCATATTTTTAGTTTAAGATCTTTTGTGAATCAATAAAATGAGGGGGAAAGGTTTAGTATGGAATGGGAGGGAGGGGAAAGGAGAAGAATAAAAAGAAAACGAAAAAGTTTGTTGAACCTTGGCAGACACCAGGCAGGCTGTGGTTACAGGCCCTAACATCTGGGACTGTGGCTCATTCCCTCCCCAACACTTGCCTTTTGACTCTCAGGACTTCGGTGGTTTCAATAGCCCATGGCACAACACACGATCTTTTCTTTGCTCCTGAGGTAAAGCTCAGCAGCTCAGTTGGATGTGCACCTGTTCTTTAGAAACAGGGTGGACTTTGGGTCACACAGGACCAGTGATAACAGTACAGGTTACTGGTGAGCAACTGGGAATCAGAACAGAAGAGAATACAATTTTACAATCCTGCACACCTTTTAAACACTCAGAAATACACTGAATAATTTAGGAAGGAACTTATTGATCACCAAATGACTAGAAACAATTGCAAGGCACAAGAAATATGAGCAACCAACAAAATGTCTCTCCCCCAAGGGAAAATGTCAATTCCACATCACCCACAGACAACACAATGGAAGTCATAGACAACTCTGATAAGCATTCAGAATTTTTGTAATAACCAAACTAATTGAGATGCAAGAGAGAAGAGACAACAAGCTCCAGGAGATGAGGAAGTCCTTTCATGATTTGAAAGAAGAAATAGACACCTTAAAAAAGAATCAAATGGAATTGTTAGGAATGAAGAATGTGATACAGGAAATTAAAATCTCCCTCAAAAGTATTAAAAGTAGATTAGATCACACAGAACTTGGAATCTCAAATGTAGAAGACAAAACCTCTGACTTCAAAAAAGGTATCAAAAAGCTAGAGAAAACAACCAAAAAAATAGGATAATATGCAAGAAATATGAGATACCATGAAGGGCCCCAATATCTGGATAATTGATATCCCAGAAGAGGAAGAAAATAATAAGGGCTTTGATCATTTATTTCATAAAATCCTAGAAGAAAACTTTCCAAATCTAGAGAGACAAATATCCAGTCTAAAGAAATACATAGTACCCCAAATAGAATAAACCCAAGAATATCCTCTTTGAGACACATCATAGCCAGATTGGCCAAAACCACAGACAAAGAAGATATTAAAATTGGCAAGAAAAGTCAAGTTACTTGCAAAGGTTATCCAATCAGGCTAACATCAGACCTCTTGTCAGAAACAATGCAGGCAAGGAAAGAATGGGGAAATAGTCAAAATGTTAAATGACAAACAATTCAATCAAGAATACTATACCCAGCAAGATTATCCTTCATATGGGAAAAAAAGATAAATCAATTCTTGGATAAACAAAACCTGAAAGAATTTACCAACTCCAGACCAGCTCTTCAAGAGTTTCTGAAGAAAGTACTATATAAGGAACACTAAGGAGTCAGACGGATAGTTATAAGAGAACGAAAAACAACCAAGAAAATGGCTCGCTTAAATATAGGAACAGGTCTGGAAATATCAATAATAATATTGAATTTAATGGATTAAATTCTGCAATTAAGAGACACACACTGGCTGAATTAAAAAAAAAAAAAGAAACCATCTATCTATTATCTATAAGAAACACACCTTAGGGATAAAGACATACATAAACTAAAAGTAAAGGGCTAGAAAAAGATATTCTATGCAAATGGAAATCAAAAGAAAGGCTGGAGTTGTGATACTGATTTCAAACCAAATAGACTTTGAGACAAAGACTGTAAAAAGAGACAAAGAAGGGCATTATATAATAATAAATGGGTTAATTCAGCAAGAAGACATAACACTTACAACTATCTATGCACCCAACTCAGGAGTATCTAAATATGTGAAGAAAAGACTGCTGGAGCTAAAAGAAGAGCTAGGGTGCAACACTATAATTGTTGGGGATCTCAACACCCCATTATCTCCTTTAGATGGATCTTCTAGACAAAAAAATAGAGAGATAAAGGACCTAAAAGATACTATAAATTGAATGGGATTGACAAACATATATAGAACTTTCCACCCTAAGACCACAAAAATATACATTTTTGTCTCCCTGGCATGGAACCTGTTCAAAGGTTGGCTATGTGATAGGATGCAAATCAAGCCTTCACAGATTCAAAGGCATAGAAACTATATCAAGCATCTTCTCTGACCATGATGGAATTAAACGTGATATTAATTTCAAAAAACACCCTCAAAATTACACAAACACATGGCAACTAAACAACCTACTCCTGAGTGATTTCTTAACTACTGTAGAAATTAAGTCAGAAATAAAAAATGTATGGAAATAAATGATAATGAGTACATAAGTTTCCATAATCTATGAGACAGCAAAAGCAGTAATAAGAGGGAAATTCATAGCAATTAGTTTCCCAAGAAAAAGATGGAAAGATGGAAAAGTGGCCAAAAGACAACCTAACATCATGCCTCAGGAAATTGGGAAAAAAAAAATAAAAAAATAAAAATAATAAAAACAACAACAAAAAAAAAGGTGAAAAAAATCATAAAAATTTGAGATGAAATAAAAAATAAACAAACTATACAGAAAATAAATGAAAGTAAAAGCTGGTTCTTGAAAAGATAACATCAACACACCATTATCTAGACTGATGAAGAAGAAAGAAACCAGATAAATCAAATACAGACAACATTACAACAGACACAATAGAAATACAAAACATCATTAGAGGATACTATGAGTGACTATATGCCAACAAACAAGAGAACTTAGAGGAGATGGACAAATTCCTGAATGCATGTAGGATTAGGAGACATAGAAACCCTGAATAACCTGTAGCATGCTATGAGATTGAATCAGTAATAAATAACCTCCCAACAAAGAAAAGCCCAGGTCTGGATGGCTTCACTTCTGAATTCTATAAAACTTTTAAGAAAGAGTTAACCCTATCCTACTCAAATTATTTCTAAAGATCCAAAATGAAGGAAACTTTCCAAATTCATTTTACTAACCCTCCATTATCCTCATTTCCAAAACAGATAAGAACATGACAAAAAAAGGAAAACTACAGACCAATATCTCTGATGAATATAGATGCAAAAATTCTCAACAATATACTTGCAAATCGTATCCAACAACATATAGCAAAAATTATTCCTCATAACCAGATAGGCTTTATCCCAGGGATGCAAGGCTAGTTTAACATACACAAAACCATAAATAAAATACAACATATTAACAGAATGAAAGATAAAACCATACGATCATTTCGATTGATGCAGAAAAAGCATTTGATAAAATACAACATCCTTTCATGATTGAGACTCTCAGTAAAATTGGTATAGAAGGCTCATTTTTCCACATGATAAAAGCCATCTATAAAAAACCTATAGTTAGGAACCAGCAGTTAGTGTAATGGCTATGTCGCTGGATTCCCACGTAGTCGACCGCGGTTCGTGTCCCGGACCTGGTGGCTTAAAACTCACGCCGGGCGCGTGTGCGTGCGTGCCCAAGATCCCGAGAGGAGAATGGAGGAGAAGGGATTGTGGCGTGACCATCCCCCCT
>NW_006159776.1:1505448-1508465 GCF_000334495.1 Tupaia belangeri chinensis | reverse complement strand
AATACCAAAAAAAAAAAAAAAAAAAAAAAAAAAAAAAAAAAAAACTATAGCTAACATTACACTGAAAGGAGAAAAACTTTGGTACTAAACAAGGCTGCCCGCATTCTCCACTACTTTTTGGAAGTCTTAGCCAATGCAATCAGTAAAGAGAATAATATAAATGTATTCAAATAGGCAAAGAAGAGTTGAAAATATCTTTATTCACAGATGACATAACAGTATACTTAGAAGACCCAAAAATTTCCATGAAAAAACTTCTAAACGTAATAAACAATTAAAGTAAAGTGGCAAAATACAAAATCAACATCCAAAAATATATAGTATTTCTGCATACCAACAAGTTCAACAAAGTAGAGCTGAAGAAAGGGATCCCTTTTATCACAACCACAAAATGTATAACAGACTTAGGGATAAACCTAACTAAGGATGTCAAACACCTTTACAAAGAAAACTATGGGAGGCTGCAGGCCCGAATCTCCACGCATCCCCACCATACCTCCTCCTTGGACCCCAAGTTGGTTGTCTGGGACTTTAAGGCGGACTCCCACCCCACCGCACCCACAATCCGGATAGAGTCGGCCAGCAGTGGCCAACCAGCAGTTGCAGACACCAGGCAGACTGAGGCTGCAGGCCCGACCCTTCCGACCCTTCCGAATCTCCACGCATCCCCACCGCATCCTCACCATTCCTTTTCCTTGGCCCGCAGGTTGGTTGTCTGGGACTTTAAGGCAGACTCCCACCACACCACACCCCTAATCCGGATCGAGCCAGTTGCCAGCCTGCAGTTGCCAGCCAGCAGTTGCGGACACCAGGCGGACTGAGGATGCAGGCCCAACCCTTCTGAATCTCCATGCATCCCCACCGCTTCCCCACCATTCCTCCTCCTTGGACCCCAGGTTGGTTGTTTGAGACTTTAAGTCGGATTCCCACCCCACCCCACCTGCAATCCGGATCGAGCCAGCCAGCTGTTGCAAACACCAGGCAGACTGAGACTGCAGACCCGACCCTTCTGAATCTCCACGCATCCCCACCGCATCCCAAGTGTTCCTCCTCCTTGGACCCTAGGTTGGTTGTCTGGGACTTTAAGGCGTACTCCCACCCACCCAACCCGCAATCTGGATCGAGCCAGCCTGCAGTTATGAACACCAGGCAGACTGAGGCTGCAGGCCCAACCCTTCTAAATATCCACACATCCCCACCGCATCCCCACCGTTCCTCCTCCTTGGACCCCAGGTTGGTTGTCTGGAACTTTAAGGTGGACTCCCACCCCACCCGACCCCTCCTGATATCCAGACCGAGCTGGCCAGCAGTTGCCGGCCAGGTTGTTGCGGACACCAGGCAGACTGAGGCTGCAGGCCCAACCCGGGCGGACTGAAGCTGCAGGCCCGAACCTTCCGAATATCCACACATCCCATCCCCACCATTCCTCCTCCTTGGACCCCAGGTTGGTTGTCTGGGACTTTAAGGAGGACTCTCATTCCACCCCACCCGCAATCCGGATCAAGCCAGCCAGCAATTGCAGACGCCAGGAGGACTGAGGCTGCAGGACCGACCCTTCCGAATCTCCACACATCCCCACCGCATCCTCACTGTTCCTTCTCCTTGGACCCCAGGTTGGTTGTCTGGGACTTTAAGGAGGACTCTCATTCCACCCCACCCGCAATCCGGATCAAGCCAGCCAGCAGTTGCGGACACCAGGCGGACTGAGGCTGCAGGCCCAATCCTTCTGAATCTCCACGCATCCCCACCACATCCTCACTGTTCCTTCTCCTTGGACCCCAGGTTGGTTGTCTGGGACTTTAAGGAGGACTCTCATTCCACCCCACCCGCAATCCGGATCAAGCCAGCCAGCAGTTGCGGACACCAGGCGGACTGAGGCTGCAGGCCCGACTAACCTGGTCCTTTCATTCATCTTTTGACCCTTTTCCACTAGTTTTTGGACTCTTTGAATTTTGGTGATTTGAATAGCGCGCAGCCTTCTTTTCGTTTTGTTTTTCGTTGTTCTTGGGGTGTTGTTTATTAGGTCAGTTGAAGGGTCACTACTCCTTAGAAACAGCGAGGACTTTGGCCCATCCAGGGCTAGTGGCAACAGTTAATGGTAATTGTGAGCCACACATAGGCCAACCATAAGAGAAATCATCAATTTTCTAAGCCTGTACAACTTTTAACAATCAGAGATACCTTAAATAAGTTAGGAAGAAACGTATAGATTACCTGATGACTTGGAACAATCGCAGAGGCTCAAGAAATATGAGCAACCAACAAAAGGCCTCTTCCTCAAGGGAAATCATCAAGCCTACGTCACCCACAGTCAATACAATGGACGTTGTGGACATGTCTGATAAGGAATTCAGAATATTTGTAGTGACTAAACTAACTGAGATGGAAGAGAAAAGAGACAAGGAGCTCCAGAAGATGAGGAAGTCCTTTAAGCCTTGAAAGAAGAAATGGATACCTTAAACAAGAACCAGATGGAACTTTTAGGATTGAAGAATGTGATACAGGAAATTAAAATCTCCCTTGAAAGTATTAAAAGTAGGTTAGACCAGGCAGAAGATCGAATCTCTAACGTAGAAGACAAAACATCTGACGACCTAGAAAAAAGTATCAAGAAGATTGAGAAAACAACCATGAAAAATGAGGATAATATACAAGGAATACTGGATACCATCAAGCGCCCCAACATCCAGATAATTGGTATTCCAGAAGAGGAAGAAAATAGTAAGGGCCTAGATAATTTATTCCATGAGATTGGAAGAAAAATTTCCAAATCTAGAAAGGCATTCAAATATCCAGACCCAAGAAATACATAGGACCCCGAGTAAAATCAACCCAAGAAGATCCTCTCCGAGGCACATCATAGCCAGACTGGCTAAAACAAGAGACAAAGACAAAATACTAAAGTTGGCAAGGGGAAAATACCAGGTTACTTACAAAGGTCACCCCATCAGGCTAACATCGGATCTCTCGGCGGAAACAATGCAGGAAAGGAAAGAATGGGGAAGCATAGTCAAAGT
>NW_006159776.1:1498736-1501428 GCF_000334495.1 Tupaia belangeri chinensis | reverse complement strand
AGAAAGTGGTCAGATATGGAGGCTCTATTGCTGAGTGAAGTAAGCCAGGCTATGAAAGAAAGATATTGTATGTATCCACTCAACATATACCAACTATCCGCACTCTATGGTAGAGAGCAAAAAATTGAAGGACATAAAAGCAGTGAAGGTACTTAATGAGAATAGGACAGTGTGGAATGGGGGAGGTGAAGAGAAGACAATAGAGAAAGATAGCAAGTGAACAATAGAGAGGCAGGACGCAGGACGTTAGTGAGAAACAGATATGGCTTATTAACTGTTGATGATGACATGTATAGTATTCTCAACTGGATTGGTCTGAGAAATATTTCATGATGAGCAAAGTCTTTTTACAAACAAAATGAGAAATAGCGATTGACTGCTTTAAAAAAATAATTGGAATAATAATAATAATGATTGGGGAAAACATAGAAAAGATATTGAATGTTGAAGTGGGGAGATTAATGTCTCTGTATTGACTGACATGCATGGCATTCCCTTTTGAAAAAGCAATGTAATACACTGTAAAGTTATATGTAATCCAATGTAATATAAAGAAGATTATGATGATAAAAAATTTTAAAAAAAGAAAGAAAACTATGAAAATCTTTTTTAAAAGATATTGAAAATGACATTTAAAAAGTAGATGGAAAGCACGTGTCTCCTTGTCTGGGAAACAACCATATTCCCCCACTCCCACCCCCATCTCTCCAAAGAAAAGTAGGCCCCCACTTGCTCACTGCCCAGGATCTATAATCTGCAGGCCCACGAGGTCCAATGCCTATTCAGACTTGGCAATCAGTGATCGCAGCAAAGGCAAAGCTCCCCATGCATGATATTTCTCATCCAGTATATGCAAGATACTGGTAACATTATCAGCAAGCGATGGCTTGGATGCAAAGCCTACAGAAAGGCTGTGGAGTCGTATTTCTCTTCTCCATGTTACTTGGCTTGCAGAAGGTTTGGGCAGCATGCATATGGCAGCAGCAGGATCCAGACGTCTATAGAAGACGACCAAGCTTTGTCCAAAGAAGGAGAGGTAGAAAGTGAGTCAGTTGAGGAGGCGGAATACGACCTGAGCCACATGGAAATCACTGAAGAGCTCTGCCAGTACTTTGCAGAAACTGAGAGGCACAGAGAAGAGTGACAGCGGCAGGAGCTGGAGGCAGTGCGCCTGGACGTCTATGTGAATGCCGACCATGACCTGTACTACAACCTCTAACAGTCAGTCGATCCCCCAGCCGAGAGGCCCAGTGAGCGGCACAAAGCCGAGATACAGCATTTGTACCTGGACAGCGCTGCCAAGATTTTGGCCTTGGAGGCCACGGTGCAGGGGAGCTTTGACAAGCACTGTGACAGAAAGCAGCCCAAGTACTGGCCCATCATTCCCCTTAAGTTCTGAGCCCTGGCACAAGGGCCCCCACACGTTTCTGAAAAGAGTCCCAAATCTCACCCTCTTCCCTTTAAATATACACTCTTCTGTTACTTGACTCAGGGAAAAGGGTCTTTATACTGGGAGAGAAGCACGTTCACTAGAGTCTCAGTGGGAATGGGTGTCATATGCCAGCCACTTGGAAGTCAGAGGATATATACTGTCGCCATCATGAGAGTTTTCTCTTGGCACCAAATGACAATTTTGTATATATTACACCTTTTTTTTAAATGCCAACAGGTTCCTGGATAGGAAGAATTAGCAATCAAAATGGCAATTCTACCCAAATTAATCTACTTATTTAACAAAATTTCAATCAAAATACCAGAGACATTCATTACAGATCTAGAAAAGACAATCATAGAATTTGTCTGGAATCATAAAGACCTCATATTGCCAAAGCAATCCTATGCAAGAAGAGTGGAATGGGAAGTATATCACTCCCTGACCCCAAAATATACTATACAGTTGTGATAATCAAAACAGCATGGTATTGGCACAAAAACAGATAGGTGGACCAATGTAATAGAATAGAGACCCCAGAAATAAATCCCAATGCTTACAGCCAACTGATTTTTGACAAAGGATATCAGTCAATCCATTGGGAAAAGAAAAGTCTTTTTAGCAAATGGTGCTGGAAAAACTGGGTATCTACCTACAGAAAGATGAAACTGAATCCCCATTTTCACCATTAACAAAAATCAACTCAAAATGGATCAAAGATCTGAACCTAAGGCCTCAATCTCTAAAACTACTGGTATAAAATACTGGGGAAACTCTAGGAGACATTGAGGTAGGTAAAGACTTCTTAAATAAGACTCCCAAAGCACAGGCAATAATCCCTAAAATAGATAAGTGAGACTATATCAAATTAAGAAGATTCAGCACAGCAAAAAACACAGTAACAAGTGTGAATTGACAACCCTCAGAATGGGAGAATATTTTTGTCAAATATGCCTCAGACAAAGGACTGATAACCAGAATAAAGAGGGAACTCAAGCGATTTACCACCCCCAAAAATGATTAACCCAATTAAAAGACAGGAAAATTAGTGGAATAATAATCTCTCTAAGGAAAACATACAAATAGCCAAAAGGCATATGCGGAAGTGCTCAACATCCCTCATCATAAGATAGATGCAGATTAAAACCACGATGAGATACCACCTACCTCCTTTCAGAATGGCAAAAATTAAAAATACAAAAAGTGAGGGACCAGCAGTTAGCATAATGGCTATGTCGCTGAACTCCCATGTAGTTGACT
>NW_006159776.1:1495722-1498415 GCF_000334495.1 Tupaia belangeri chinensis | reverse complement strand
AAGTGTGCAACATATCCTCTATGAAATACTTTTTAGCCATAAAAAACAAGACACTGGCATTCGATAGAAAGTGGTCAAATATGGAGAATCTATTACTGAGTAAAGCAAGCCAAGATATGAAAGAAAGATATTATATGTACCCACTTAATATATACCGACTATCTGCACTTTATGGTAGGGTTCAAAATATTGAAGGGCATAAAAGCAGTGAAAATAGTTATGGATAATGAAGACAGTGTATAGAATGGGGCAGGAGGCAAAGGGAAGAGTATAGAGAAGGATAGCAAGAGAACAATAGAGAGGCATGACATTAGTGGGACAAAGAAATGGTTTATTACCTGTTGATAATAACATGTATAGTATTCTCAACTGGACTGCGGTTCAAAATATTGAAGGGCATAAAAGCAGTGAAAATAGTTATGGATAATGAAGACAGTGTATAGAATGGGGCAGGAGGCAAAGGGAAGAGTATAGAGAAGGATAGCAAGAGAACAATAGAGAGGCATGACATTAGTGGGACAAAGAAATGGTTTATTACCTGTTGATAATAACATGTATAGTATTCTCAACTGGACTGCTCTGAGAAGTATTTCATGTTTGGTAAATTCTTTATACAAGGCAAATGATATACAGTGAATGTTTTAAAAATAATGAGAATAATAATAAGCTGGAAAAAAATGATGAAAAGACATTTGATGATGATGTGGATAGTAATGTCTTTTTCTTGATTGATATGCATGGTAATCATGCTAAAAAACAAATATAATACACTGTAAAGACAAATGTGACTCAATGTAATATAAAAATGATTATAATAGTAAAAAAAGAAGATAGTTATGGACATTGGAGACAGTGTGGAAGGAGGGTGGGAAGGGGAAGAGTATAGGGAAGGAAATCAGGGAGAAAAAATAGAGAAAACATTTGTAGGATACAGAAATGTTTTATTACTTGTGGCTGGTAACATGTATAATATTCTCAATCTGACTGCTCTGAGGTAAATTCTCTTTATAAGCCATGGTGTATAGCAATTGAATGTATACAAAAAATAGGAATAATAAAATTTAAAAACAAAAAAATAGTTTGCTTACTTGACAAAAAAAATGAGAAGCTATTTGCTGATGATAATGTATATTGTAATATCTTTGTCTTGATTGACATGCATGATATTTGTGCTGGAAAAAGAAATGTCATACACTGTAAAGACATGATTAAATGTAAATAAGTAAGAAAAAGCACTTAAGGAGCACAAAAATGAAAATTATCTGTTGATAATGTGTATGATAATGTCTTTAACTCAATATGCACTATATTCATGCTGAGAAAATAAATTTTGAATGCTATAATGATATACAATGATTGAATATGTAAAAAAATAATTTAAAAAATTTAAAAAAAACTTTAAAAGTTTTTGAAAAGACAAAAAAAAAAGATTTTGTGATAGGCTGTGTGTACTTGCCAGAGACAGGCAGAGAAAAATGGAAAGTGAGAAATCATTCCCCTCAAGAGGGGATGGCCATGCCATAATCCCTTCTTCTCCAGTCTCTTCTTGAGATTTTGGGCACATACTCACACACACCTGGCATAATTTTCAAGCCACTGGGTCTGGGACTCAATCCATGCACCAACTGGTCATGTAGGATCCAGTGCCTTAACCTCCACACCACCTGCTGATCCCCAAGTCCCATTGTTTACCTTCTTGATATCCCTCAGATTTTTCTCTTTGCACCACCAGGTCCAAACTCCCATTTGCTCTTGGCTGGGCCACTTGCACAGCCTCCTAACTGGACCCACTTCTTATTCCATCCAATCATCTTCCATAGTTCAGACAGAATGGCTGTAACAATGACTCTTTTTTTTTTCTTTTTTTTTTTTTTTTGGAGAGATTTTCACTGTAGGGCGCGTGCGCTCGCCAGACAGACAGAGAGAGACATAGAGACAGAAAGCGAGAAATCACCCCCCAGGGGGGATGGTCACGCCGCAATCCCTTCTCCTCCCTTCTCCTCTCGGGATCTTGGGCACGCACGCACACGCACCCGGCGTGAGTTTTAAGCCACCGGGTCCGGGACACGAACCGCGGTCGACTACGTGGGAGTCCAGCGACATAGCCATTACGCTAACTGCCGGTTCCCAACAATGACTCTTTAAGGACCACGACCAAACTCCTAATCTCTGCTTTGTACCCTCACCAACCTCTCTAGGCTCATTGATCATCTCTTGCCCTTTCTTTCCTCTGTTCCACACTAACTATTTTCAATTCATTGAAAGGCCCATGCCTCCCCCATTTTGGAGGCTTTGCACACGCTATTCCCTGTACTCTCCTGAATTTACTTATACCTCTTCCTGGTAAATACCTCTTCTGGGCTCACCTCAAATGTCACTTCCTCCTGGATGCCTCTTTGCCCCCATCTTTTCTCTGTTGAACACCAATTACTCTAGGTAGTTCCCTATCATAACACACACAGTGCTTGTAATTTGCCTTTTTGTGTTGTAACATGATCTGCTTCTGCCTGCTTTATCCCCTGGGTTCTATGTTCTGTGAAAGCTCTTGCTCACCCTTTTATGTCAAGTTTCCACAAACTGTACATGCTGAAGAAGATGACATTCCAGCTGGTACCTCTGATTCCAAACAACATCCCCTAATTCAACCACTCTCTCTGTATTTTAGAGGGAACAGAGATGGCAGGGCAAGCTGG
>NW_006159776.1:1484810-1495247 GCF_000334495.1 Tupaia belangeri chinensis | reverse complement strand
CCCTTCTAGATCCTGCAAACTTTGACCTCCTATGTTAGTCCTTGGTTTGAATCAGTTAGACCCTTCACTCAGTAGACCACCCCATGCACTTGTTTCTACCTTGACAGACCTTTACTGTTTTCTTTCTTGAGCAAAATAATAACTGTCTGATTGGCAAAAGACACTGTGTAAGTAACTGTAGCCTCTGGTTGGTGGATAAATGAAAATAAACCGAGTAACTAAAGAAAAAGTCCAGCAGATAGTCATATCACTTTGAGGAGGCAGGGAAAAGCTTCCTACTCATGGTACCAAGGGCATAAATAGTGAAGAAAAGATGGCCAAGATGCCAAACTTTCATACATCTGTTTAGGTGTGTGTCATCCAGAGGATGAATCAGGATGGTGTCAGCTCCTAGGGTTTCGATGGGAAAACTTCAAATTAGACAAACCTTCATAGGAGCAACTTACAATTTGCAGGGTCCATGCAAAAGTGTTTATGAATTTCAAGACAGTAACAATAGGGCATTAAACCAAGCTTAGTGTGGGGTCCTGAGCAATCACACACATAATACACCACGAAGCTAACCTGATTCCTTTAATGGGGAAGCCAGACCAGAGGTGAATGGACTCATGATATAACACAACTCAGGAAACACTCACCACCTAACACCTCCCCTGTCCCCAGTCTCGCCTTCCTGAAGCTCAGGCCGAGAACAGTGGAAGAGTAGTAAACACACTGCTGAAAGGATAACCCAGTGTACCATACTCCTCTGGAAGCCAGATAGGTGGGCTCCACTCCAGATCCCAGGATCCCAGGGCATCCCGATGAAATACTGAATTACAGACACTCCCTGGGGGACTGTCCCATGCACAGTGCCTGTGAATCCCCCTACTCACACTTCACAGAAACCTGGAAGCAGCATTTGCGTAGAGGGAGTTACAGAAATCCAAGCCAAAGAAAGCTAGCCCAGGTGCCATAAGGAAGTGAAGGCTGTGGAGAGCCAGATGTCCCTTTGATGTCCTCTGGTGACTGTAGAGGGAGAGCTGACAGGAAGAAAAGGAACAGTTTCCAGAAGAAAGAGGGAAGGTGATATCCCAGGCTTTGCCCTCTTCCAGCACTGCTGATTTACTGTGCAGAAACTAGACTCAGAAGATCTGCGCTGTGGTCCTGATCCTGCTGCTTCCCAGCTAGAGATCCTGGAACTTAACTCCCTGGTCCTCAATGCTCTCGTCTTTAAACTGAGAATAATGTACAGTCATTGTGAAGATTTAAGTAAGATTATTTAGATCCAAAGGAACTACAAACTGTAGACCTCTCCAAATTTTGGTGTCATCATTTCTTACAAGATTTGGATAAGATCTAGTAGCAGCTGGTTAATGATTCAGCTCAAGATGTAGGAAAAGAGGAAAGAACAAAAGGAGAATGAAAGATTCACTCACCCCGGCCTCACATAAGCTTTTATTTCTTTGTAACATAAGAGAAATAGTCTTTGAGAAGTCACTCCTCTCTGAGGACCCTTCTCCAAGAGGCCTAGACAGATGTCACTCAATTCTACCTTTGTTACTGTATACTATGGGGAACTCTATCCATTAGTCATGAGGTTTCTAGGCTAAGACCCTAAGAAGACGAAAGGTAAGGTCATGGCCACTCACACCTTATTTTTAAATATGAACTTTATTCCATGCCAGAAATCTATACTCCTATAATAGGAATTTTGATCAATGAAAAACTGTCTCCCTTAAAATTGCCCAAGACAACCCTGCCTCTCTGTGCCGGCTATAGTGGGAATTTGAAAGCCTCCACTCCTAGAGTCCTAAACTGCAAAGTTCTTGCCAAAGGAGGGCCAACGTGGAACTCAAGGCAACCTTCAACTCCCCACACAAAATAGTAATGACAGTCACAACTTACTGTCAACTGCACTTATTGGTGAACGAAGCCCTGTGGTAGGAGCTTTCAAGTTTAACCTTCACAAGAGTTTTTTGTAGTATGTCCTACCCCTGTCTTGAGACTCTGGAAAGTTTTATTTCCCCAAATTGAACTATATAGCAATTATCATGTGTCAGACATGGTTCTAAAAGCTTTATAAATGTTAACTCATTAAATCCATAAAACCATCTGATAAAGTAGGTACTATGAGTATCACTTATCTTGCTGAGGGGAACAGGTCAGAGGGTAAAGTTACTCATCCAGTGTCACATACATAGCAATCGGTAGAACAAGGGTTCAAATCCAGACATACTGGCTCCAGAATCCATGTCTTTATTGTTAAGTTGTGCTATCTCTACAGACTCAAGAAGCAGAGAGAGTAAAATGCAAGCTTAATTTTAAAGCTTGACTAGTCCATGTGTGCACTATTTGGATTTTAATTCCATAGGTGCTTGCGAATGTCAGGACACAGCATCATGAAGTAAGCAGCTAACACGGCTTGAGATGTCGGGCTTTGGGGCCAGCAGGCAGCATGGTGGTTAAGGTCTAGACTCCCACATGGCTGACTGCAGTTTGAGTACCAAACCTGGCAGCTTAAAAATCATGCCAGATGTGTGTGCCCATGTGCCCAAAATCGCATGAGGAGAATGGACCAGAAAGGACTGTGGCACGGCCACTGCCCCGAGAGGTGATTTGTCACTTTTCCTCTCTCTCGATCTGGCTCTGTCTCACATGCCCTATAGCAAAAATCTAAAATAAAAAATAGAGATAATGGACTTTGGATAAACATAGACGGGTTCAAATCTTAATTCTTCATTCAACAACCTGGAGACCTTAGACAACTAACTTCAATTCTCGGTACCTCCGTTTCTTCAACAGTGAAATGGACAATATAGTAACAACTACCTCCTAGAGTTACGAGGATTAAAAAATACAAATAAAAGTCTTGGGGGACCAGAAGATGACGTAACGGTTACATCCCTGGACTACCACAGAGTCGACCGTGGTTCAGGTCCAGGCCTGGTGACTTAAAACTCATGCCAGGTGCAAGAGCATGTGTGCCCAAGATTCTAAGAGGAAAATGAAAGAAGGGGTTGTAGCATGGCCATCCCCCTTGGAGGTGATTTCTCACTTTCTATCTGTCTCTCTAGCGAACACATCCACCCTATAACAAAAATCTCTTTTTTTTTTCTTTTCTTTCTTTCTTTTTTTTTTTTTTTTAGGGGTTTTTGCTTTTGGGTATAGGGTGCATGTGCTCACCAGACACACAGAGAGACAGAGAGATAGAAAGCGAGAAATCATCCCCCATGGGGGAAGGCCACACCGCAATCTCTTTTCCTTCATTCTCCTCTTGGGATTTTGGGCACGCATGCACACACTCCCAGCGTGAGTTTAAGCCACCGGGTCCAGGACTGGAACCATGGTAGACTATGTGGGAGTCCAGCGACATAGCCATTAGGCTAACTGCTGGTCCCACAAAAATCTCTTAGAAAACAAACAAACTTCTTAGCACAGAGCCAGGCCCAGAGACTTAAAGACTAACACTGGGCATGTATGCATGTATGCCCAAAATCCTGGGAGGAAAGTGGAGGAGAAAGGACTGTGGCATGGCCATCCTACCTGGACTTCTCACTTTCCTTCTCTCTCTGTCTCTCTTTCCTGCAAGTGCACGAGCCTTACGAGCCTTACGGTGAAACTTACAAAAAAAAAGAGTCCATAGCTGAGGCCATGTGAAGAATGTGCTAAAATCCAAAGCAAATAGACACAGCTCCACAATGGCAAGGGAAAGCATTCTAGAGAACAAGCCAATTTTCTGGAATGGGGCCTTGGAGGCTTTTCTCAGCGATGGCCCAAGAACAAGTAGCTGCAAGGGGAAGGCCTGGAGGAAATCTTCCTATACCCCCTGCCGCCTTCACAAGTCAGCCTCACATTCAGTTTATGCCTGGTCACCATCATTCTTTATTTTATTACTAAAGTGGTTTGTATCCCCATAGAGAAACAACCACAAAATTTCATTTTTAAGAAGTGAAGTCTTAGATTTGAAATACCTCCAAAGAGAATCTGAATCCTTTCGAACTTTATGGGGGAGTGTGCTTATAAATAAGTGGATAGACTCAGGTTTGGAACTGCAAAGATGTCGGGAGTCGTTTTATCACAGAATTATTAAAAAGTAGTTTGTCCGCAAGTGGATGGGAAGACACAACAAATCCAAATGCAAAGATGCGAACAGGATTTGGAATGTTATAGCAGGAGTACCCAGGGTAACTATTCTGAAATTTGAAGCTTCAGCATATAAAATTAAGTCCTCCGGCACCTTTTAACATCTAAAGAAATCAACCATATGTTTCTCTAACAGGTTAGGTTTGGGTGGAAATAAACAATGAAAATTTTTTTAAATTATCTTGGCTTTGAAAACAAATAACAGATCACCATCCATTTCCTGCAATACCTATTTTCCCTTGAATTTTAACAATGTATTTGTTCAATAAATATTTATTCAGCTTCTGCCATAAGCCAGGCATAATGCTAACTCCTGGAGATTTCATCATAAATAAAAATAGACAACACCCAGCCAGAAGGTCTGACCAGGAGCTGGCAAACAGGAAGCCAGCACTACAAACTGGAAGTTGTCAGAGCAGGAACTCAGAAGGTAGAACCAGACACAGAAAACTACTGTCTGTGGTGAGTACCCTGACAGACAGCTGGGGAGGCATCGAGTGGGGACACACCTGAAGTCACGTAAGTGGTCCCAGTGGCTAGTGCTGGGTACCCCTTCCCTGCTCTGACCAATCAGGAGACCAATGCCACACTGAGCCCAGCCACCTGGAAAACAGAGATGGCTGCCACAGATGCCACCTGCTGGCTCAGTTGGGTGGGTATGGGGCAGGAGGGAGAGAACACCTATCGAGGGACACCAGCTTATACAGCCAGAAGTTGACAAACAGGAAAAGAGCACAGAAAGTAAGGGTAGGGAGACCAGCAGGTGATGTGATAGTTAAGAGTGCTGAACTCCCACATAGCCAACTGCAGTTCAAGTCCTGGACCTGGTGGCTTGCTCTCTCACTTTCCCTCTCTATCTTTCTCTGGTCAAGTTAAAAAATAATAATGAATAAAGTTGAAAAAAATTCTTAAAAAAAAAAGAAAAGAAAGAAAAAGAAAGGCCAGGGTTGACTCAAATCCACTGGTAGGCATGGAAGCCCCCAAACACTAGGTTTTGTTTTGTTTTGTTTTGCTAAAGGGTGTGTGCACTTGCCAGAAAGACAGAGACAGAGAAACAGAAAGTGAGAAATCACTCCCAGGGCGGAAGGCCACGCCGCAATCCCTTCTTCTCCATTCTCCTCTCGGGATCTTGGGCATGCACGCACACATGCCCAGCATGAGTTTAAGCCACTGGGTCCGGGACTCGAACTGCAGTCGACCACATGAGAGTTCAGCCACATAGCCATTACACTAACTGCTGGTCCCAGAACTTTACATGATTTGCACACATGTGTATATGAGCAATGTTACTATCAACACATTGCTCTATAAGGTAAGAAACCTCAGCTTCCTGAGTCTGTCAGACCCTGTTCCTCCCTCCTGAAAGTCTGTGTGTCCTCACAATAGCCCCAGAGATGTCACCCCGAGCATCCTCAAACCTTACTATGGATAACCCAATAATATCCAGCATTTTCTGAGCACAGACCATGCACCTGACGCTATGCTACATGCTTCCCTGCCCGGCATCATTGTATCTTCGCAGTCTGTCAGTGACATGGTGATAGCTGTCCAGCTCTATGAACAGACTAGAAACCATTGACTTCTATACTTTAAACAGGTGAATTATATGGTGTGTGAATTATATATCAATAAAGCTAGTCTTTTTAAAAAAGTGAGACAGAAACTGCTATTATTCTGATTTTACCGATGACATATAACCATGGTTCAGAGAGGTATAATAACTTGTTTGAAGTCACACAGCTAGCAGGGAACAGAGATAACACACCTGTATCCCAGGCCCAAGAACATAAACCCTGCTCTCCTGTCTGTTAAAGGTATAGCTCTCATTTGCAAGGGTTTGCTCCAGGGGAGCACCTGGGCATCAACTTTTTGGGCATCAGCTCCTACCAAAGCCCCAAGACAGCCTTCTCCTGTGTTGAGGAATGTCTTTAGGGAGGTTTCACATTTACTGAGCCAAAAGCCACTTCTATGGAGTGTCTGCCTATTGGGGCTGTTTATCCCTCCAGAGCTACATGGAATAAGAATGCTCTTGATCTATGAGGTGCCTCGGGTCCTGGAACACAGCAAGAGAGTCTCCATTTTTGCTTTTCTCTAGGGCCCACATAAAGGCACACAGGCCACAGAGCTGGGAGGTGGCAAGTCTTAAAGGCAGCCTATGGACCTAGCTAAAGTGTCTGCAGCAGAGGCACCCAAGGGGCTGAGAAAATCCCAGTTCCATAGGGTGGGCCCAAATCAGTAATCTAATCCCAAGGGTGTGTGTGTGTGTGTGTGTGTGTGTGTGTTTTAATGTCACCAGGTGATTCCAGTCAGGAGCAAAGTAAAGAAACCATTCTTTTTTTTTTTTTTTTTTTTGCCACTTTTTCTAAAGAAGCTGAATCTCACAGAGGGACTAAGATCTCAGAATCATACCACCGTATTCAAGGAAGTTCATGTTTGGACAGGCCCACTCAGTTTTGGTAGTTCTAAGAAACTGACACAATGGAGGTTATAACGCAAAGGCAAAGACAGGAAAATAGAATCCACCCAAGGCAAGACGCTGTTAGTCAGCAATGTGCAACGGAAAAATGTGCAGCCTCTTTATCCACATATTATCTTCCCTTTCCTGAGCCAGCAGTTTCGGCACCACAGGCTCAGGGCCAGAGGGACAGCCCACCTGCATCAGCAGCCCAGGCAGTAGCCCAGGGAGGGGCCATCCCATCTACATCAGGATCCCAGGCAATGGCAAGGACCCAGCGAAGGGCACATCCCACCCACATCAGCATCCCAGGTAGTGTTCGGGAAAGAGGGACATCCCAACTGCATCAGCATCCCAGGTAGTGTTCGGGAAAGAGGGACATCCCACCCGCATCAGCATCCCAGGCAATGGCTAGCCACTGTGGAGAAAGCGGATACCAGGGATAGGAACAGGAAAGTGTCACACAATTTAGGTTTCCCAGAAAGTGGCCTCTGAGACAGAGATTAAAGTACATGAGTTTCATTAGGATGTGTTCTCTGAGTCAAAGCCTGTGGAAGGAAGGGGAGGGAAAGAAGCAGAGTGTGAAGCGAGGCTGTAGTCCAGCTTTGATAGAGGCCTCAGCTTCAGCCAAACTCACAGTGAGCTCTGAAGCTGAGACGGGCCTTCAGTTGTCCCAGATTGTGGGGAGGGAGGGTCATGCCTTCATATCCCACCATCATTCATGAAGGTGGCCCAGGAAAGAAGCCTTGGCCGTGGCAAGGTGGCGCTCTTCGATGAATGTGGTCCCTGTAGAACTGTCAGCAAAACAACACCCACAGCAGCTGGGGATCCACATCCATAACTTCTCAAGAAGGATCTGGGTAGCCACTGAAGAAGATGTGGTCTGGGACCAGCAGTTAGCATAATGGCTATGCCGCTGGACTCCCATGTAGTCGACTGCGGTTCGAGTCCCGGACCTGGTGGCTTAAACTCATGCCAGGCACGTGTGCATGCGTGCCCAAGATTCCGGGAGGAGAAAGGATTACAGTGTGGCCATCCCCCCTGGGGGGGTGATTTCTCGCTTTCTGTCTCTCTGGCAAGCACACACACCTTATAGCAAAAAAACTCTCAAAAAATAAAAAAAGATGTGGTCCAACATGGGGGGCAGAGTCAGGCCTCCTAGTAAGTAAACCAGAGAAAAAGCCCAGACATCAGGTAGAGCTACAAGGTTAGGGTTTTCTGGACAGAGGAGGCTCAGCCTTCCTCAAGCTCAGTGTGTACCAGGCCAAAGAGAACAGGACTCTTTCCAACCTATTGGAGTACATCAAAGTCCAAGAGACTGGGACCAGCAGATTGTATACTGGTTACGTCGCTGTACTCCCACATAGTTTACCGTGGTTCAAGTCCCAGACCCAGCAGCTTAAAACTCACACTGGGTGTGTGTATGCCCAAAATCCCAAGAGGAGAAAGGAAGAAAAGAGATTGCAGTGTGGCATCTCCCCAGGGGAGGGTGATTTCTAGCTGTCTGTCTGTCTCTCTCTCTCTCTCTCTCTCTGGCGAAAGAAAGTGCCCTATAGCAAAAGTCTCTCAAAAAAAAAATGTCCAAGAGACTATACCCTGGGACCTGACAGACTGAGGACCAGGCCAGGTCCCTGGCATCAGCTGTTGGCCGTAAGGACACAGAAACTGTGGCCCTCAGTTTCTCTATGTCCATGACAGCCAAAACCTGGAAACGACCTGCCTGTCCAACATAGAAACCAGTTAAGAAAATCATTGCTATAGTCATTTAAATAATCTAGGTGCCCTTTAAGTGATATCAAAAGCAGGATATATTCAGCAGAGAAAAGCACAACACAAAATATCCACCTTTTCAGTGTAACTTTTTTCCCCTCTTTTTGGAGAGTTTTTTGTTTGTTTGTTTGTTTTAATTGGGCACATGCGCTCGCCAGAAAGACAGAGACAGAGAGACAGAAAGTGAGAAATCACCCCCCAGAGGGGATAGCCACACTGCAATCCCTTCTCCTCCATTCTCCTCTCCGGATCTTGGGCACGCACGCACACGTGTCTGGCGTGAGTTTAAGCCACCGGGTCTGGGACTCCAACCGCAGTCGACTACGTGGGAGTCCAGCGACATAGCCATTACGCTAATTGCTGGTCCCTTCAGTGTAACTGTTAAAATGAGCTCTGTGCGTCAGCAGATAGCGTGGAGATTAAGGCACTGGATCCCATATACTTGACTGCCCGGTTCAAGTCCCAGACCCAGCAACTTAAATCATGCCAGGCACGTGTGCATGGCCCAAATTCCTGAGAGAAGAGACTGTGGTGTAGCCATTACTGCCCCCCTCGAGGTGATTTCTCACTTTCCCTCCTACCGTCACTGTCTCTGGAATATGCACACGCCCTGTAGCAAAAATCTAAAGAAAAAAAAAAAAAAGATCTGCATATGGACAGACATTGGCAGCAAACACAGCAAATAATACCATTGATTTTTATGATTAAGGGAGCATGGGTGGTTTTTAATTCCTGTTATCACTTGCAATAAACGCTTCTTTCCAGCCTTGAACATGTTTCACAGAGGCAGCTACAGATACGTCCACACTGGTGTGCGCTGGCAGGCACTGCCCTCCATCCCACACCTGCAGTGACAGCTGTGTGAGTCCCCACTGCAGGCAGACCTCCAAGCCTGCTCAGAGACTGCTCAGGGGCAGCCATTGGCTATGTCTATGAGCAAAAGGGGTTCGAACGTTGGCAATGATGAAAATGCAGTATTTTTAGGAAGGAAGAAAAGACATGTATGCCTCCTACACCCAGCAACTAGTAAGTGAGATGTTAAAAGAAAGTCTGCAATAACAACTGATGGCCTGTTTCCAGAGTATTAAGCCCACTAGATTCAAGCAGATTCTAAAAGTCGAGGACACAGCAGGTTCCAGGGAGTCAAAGGCACTTGTCAGAAGATTTTACATATGCTGATTAAAATCATCTAAAATTAGGACCGGGCAGTGGCACGGCAGCTAACACAACTGGACCCACGTGGGAAGGTCTCAGGCCCACACCCTCTTCATGCAGACGCGTGCCCCTGTGATCCAGACAGAGACTGGAGGTGGGTCAGAGCGTGGAGACACTGTGGGGAATGCTCGCGTGCTCTCTGTCTCACTCTCTCTCTGAAGACATAAACTCTAAGGAAAGTAATCATTCAAAACTTAGCTCAGGAAAGGTCAAGTGCATCAGATCTCTGTGGGTTCCCAGATAGTCCAGACGAGCTCAAGGAGAGGGCAGAGAAGCCTCTCTCTTCCAGCACCTTCTTGCGGCAGTCAACTAACCCACACTTGGGCTGAAAAAACAATCCAGACATTCCATGGCTCGAGTCATTCGAGAAGCCACAAAGGTCCCCCTCTTCCTGACGCTCAAAGGGCTTCTGAAGATATGTGGAAGAAAAAATCCCCTAATAGTACTTTTTAATGTGATTTAAAAAAAAAAAAATCATGGCCAAAGGCCTTTGAATACAGGCTCAGGAGGAGTTTATTACAAATTGCCAAGTAGCCCTAAACTCTATTTAGCACATCAAACCAGCTTTGATTCTGCTCACAACTCCCAGAGGCGTTCCTTTGTAACTTTCCCGAAGCCATTCAGCAAACACTTAGTGAGCGCTGTGCGTGCCAGAAACTGTGTTAGGCATTGAGAGCCAGAGGTAATCTATGCCAAGAGCAACAGGAGAGAAAGAGAAGCCTGAAGTTAATTATGGGTCGTACCTAAGCACCATGCAGAGTGAACATCAAGTATTAAAGGAGACTGGGAGAAAGCACAGAGCATGTGGGATTCTGAAATCTTTCAGAACGAAGTACTCAAAAAAAAAAAAAAAAAAAGGGCGGGGGGGGGGG
>NW_006159776.1:1482631-1484781 GCF_000334495.1 Tupaia belangeri chinensis | reverse complement strand
ACTGCCGCGTAGTACACCGCAGTTCGTGTCCCGGATCCCGTGGCTTAAACTCACGGCGGGCGAGTGTGTGTGCGCGCCAAGATCTCGAGAGGAGAATGGAGGAGAAGGGATTGCAGTGTGGCCATCCCCCCTGGGGGGTGATTTCTCACTTTCTGTCTCTCGGTCTCTCTCTGTCTGTCTGGCGAGTGCATGCGCCCTATAGCAAAAACCTCTCAAAAAAAGAAAAGAAAAGAAAAGAGAAAAGAAAAGGAAAGAAGTACTAGCTCACCCGGAAAGTGAAGGTTGGGAGAATTTCTCCAGAGAAGATGGCACAGATATGAAGGAAGCTAATATTTGCAGGGAAAGTTGAAAACGGTGACTTTCCCAAGATGGCAGTAGGTTAAAGGACAAGGGAAGATAAGCCTCAAGAGTTAAGGAGGGTCCAGACCACAAACAATTCTGTAAGCCAAGAGCAAGAGGTAAAGATTTTATCCTGAGAATCATGGGAGACATGGGGGAGTTTCAAGCAAGGATTCAATAAAATGTGTGTATTTTTTCATTTTACTGTTTCTGGGGGCAGCGAGAAGATAACACAGAGGAGAGAGTGGCAGGAGATCGTAACTATCCATCAGCATTTTAATGTTTCATTTAATCTTCACATCATGATCATGATTATCTGTTAGTCACCTGATGGATAATCCCCTGGGCTGTTTCCCGCTCTGGAATGGAGAAGACCCTGTAGTGTAGATGAAAGAGCACAGCGTCTGAAAGCAGAAGCCCTAGGTTAGAATCACAGCTCCTTCACTGGACAGCTGGGTAACCTTGGGAAAGCTGTTGAACCTAGTTTCTAGTTCTTTCAACTACAGAGAAGAAGACATCTGTCTTGCAGGAATGAGCCTGAGACAGGGAAATGCAAGCTCTTGAGAAACCGCAGCACTCTGTGAAAATGCTCACTCATTCTCTTTCTTGCTACACTGGGGAAAGCAGGGGTTATTCTTTTTTCTAACATTAAATTTACAGAGTAGGTTCACCCAGATTTATAGTCTATTTTGGCATTGTATTTTAAGAGTATCACTAATGGATCTTTAGTCAAAATTGCACTGCATGAAACAAAGTGCCTGTCTTTCCATACCTACTTGAGTCAGATAGTGGACTTTGCACCAAACCACGCTCTGCCACTAGAGGGAGCTCATCTTAAGCCTCAAATCAGTCATTTTCAGCTCAAACTCAAAATAGAGGTCATCTGTTAGGGGAGACAGAAAGCTGAAAAAGGATGAAAAGACTTGCTGGTGGGTTGGGGTGTGAGTGTATATGTTCATGTGTGTGTTAGGTTTCTTTCATCATTGTTCATCGCCTGTCCCAGAGTACAATCTGAGTAAGACTAAAATTCAATTCCCCTGCTACCATTTCCCAGTGCATGAACTTGGTCAAGTGAAGTTCACTTCATTTCTCTCCGCCAGTTTCTTCATCAGTAAAATGAGAATAGTCATTCCTACACCAACGATGATTGCATGAGCTATTACAGAGTGTCCACTGAGTACCTAGCTCTGCCTAGGAATATCACAACTTTTAGATCCCTTTCTTCTATTTTGTTGCAAATAATAATTGGAAGATACAGTTAAGTGAAAGACAAAGAAGATGCAGAGCAGAAAGAGGCGTGAAGGGATGGGGACTGCAGTTGGTGCTGGTCGTGGCCATCCCTCATTCTCACATCTGCTGAGTGAAGGCATCCATAGATATGGATACTGTTTTATAAGCCCCATGGCTAGACAAGGCAGTCGCGAACAGATGGGCAGCTAGGAGTAACTGTGAATTGAAGCAGGCATATGGACCGCAGACTATGGCTCCAACAGAAGCCCTCCCCTCTGTTGGAACAATTCCCCTCAATTCTGGAGTCATTACCCCGGGGTGGGAGGGGGAATCGCTATTTAATGGATTTCACGTCACTCTCGCTGGTATTTCTAAAATCACCTTATCAGTTCTGCCTTGTATTTGCAGGGTTGCCTACTTTTAGCGTTCTAGCAAGTGGCTCTGATGAAGGCTATACCAAACCCATGCCGGCACAACTGGTGAAAAAAGAAGATTTGAGTCAACCGTGTTCCCTGGACCCAATTCCAGATATGGGATGTGGTGATTTTTTTTTTTTTTTTTTTTTTTTTACACTCTTCGGT
>NW_006159776.1:1465693-1482544 GCF_000334495.1 Tupaia belangeri chinensis | reverse complement strand
TTTTTTTTTTTTTTTTTTTTTTTTACCCCTCTCTGAATTAACCATTTCTGGGCCAAATGAAGAACCAACTGCATCTTTTGATTTCTCTTACACAAAGCCAAAAGGAAGCAGGGAATTGGGTGTGCTGAGTGCCTCTGTGCCAGCCTCTGTAGTAGGCACTGTGCCAACACTCTCATAAACTCACAATTGTATAAAGGAGAGAAGATTGTCTTTGCTTTACCAATCAGGCACCTGAGGCTCAGAGACGGTGAGTAAATTGCCTGAGGTCACACAGCTAGCTCAGAAGCTCTTCCCTGCCAGATCCCAAAGTCTGAGGTTTTTTTTTTAACATACACTAGATTTCAATAAAGTAGAAGTTTCTCTGAAAGTTTCCTCTTTAAAATATCCGTGTGCTGTGCCTTTTTAGATCTCTGTCAACTCAGTTTCTAAAACTGTTCTGTCTGAAGTTTTTCCATTTATAAAACTGTCCCCATTTATCCTCAAAGGCCCCTACCCTATTTACTCACTGTAACAATGCCCACAAAAGAGAACAGCCTATGTCATAAGCAGAGAAACTGAGGCTTGGAGTCTCTTAACTAAGGTCACTCTGCTGGCAAGTGAGTTCTGAGCACAGAACCACGACTTTTTCTCACTCAGAAACTGCTCCTAGACTGACCTGTAAGAGTTTACAGTGCCCCAACCTCTGAATGTGCAGACCCAAGAGTCCAACTTGAAATCAGCACATTATCCTTAATGCTTTTCTCAACTCTCATCTCAACCCTGATTAAACAAAGCACCTCATCTGTCTCCACTGCCAAATCTCCAGGTCAGGTCTGGATTCCTGCAAAGGACAGCCACCTGCTGCCCCAAACTCCAGTCTTGCCTCATCAACCCAGTGCCTCACTGTCAACGGAGGGCTCTTTCTAAAAACGTTAATTCCACTGTATGACAGGACTGAGGAAAAGTTATGATGACTACCCTCCTCTTACTTCCCAAAGACAGCTAGATTCTTTAACCTATAAAACACCTTTTATATTCTGACCCAGGCTAGTTTCCTAGTCCCAATTTCATCCCACAACAACCCCCACCCCTGCCCCAAATGCTTACCAAGGTAACACACACAGTATTGGGGCTATAGCTAATGCCAATTCGCTCTCCACCTGTTCCTTCCAGGAACAGAACCCTTGGGGTTTAGCTGAGCACAAGGACTGGCTTGTAGCTAAGAGTGACCATGTGACTAGATGCCAGACAATCGGATATAACGGGCAGTGATGTGTGTGATTTCTGGATTACGTCATTAAAAGGATGCTTCTTGCTCTCCACTTTCTATTTTTTCTCTGGGGTGAGAATATACACATAATGGTAATAGAAGAGGAAAAAAAAAAAAAAAGGCTGGGTTAAGAGGTTTGTGCTATAGGACCATGTGCTCTCTAGAAAGAGAGACAGATAGTGAGAGGGCAAGTGAGAAATCATCCCCCCTGAGGGGTATGACCATGCTACAATCACTTCTCCTCCATCTTCCTCCTGGAATATTGGGCATGCCCACACATGTGCCCAGCATGATTTTTCTTTCTTTTTTTTTTTCTTTTTTGGAGAAGTTTTTGCTATAGGGCGCGTACGCTCGCCAGACAGAGACAGAAAGCGAGATATCACCCCCCAGGGGGGATGGCCACGCCACAATCCCTTCTCCTCCATTTTCCTCTCAGGATCTTGGACACGCACGCACACACACCCAGCATGAGTTTAAGCCACTGGATCCGGGACTCAAAACACAGTCGACTACATGGGAGTCCAGCGACATAGCCATTACGCTTACTGCTGGTCCCCCCAGCATGATTTTTAAGACAGCAGGTCTAAGACTTGAACCCCAGTCGGCCATATGGGAGTCCAGCAATGTAACCACTATGCCACCTGCTGGCCCCAATACTCCAGCTTTGACTCATGAAGAGAAGGACAGCACCTGGGGAGAACTTGGGTCTCTGAGGATTAGTAGAGATACATCAATGTTTTATTTGGTTCGGGTCTCCCTGGAGACAGATTCCAATGCATTTATTTCAGAGGTGAACTCAGGATCATGGTGGAGGGGTGGGGGTGGGGTTGAAACAGAGAAGGGAAGGAAATCAAAGTTGATATTAACAAGCCAGTCACCAGCTGAAGCTCAATCACAATGGGAATACTGGGAGGGGAGGGTATAGAACATGATTCACAGTTATCCTGCCCAAGGGGCAAGGGGCAACCAGGGCATCTGTATAACCAACACCTGTGGAAGTTGAGTGAGGGAGTATTGGGGAAGGGGGAAAGCAAGAGGGCATTTATTTCCTGGAAGTTTATACCAGCCTCACCACCAGACAGTGTCCTCTGGGGTCATGGACTGCCTTCAGGTAGACACAGGTGCTAGAAGGTGGAAGCTGGTCGAGGGGCACAGAAAGTGTGACCGTTGAGGGAATTCGAGTGGGGTGCAGCTACTACATCCACCCAATTCCTCATCTCTTCGTTCTAACTTGGATTTTGATTAAAAAAAAAAAAAAAGAGCAAGCGAGCGAGAGAGAAAAGAAAACCCATCTATTTTTTAAGTTACTGTTAACTTAGTTTCTGTTAATGCATGTCTGTTAGGCAATCGCCTGCCTTTTACAATAATGAGAGACTGTCTGCATTCAAAGCCCATCTCTGCCCTTACTAGATGCTAGGCACTGAGTTAGCCTCGTTGAGCCTCAGTTTCTTCTTCTAGAGAATGGGTATACTTACAGTACTTCCTCCTTGCACCGTATGTAAGGGTACCTGGGATGTTATACACAAAGCGCCTGAGCATAGAGTGAGCAAATTGCTATTCTTGTTTATTTTCTTTGAGCCCTTTCCCAAAGATGTTCTTGAATATGCTTAATTGTCTCCAGGACTGGTCCCTACAAAGGCAGAACACTGTGGGAAGTCCCAGAGCTGTGCCAGAGTGCCTTCAACCAAGGCTCAATTTGCGGACACTCTGCCCCAGACTAAAAAAGAAATTAGGACCAGTTGTCAGAGCCACAGGTCCATGGGAATAAACAGCAACCAACCTAGGATGGAAACAGCCAGAGATGAGAACAGACCACAGGGAAGCCACAAGAGGATGGTGTAGGAGCATATCTGGAGCTTTCAGCAGAGGTTTCCTAGTCCTAGGGTCCCCCCCACCACCAACTCCAGGCAATAGGGAGCCAGTGCCCCACAGCACTTGTGAGTAAGCAGGTGGCCCTGGCTGAGTTCCCAGCTCTGCTCCATTGGCAACGCAGCAGGAAGCAGCCTTCAGCGTACACCTTCAGTGTCTGTAGACAATTCAGCCCTCGTCCCATTCCCGTTTCTCCAGTGGCCGGGGGAAACAACGGTGCCTCGTTTCAGACACAGCCCAGTGGGGACAAAGAATCATTAACAATTGCAATGGATTGACCAAGGTAAATACTTGTTGACTCCTGATGGATAGCAAGTGCTCAGGCATGAAGATGAGACGAAATTGAATTTAGGGAATATTGTTTTAACTGCCTCGGTCTCCATGAGTGCTATCGCACATGCAGAACTGGTCGTTTATATTCATTATTCAGTCAGCTTCTATAGAGCACTTCTCTAGGTCGAGCTCTGTATTAGCCCAGGAACTCAAAGATAAGGAAACAGGCTCCATGACCTTGACTATGTCACATTTAGCTGGAGGAGCAACAGAGCAACCAAGCGACTGTGTATGTGATCAGCCAACAACTTTCAATGACTCATCAGAATGACCTGAATCTGTAAATATGCAGCTTCCTAGGCCCCATCCCCAGCAACTTAATCTAGGACTTTAAAGAAAGACTTCAAGGCATTTTTGAATTATCAGAAAAATTGAGACAATAATACAGCGTTTTCATATACACCCTCTTCCCCTTTTCCCTGTTAACATCTCACATTAGAAATGGTATATTCATGAAAACTTATGGGACCAGCAGTTAGCATAATGGCTATGTCACTGAACTCCCCATGTAGCCGACCGCGGTCGAGTCCCAGACCTGGTGGCTTAAACTCACACCGAGCGCGTATGCGTGCGTGCCCAAGATCCTGAAAAGAGAATGGAGGAGAAGGGATTGCAGCATGGCCATTCCCCCCCCCCCCCCCCCCCCCCGGCTCCGTTTCCCCTTCTGTCTCTCTGTTTCTCTCTTGTCTTTCTGGCGAGCGCATGCGCCCTATAGCAAAAACCTTTCAAAAAAAAAACCAAAAACAAAACTTAAGAGCCAATTTTATTTTAATTTATATATATAAAAATATTTTTATTTATATATGTATACATATATATACACATACACACACGTGTGTGATGTGTGTATTTTGTTTTGTGGGGTTTTGTTTGTTTTTAAGTTTTTTGCTTTTAAGTTTTTTGCTATTAAGTTTTTTGCTATAGGGCTTGTGTGTTCATTGGACAGAGAGGGAAAGTGAGAAATCACCCCTGAGGGGATGGCCACACTGCAATCCCTTCTCCATTTTCCTCCCGGGATTTTGGGCACATGCATACATACACACACACCTGGCATGATTTTTCAAGCCATCAAGTCCAGGATTTGAATTGGGCCGTCAGTCATGTCAGAGTCCAGCACTTTAACCACCATGCCACCTGTTGGGCCTTTGATTTTTTTAATTGTTTTCTGTTCCAGGATCCCATTCAGGATAACACATTACATTTCATTGTCATGTGTCTATAGGCTTCTCTCAGCTAAGACCTATCCTCGGCTTCTTGTTTTTGATGACCTTCACCATTCAGAAGGGTACTGGTCATGAATTTCACAGGATGCCCTCTGTTGGAATTTGGTGTTTTTCATGATTGCACTGGGGTTATGGAGTTTGGGGGAGGAAATTCACAGAGGTAAAGTGCTATTTTTCACAACATCCTATAAAAAGGTTAACGCATCATGATTAGTCACTGCTGATATTGACCTTGATCACCTAAGTGAGGTGACCCTTTTATCCACTGTAATTTTTTTAAAATAATTCTTTTCATTACTATTTAATTTGCTATAGGGCATGTGTGCTCATCAGAGAGAGAGAGAGAGAAACCTCCAGTGCCTTAACTACTACAGCACCTGTTGATCTTGCTCTGCATTGTAAATCTACTCTTTATGATTCAGTTTTCCATACTATACACTTTGGAAGGTCGTCACGAAGTTTTATTGCTCATACATAAGGCATGGGGAGTCATGCTCCCCTTCCTTGAGAGCAGAATATCTACATGAATGGTTTATTAGTTCTTCTGTGCAGGGAATTTCTCTCTCCTCTCATTTACTTCTTCTATCACTTTTATGTCCACATAGACACATGACTATTTTAGACTTCAGATTATAATCCAATGCTATCTGACTTTGTTACACAAGTTATCCATTTTGGACATTGGGTGGACCCATGTCACTTGACATACCCCCATTAAGTTAGGTTTTTGTTCAATTGTTTGCTTGATTTTGTTTATTTGTTTAACATCTCCCTACTTCCTAGTACTACAAAAGGTTTCAGACTCATATTTTCCATATGCTAGTCTTAGAATTGCCTTTTCTCCAAGGAGTCCTAGTTTTGTTTTTTGGGAAGGGGTTTCTTATTTTAGTTTTGTTTTTTTTGTTTGTTTTTTTTTTTTTAGAAGGCACATGTACTCACCAGAGACAGTGAGTAGAAAAGTGAGAAATAACACCCTGCAGGGGGCCTGGCCACACAGCAACCCCTTCTCCATTCTCCTCTTGGTATTCTGGGCATATATGCACACACCTGGCATGATTTATAAGATGCTGGGTTAGGACTTGAACTGCAGAGGTAGCTATGTGGGATTCAGCACCTTAACTACCATGACACCTGATGACTCAGTTTTGTTTTTAAAGAATGGTTTTAGAAACTTAGGTCTAGGTGCTAGGTATAAAGCTTTTATTTATTTATTTTATTTATTGGAACCAGCAGGTGATAAAATGGTTAAGATGCTGGACTCCCACATGGCTGACCATGGTTCAGTCCCAGACCTGGTGGCTTACTTTCTCACTAGCAGGAGAGAGAGAGAGAAAGAAAGCAAGCTGCCAGGACCGGGACCTGAACCACAGTCAGTCATGTGGGAATCTAGCGCCTTAACCACCATGCTGCCTGCTGATCTGAGCTGTATTTATTTTTTTTTTACTTCTCATTTGAGAATAATTTCAAGCCTACAGAAAAGTTTCAATATAGCACAACGAACACCCACTTATTCTTTACCCTGATTCATCTCATTAGTACTTTATGTCATTTACTATATTATTGGTTTTTTCTCTGATTATAGTTTTTCTAAACTATTTGGGATATCATAGCCCTTTACCTCCAAGCATTCCAGTGTGGATTTGCTAAAAAAGAAAAATGATGCTCTCGTAAATACCCACAGAGTTACAGGTTCCTGTCAATTTAACACAGATATAATCTTTTCTAATCTATCATCCATTTTCCAATTTTATCAGTGGACTTATTTTTCCTCCAGCATGGAATCCAGCCTAAGCTTAGCTTTGCACTTAGTTGTCATGTCCTTTTAGTCTCCTTTAACTTGCAGCTGGTCCTCAGTTTTGCTTTGACTTTTATGACATTCATACTTTTTGAATATAACTTTTTTACTAGAAAGTTCCTCAGAGTTCTGACTGCCCAGAGTTAACCAAATTGCAAAGTTTGAAAGCACAATTCCCAAGTCTGCCCTCATAACTGATACCAACCGCAAATTAAAGGAGCTCCAACCCCCACCCCAAAGTTTTAATAATTTCCCAGAAGGACCCACAGAACTCACTGAAAGCTATTATGCTCATGGTTATAGTTTATTACAGGGAAAGATACAGATTAAACTCAGTCAAAGGAAGAGATACATAGGGTAGAGTCTGGAAGAGTCCATAATGGGAGCTTTCCGAGGTCCTCTCCCTTGTAGTTAGCATGCATTACCTTCCTGGAAGTGTTGTGAGACAACCCATACAAGCATTAGTGAGGGAAGATCACTCAAGTGTCAGTGTCCAGAGTTTGTTTTGGGAATTCATCACATAGGCATGATCAATTGCTAGCCCCTTCAGTTGAACTCAGACTCTAGGTCAATGAATATCTCAAATATCCCCTCACCCAATGCCCTCTTCTACCCTAAACAATGACATTCGTATCACATGAATGTCACAGATTATGTCCCAGAAGCTAAGGGTACATAGCCAAATTGTTTATTATATGCTGATGTTTCCTCATGAATATACCCAGGTTATGCATTTTTCAGTTGTGGTACCACATAAGCCATGTTGTGTCTTTCAAAATATCCTACCTGTAGACACACACTGTATGTCCCTCCTTGGTGAAGTCAATTACAAATTCCTAGTCAAGGTATTGTCCAAACCCTCCACAATATAAAAATATATTTTCTCTTACTTCTAATAAACTATTAAAAAGAGTAGTGACAATTTAAGACCAAGCATATGTCCTACTCAAAACCCCTCTAGATTTAGCTTCTAGTCATATGTTCTGCCTAAACCAATCTTTGCTATGTGATGGCAAAAGACTGATGTTCCATCTCCAGCACTTCCTCCAAGTTTATTAGTCAGTACTTGCCATCTACCATAAACAAGGACAGATTGTACCTTTCATAAGCATTCCCAAGTGATTCTGATAAGGAGGTCTCCACATTCTCAGAAATACTCAGATAAATCAGTTTAACCCAAACACATTAAAAACCAGAAAGGAAAAAGTCTCATCTTCATGGATGAGGAGGCATTTGTGTATAGAAGAAACATGTCTGAGGAAGAAGGAGCATATGAACTGCTCTGAGATGAGAAGTCTAGTTCAGTCTGGAAAAGTCAAGGCTTGGGGTCTGGAAGGAAGAGGTCTTTAGATTTTAACAACTCTACTCTCCTAATTAAAACTCTTCATTTTCACAGAATACAAGTCCTTCATATTCTTACCCTCTTGCTGTTCAAAACAATTCAGTACCAGCAACACCTAGAGGTTGTTAGATGTGTGAAATCTCAGACCCCACTACTGGCTCACTGAATAAGAATCTATACTTTATCAAAATTGCTAGATTGTCTGTCAGCACATAAATTGCAGAAGACATTGACCTTTGAGACTCCTCTTTACCCAGGCCCTGACTTTCCAACCCCACCCCAGGCTATTCCTTGCCCTAGAAGTCAAACTCCAGTCACATTGGCCACATGTTGTGGCCTTTGCATAGCCTAGTCTTCTACCTGAATGCTCTTGTCCCACCCCATACCATAGCACTTTGAATGCTTGGTTCCTGTTTGGTCTTCTGGACTTGACAGTCCTTCCTGGTTCTACCAACTACATCCGAAGCTCCTGCCATGTGTCTCCAAGGCATCCTCAACGTCTATCTTCCCATCCCTCATCCACTGTGCCATATTGCCTCTCTTCTTGTCCTTCCCACTCACAGTTTGATACAGGCTGTCTTAGCATTACTATATTCCAAGCATTGAACAAAGAGCTGAGTCCTAATGGGCACTAGTGAAATTGGTTTAAATAAACGACAGTTATACGCTTGATTATAATAGTTAACGTTTGGTGTTTACTGTGTGCCTAATACTGTTTCATGTGAGATAAACACACACATACATATAATTTCATATAATTTTGCAGTTATAATTATGCCCATTTTTCAGATAAGATTACTGAGGCACAGAGAAGTTTAGTCATTGAACCCAGATTACACAGCTAGTAAGTGTTAGAACAAGGATTTCAGTCCAGGCAGTTTAACTCCACGGTCTGCAAGTTTAGACACTGTTTCTTGATATAAACTATAGTAAGAGGAAAGTAAGCTAATTTTTCCTCTCAATTACCACTGTGGATGGGTGACACCTGGCAGTCTAACCCTCCTAAAGTCAAACTTAAAGCTCCATGACCCAGCTGGGGACAATACTCATTAATGCTGGCAAGATGAAATGAGTAGCCCCTGTGAGCAATGAATTTGCAAACCCCCCAAAGGGAGAAGGAAGTTCAGGTGAATGAAGATAAAAAGGACAGGACATCACACTCTGGTATAGTCTTTTTAATTTTAAAATTATTTAATTTTATTTAGAATTATTATTTTTAGTTTACCAGAGACAAAGAGAGAGAAATTGAGAAAACAAGCCATCAGGTCTGGGACTTGAACCATGGTAGGTTATGTGGAAGTCCAGCACTTAACCACCATGTCACCTGCTGGCCCTCAGGCATAGTTTTTAGGACATGTATAGGCCTTCTAGTTAGTTATAGCTGAAAGGATAAAATCCTCAGAAGTATAACATTCTTTGTTTTAGTTTAACTTATTTTTTTATTCACTTACTTATTTTAATTTAACCGGAGAAGGATAGATCAAGAGAGAAAGAGTAAGAAAGCAAACCACCACATCCAGGACTTGAACTGTGGTCTACCACATGGGGAATCCAGCTCCCTTAATCACCATGCCACCTGCTGTCCCCAGGAGAGCACTCTTAATATAAAGAAACAGATACATTTACCAAAGCTGCAAATTGAATTCATTCTTTCCTTTTATATACATATTAAGTCTTGTTGCTATAATCCAAGTATTATACAGGTTTCAGTAATAGTGAGATGCAAGAAAAAAAAAAAAAAAAGACATGGCCTACCTTCAAAAGACTTACTGTTTGGTAGATATCCATAACAACATGTATGCTGTATCTGAGTGACAGCTGAAGAGAATGTTTCCCAGCAAGGACTTGCTTCAGGGTGATGCAGTGGGAAGAGTAAGGTCTGGTCTTTCCCTGTCAGTATGAACTCAAGTAAGTTGTTCTGGCCCATTTCCTGACTTGCAGGTGCTAACAATGCCTTCCTCACAGGTTTGTGAGTCGTTGCTTTATTCAATAAATATTTCTGGATGTCTGCTATGTGCAGGAACTGGGACACAGACACAAAAAAATACAGCCTCTGCCTTTTAGGAGTTCATTGCAGGAGAGACAGACATAATTTACTGAAAAATTTCCTGTTCTTATGGGCAGAGCATGTTTGGCACATAAGTTGATGTGCTCAGGAACTATTTTTTTCAATGGACAAATGTAAATTTAAAATAATTTAAGACTATGTGTTAAATGTATGACAGGCATGGATAACTGTTCACTTATTCATGGCATGGTGGTGAAGGTGACTGCCTCCCACATGACTGAATTCCTGGTTCAAATCCCAGACCCAGCAGCTTGAGAAACACTCCAGGTACATGTGTATAAGCATGCTCAAAATCCTAAAAAGAGGGAGAGATGGAGAAGGGATTGTGGCATGACCATCTTCCTTGAGAGGGTGATTTCTTTCCTCCTCTTGTTCTCTCTGGCAAGCACATGCACTCTGCCAAAATCTTGTATTTATTGACTACCTAATATGAGCCAACCACTCTACTAGACCAAAAGTTACAGCAGTGCACACAACAAAGATATCATGGAATCTTTGCCCTGATGGAGTTTTTTTCTAGTGGAAGAAAGAACAGAGACAATAAGCAAACAAGTAAATTTATTTGGTTCTCTTGTTTATATTAATTAAATATCAAGTAGTAGTAGTTGCTATGAAGAAAAACAGAGCAGAATAAGGAATCAGAGAATGGTAGGGATGGGGGCTGCAATCCCAACATCTCAGGAGCTTAACGCAACATAAATTTATATTTTGTTCTCAAAATGTCTGCTGTGCATATTTGCTAAGAAGCTCAAATGGTTGGTTTCTGCTCAGCCTTCTGGACTCCCTTTAGCCTTCCCTGGTTCTACAAGTCAAGTTGGAAGCCCCTGCTGTACAATACCATGCAATGCCACTTGTGATGAGCGGAATTCCACCAATTTATGATACTGCACCTCTGTAAACTGAAAACATCTTCCTCATAAAGTTATGCTGAGAATTTAAGGAGGTTATGCACGTAAGACATTCACTACACATTAGTTAGCATGCATACCTTTTTATTATTATTATTATGAATCCTATTGCAGTTAGGAATGGGTTGGCAGAGAGCTTAAGAAAACGCATAATGACAGGCAGATATTCAAATTGTGACCAGAAGGAAAGAGGAATGAAGAATTAAGCTTCATTAAGCACTAACCACGTGATATATCCTTAGACTCAAAATCCTTTGTTCCTTGCACTTCCCATAACCCTCTCTGAAGAGGGAATTCAGCACTATTGTCTTCATTTTTCAGAGACTGTTTCAAAAAATTCGGTAATTTGCTCAAAGTCACATAGGTCTTAAGTGGTATTTTTTCCTAACTGTAAAAACTTGTTTTCTTTTCAGGACAGCTAAGGTGTTCCTGTGTGTTACCAATATTCTTGCCGTTATTTTCAATACTAAGGTTAATCATTAATCTCTCAAAAAAGCACATCCATGTCAATTCTCTAGACCCAACAGCAGTTTATCTCAAAGGATGATTCTTAACCAGATTTTCCAGAAAACCACAGCACTTAGTAGTAATATCACCCAAGATGAATTCCCTAAACTCTAAGAGCCTTTATTTGCTTACCTGCAAAATGGTGATAATAAAACCCACCAAATTGCTATGAAGATTAAATGAGATTATATACAGGAAAGCACCCAGCATAGCGCCTGTTTTTCAGTCTGAATCTTTAAATCAGCTCAACTGAAATAGTTTGGAAATCCCTTAATGTCAGAAGCCATTGAAGTGATAATCTAACTTCTAATAGCCATGGTTTCTTTTGTAGATATAAGGAAATCTTTCTTTGAGCAAATTCTTTTGGGGAATTAAAAAAAGCAAGGGAGTTCATCTTTCTTTTTCTAGGTTAAGAATAAACAAGAAGACAGTAGAGACCGAATTAACTTCATAACCCAATATTTTAAATTTTTATATAGAACTACAGGGGAATGTGTTTTGCTTTTACCGTGTGAGTGAATATACCACAAAAAAAAAAAAATGCACCCATCAGATTTGTTAAAATAATGTATATATTGAGCTTGTTAGCTTTTAAAAGGGACTATTATTTGGGATTAATGTAGGCATCTTGACATATATATCAAAAATGTTTCCCAGAAGTACAAACTCATTGCTTTCCAAAGTTACCTGATGGTAAGAGTCACCTGAGGAATCAATGCATATACTCTAGATAGGGACAAGAAATCTGTATTTTCACACACTCCAAGTTATTCTTATGATCAAGTAAATTTGGAAAATACTATTCAGATCCAACTTGCAAGCTTCAAGTTGTTTCACCTTCAGGTGAATCTACTAATTTTGACCTCCAGTATTTTAAGCCAATGTAACTACCAAACATTAAACAATCCCCTAACGTGACTGACAATTTACTTTGTTTAAAAAATAATAAGTACTGCCATAATTCATTTCTTAAAAAGAGTAGTGCTATAAATTAAAACCTACCCATCTCCCTGAGCAATGAAGCAAGAGTATTCTGATTATATTAGAAGGGAAACTCCCACTTTAAGGAGGGAAAAGGTGACTCAGGGGGTCTCTTAGGACAACGTTCAGTTCATTATGTTACTAACAACAGAAATACCTTCGTTTACCTGCGTCTGGGTGACATATAAGAACAGAAGTTTTTCTCAACTCACATTTGGGAGGTCCAAGGTCAAGGGACAGCACTTGGTGAAGGTCTTCTTGCCAGCGTGGACTTTCTGCGTGGAGACCAGAAGCGGTGCCAGACATCACTGGAGACAGAGCAAGCATGTGTGCGCATTCCAATCTGTGCCTCCTTATAAACTCCAGTACCCACAATCCTGAGAGCCCCACCCTGATGCCTAATCACTTCCAATCACCTCCCAGCAGCCCCACCTGTCAACACCACAATTGAAATAAAACATTTGCCCTCTTAATTCCATCACAATAGCAACCAAATTTTTACATGTGAATTTTGGGGGAATACAGTCAAACCACAGCAGATGATTGAAATCAGGTCCTGCCTGACAGCTCGGGAGATGTTTTGCACTTTGATAACTTCTGTTATCAAGGATTAGCACAGGACTAAGGGGAGGCTATCAGCAAGAACAGGGAAGAACATTACAGAGGAGGAAACTATAAACAAGGAAACCAAATGAAGTTAATGACCATTTATATAGCACCATAGGATTTACAGACATCTCACCTCCCTTTAGCATAACTCACCAAAGTAAATTATACCCACTTTACAGACAAGAAACCAAGAGAATTATCAAATCATCAGTGGACACTTGGTTTTTCTAGCCCTAGGTATTGGCTCTTTTCAGTATGCTTTCACAGAAAGAACCAGAGAGAAGGAATTTCTGGGATGAAACAGACCGGAATAAATAAAAAATATATGTGGAAGAAAAAGATGGAAACTCTTGAGTAGAAATGAAGAGAGAAGGCATTAGAGATTACAGAAAAGAAAAATGATCAGTGATAGCAAATGAATCAGTCTCATGTATTTAAGAAAACTGTGTGCCGGGGCCAGCAGGTGCCGTGGTGGTTAAAGGCACTGGATTCCCACATGGCTGACCGCGGTTTGAGTCTCAGACCTGGCAGTTTGCTTTCTAGCTTTCCCTTTCTCTGTCTCTGTCTCTCTCTGGTCAAATTGAAAAATAATAATAACAATTGGAATTAAATAAATAATTATAAAAGAAAGAAAGAAAGAGAGCCGTGTGTCAGTGACAGCCTGTGTGGGCAGTCTCAAAACTGAAAGGACCTTAGCAGCACCTAACCAGGGGTCAGCCCTACGAGCTACAATGAGTGTAGCTACAAGGTCATGGGAGGGTCAGAACACTAAATGTGGTGCCTGTAGGTCTAAAGACCATAAACTAGAGACCGACAGCAGGGCTGTGGGGCTGGAAGGCAGGTCTGAGGTGGAACAGCTTCAGATTTTCCCCTAGTCTCTTGGTTCATCTCCCCACCTCCAACCTCTTGCATCACCTATAAAGTGCTATTTCAAACTCCAGCCTGAAGGTCCAACCTGATTCGTCTAAGAAAAGGCATTCAGTACGCCTGAGATGTGGTTAAGTGTCCTTGTTAGTCACTCCAGCACTGGACACGACCTGCCTGGACTCAAATCTCGGGCCTTCTTCCCACTAGCTATGAATCCTAAAGAAAGTAATGTACCCTTTCTGAGCTTCTGCTGTAAAAACTGGAGAATGATGAGAACAGTCCATGCTTCCGCGGTCTGTAATGGAATACTTAGCACAATGTCTGGAGAGTCCCACGTGGTAATAGTGGCCGTCGTTACTGACACCTGAAAGAGCCCGTGGAGATAGAATTGGATAGTTTGTCCTGCTCGACCTTTGCTGAGAACTGCCCCAAAAAACTCCAGGTCCCCGTTCACCCATTGTTCACTTGTTTTTAATAGCCTACTGTGTGCCAGAAACGGACATCTGTGCTGGTCAATCTATTTTTTGTCTTGCTGGAGCTTTTTTGCTTTTTGTTTTGTTTTGGTTTTATTTTGTTTTGTTTTTTTTTTTAGTTTATTTACTTC
This sequence comes from Tupaia belangeri chinensis, assembly GCF_000334495.1. Lineage (NCBI taxonomy): Eukaryota > Metazoa > Chordata > Mammalia > Scandentia > Tupaiidae > Tupaia > Tupaia belangeri. The sequence goes on along the minus strand of NW_006159776.1, from coordinate 1,468,189 downwards.
TTCTGTGAGAGAGAGAGATGGAGAGACAGGCACCCCCAACAGTCTTCATGTTGTGATCCACTGACTTCCTCAGCCAACCCAGATCACAGGCCAGCCTGGGTGTGGTGAGTCATGTCCAACCCCAGAATTCCAAGGGAGAGCACATGCCATTGCAGCCACCCCACCAGGCTCTGCTGGAGAACGAATCCGAAAACAAAGTAGGAGTCCTGTTCCCTAAGAGGTGACAGAGTATAATGTGACATTTCTGCCCTTGATGGCTAATCCACGCATTCCAGAGCAGAGAAGTTCTCCACTCACAAGGGATGGGAGGACTGGGTAAGCTCACTTCTGTGTCGAGAGGAAGCTGGCCTTGCCCAGAGGAGTTTGCCCCTCATCAGACTCCTGCCCCAGAGCCTCAGCAGATGCTAGATGGCCATCCTCAGTGCTCTACCATGACTTCACGCATTCAGCCTCTCCCACAGGTGCAGCTGCTGCAGACAGAGCTGTTAATCTTCAGGAGAGTGACAGGGAGAAGGGCAGCCTTGGAGCAAAGGCTCCTAGCTCTGAGCCACAGGCAGGGCTAATAACAAGAACTCTACCACTCACTCCTTAAATAACGAGGCTGCAATCCTCACCCCTCAGAAATTATGGAGTGCCTCTTTTCCCACCTCAACCTCCACTTCTCACTCTCCTTTTCCACTGGATTCTAGCACCTGGGTGTTGCACAGCATCACAGAGCCAGATTTCCCACACCTGCCTACTGACAATAAGCAAAGTCCACAGCCATCAGCCGGACTACTGGTCACCCTGGCCCCTGACCCGGAATGTGGCTAAGTCCACAGATGAGCAGGCTTCTCCCTGGAAATTCCAATTCTGACGAGGACCCAGCAATCTTTCTAATAGGAGTTTCAGGTCATTTTTACCTTCAGAGAAGGTTAAAAATAACAACAGCAGCACTGATGTGTGTGGCCATGGAAAATTAGTTGTGAACATTTCTGAGCTTGAAAACACCATTTTTTGTCACTTTTCACACTATTACCTCAGCATCCTGTTAACTGATATCTGTATATTTCTTAGCAGTGAAAGCATTTGAGTCCTATAATCACCCCCAGGGCTAAGTGGAAACTGGACCCAGAGAAGGTTAGTAACTTGCCCAAACTTGTCCAGTAGGAAATGAGACAGCTGAGATAAAATTGGGCTTTCTAACTCCAAAGCCTCTTGTCTTGCCCCCGCACTTCTTCATTCAACAAGTCTCCATGGCACCACCAACCTGTCAGGGGCTATGGCAAGACTGGGAGGGCAGGCCACGCAGGCTCAAGAAGTGTGAAGCTGTCCTCTGACACCCCATCTGCCTGGGAGCTAGGGAGCTGGCCGAGGGACTGGGTAGGAGGCATCCCTGTAAGTTGAGCATTGGAGGCCATCAGAGAGAGGCCATGACCTGAACTCCAACTTTACAGGGAGCTGGGAAGCTATTAAAGGTTGAAGAAGGCAGGGACAGCAAGTGACATGGTAGTTAAATGTGCTAGATTCCCATGTGGCCGATCATGGTTCAAGTCCTGGGTCTGGCAGATTGCTTTCTCACTTTCCCTTTCTCTCTTTCTCTGTCTCTGTCTGGTAAAATTAAAAAATAATAATTATGAATGGAATTAAATAAAAATAAGTAATTCTTTTTAAAAAAGAAAAGGTTAAAGAAGGCAAGAAGCAAAGGCCATAGCTGAAGTATTGGTCACCCTGGCCTCTGACCAGGTCCTGGCCTGTGCAGTCTCCTCTGTGGCTGGGTGTACAGGTTCTGTGTCCAGTGCCTGATCCTCCAGCAGCTGCTGCTGCTCCCTTCTCCTGACACGTTCTTTCTCTACTCACACCCTTCCTAATCTTTCTCCTCAAGTCCTACACCAAATACCTGCTCCCCTACGCATCTCCTGTCTGCCTGTCCCTTGGAGTATTTAGCATCGAACCTCTTGTATGAATGTCCTTTGTGACATAGATCTGAGCCCCAAGAGGATGGGCAGGAGGCCAGGCACAACTCAGTGACAACTGAACAATCCACTGAAGTGGCACAAATCCACTTTTAAAAAATTTTCTTTATTCATGATACCATGAGCATGTGAGAGACAGAGACATACACACAGAGACGAGAAAGAGATGAATGCCCTCCACAAGGTCTGGTCACTCCGTGCTCTTCTTCCTCCAGGCCTCTAGCCCTTTGGATTTGGGGCACCTTCCCATACCTGGGACATCTCAGATTGACAGGGCCAGGGATTTGAACCACAGTTGCCATGTGGGACTGGCTTTCTATGATCAGAGCTTTACTGCTGCACCATGGAGCAGGCCCACAATGCACCGTTAATACCCACTGCAACCACTGCCCAGCTCTCTGCTCTGTGTGGCTGTCTTCTACCCAGGCTAGAGCTCGTGTGTCTGAACCTACATTCTGGCTCTCTTGCTCTTACATTCTCTCTTCCTTTTTCTTTCTCTTTCTTCCTCCCTCCACCCTCTCTCCCCCTTCCTGCCTCTCTC
>NW_006159776.1:1452261-1465679 GCF_000334495.1 Tupaia belangeri chinensis | reverse complement strand
TCCCTCTCTTTCCTTTTCTTTCTCCTTTCTTTCTCATTCTCTTTTTCCTCCTTTCCCTTTCTCTTTTCCTCTATTCTCCCTCTCAATCTTTCTCTTTTCCTTTTTCTCTTTCTTTCTCTCCACCTTCTCCTCCCCTGCCCCTCACACAAACAAATACCTTACAGAATCAAATCCTCTTCCAGTGAGGTTCATCTTAATTGAAATAACACTCAATGTTTTTTCAAACATACTAATCCTATTCAACACACACTCCAGCACTCTCAGATTGACTCACTGAGCACACATGCTCAGAATCATTAAGTGGAGGAGTCACACTCGCTGATGTCCTGTTTTCTGGTGGTACACTTGGCCATCACCAGGACCAACCATTGTCAATGAACCTGCTTCCTCTTTCTCATGGTCCACAGTGGTCCACAGTGGTCCACAGTGGGCTGCAGGTGTTGTTGAATTTGCCTAACAACCTTTTCTTTTGATTCCTACCCTTCACTGGTTTCTAGTCAGATCCTTTAACTCAGAATGTGCTGGAAGAGACTCACGCTCCCAGGGGGAAACAGGGCCCACTGCAGCATCAGCTAAAGCTGGGCGAGCTTCACTGACGAGTGAGGCAGTCTCAGTTCATGAATCTGTACTGTCCAAGTTCAAATTTCTCCAAGACTGAACTCTTCCTATCGGTACATTCTCTCAATAAAATTCCCCACAATGTGTCTCTGTTAAATAGCAATTTTGCTGATGTCTCAGAACTTTGGCTAAAGCTCAAAGTTGAAAGGTGGCCACAAATGGGGCCTGGAGCTCTTAGTTCATCCTTTACCTTTGGCCTAGACATTCTCAGGAGAGTCAAGCTCAGGGTTCTTTGAAGAAAATTGTTCTCAGATCAGCCTGTGGCATGGTGGTTAAGTCGGCTATAGCCCACGTGGTGGCCGGTTGGTGGGACCAGGATCTGGGGTAGAGGATGAATTCCTTCTAAATACCAAAGTGTTAAGGAAACAGAACACAGGTGTTTTTTTCCATCATGATGAGCTCAGGATTTCAGGAAACAGAGACCCTATAGAAGAAGAAAGCCAGGAAACCAATAGAAAGTTACAGAGGAAAGGATAGGTCAGGAAAAACAAGATGACATCTGAGAGTGTGTAGACTTTCCACAGTGTTTCACAACTGACCTTGGGGTATTTGCAGAATTAAGGTCATTACACTGCAAGTACATCTTCTATATTAAGTAATTCAATTCATTCGTCAATGGTGCCTGGCACTGTGGCACTATGACATGAAGGTAAAGAAATCACATCCAAGGGGCATATGATCCAGCGTCTACTGAATCTGTTCCCAGTGAATTAGAGCTACAAAATAATGTCATTTGGAAACATATGCTAATACCTTCCCAATAAAATTCTTTAAATTAAAAGGCATTTTAAAAATCAGATTGAGCATATCAATATCAATGAGATACAACTGAGTCCAACTACCAGAGAACAACTCAAAACCATGCTACCATTTCATATCCATAGCACTACAGAAGGTAAAGCTGGACAGACAAGGGAGAGTGGTCAGACACCACACCCAACATAAATTCAGATCTCTGAGCCCCATGCCAAGATTCTGCCAAACCGTATGGCATCCAAGAGATGGGAGTTAGATAGAAAAAGCATATGGCTAGAGTGGGAGGGGGTTGGGAGGAATTGCACAAGAAACAGACTTGCTTTTCCAGAGGAGGTCTGCTTCAGCATCAGACTGTTGAGGCAGAAATATGCTGTTTGAAATGACAACATAAAAAACGTCCCTAGTGTTGCCTTTTAACACCAGGAACTGCATACTAGAGGGTGGGCCACATCCAGTCTATACCCTGCATACATTCCAAGTGCAGATGGGTGGGTGACTACACACAGGGAAGGCAATCCCAGGAGTCCAGACCCTCTTGGGTGCTGTCAGATGCATCTGGCAGAAGTAGCTTGATTACTTGATTCAAGACCCACACTACATGTTTTGCAAGTATAATTTTTTTTATTATTTCTTTGGGGGTTAAAAAAAGTATACACATAAAATTAAGTTTTAGCATATTTTTAGTGTTTTTGCCAACTGTTATATGGGGGAGGGGTGTCAGATTTGATTCTTCAAATTCTGTATTTAAAAAAAAAAAAAGAAACTGGTCACAAGTAGTCTGAAAAGATGAAAAAAAGAAAAAAAATGAAAGAAAAAGAAAAAGAAAGAAAGAAAGCTATCACAGAAAGCCAAAGGCTATTGCTACTAAATGAGGAAAAGCCAATCTAGGAATTACAGAAGTGGATGAATATGGAGCTCAGAGAAAACTGGGTCAAGCATTGCATAGCCAAGCAACAGCCTGTCTTTCCATATTTAACATGAGATGAGGCCATAAATCTAACAATAGTTAGATACTGTGTGCCCAAGGGCATTCCTTGGTTCAACAAGAGAGGTGACATTGAACAAGTCACCTTCCCTCAGAATTAATTAAGAGTTGTGGAAGATCTACAATATGCCTACTATGATGCTAAATTTTATAATCATGCACTTTTGAAAATTCTCATCACAATCCTGAAGATGTTGGGATTATTATTCCCAAGTTTTCAATGAGGAAACCATGGCTCAGAAAAATATTGTAACTTTCTAGTGTCACCTAGTGTCCTAGAACATCAAGATTGGCCAGGGAATGGCATGTCAAAAATTAGGGAGAACAGCACCCAGCCCAGAAACTAGGAGAGGGAAGAAAGGAGGCCAGGACAGAGCAATGGCTTGGACACATGGTAAATATCCTGCCCTATCTAGCTGATTTTAACCTCATCTACCTGGAAGGCTCACTTTCCACCTTAAAAATTCCAAAAAGCTTCTAGCACCCAGGAAAGATGATTTAGAATTCAAACACAGATGATGATGATGATGATGATGATGATGATGATGATGATGATGATGGTGTTAACAGTAATGACTATTAGTGAGGATAATAACAGTAATGAGGATAATAAAGCACTGTCACCTATTGAGCTCTATGTGTCAGTTATCATTAGAAGATCTGGGCTTTAAAAATCCTTACTCTCATCTTATTCTTACGATAACCATGTGAAGCAAAGGTTGTCATGATCCTCCATGTTACAAATGAAGAAAGTAAGGCTCAGAGAGAAATGAGTTCCGCAAGGTAACATAGCTGGTAGGTAGTCATGCTACAACATAAACCCAGACCTAGAGACGGCAATGATCTTAACCAATGCTCTGGATGGCCTTTCTATAGTAACTCAACCATAGCCCAGTGTGGAACTAATATCTCACAGGACCCCTAAGGGGATTTGACCAAAGGAATTCCTAAGACTCCATGCAGATACGAATTGCTAGGACCATGAATTTGTCATTTTCACTACAAATACATTCAAAATGTTTGCCTTTTCAATTTTGGTTATTTTTGTTGTTAGACAGAAGTTTTTCATTTTATAGGCCTAAACTTGGAACTCTTTCTTATGCTTATTTTTCTGTGATTTCAATACTTAGTAAGGTATTCTGCTGGAAGAGGAAAAAAAATTATTTTACTTTAGCCTATTTTCTGACTGTACATTCCTTTAACTCTTGAATCCATCTGGAATGTATTATGATGTATGGTAGCAATCAGATTTTAGGTCCACTGATCTAGCTAACACTATTTCTGACAAAGGCCTCCTTATTGCCTCTTCTGAAATCACTATCACAAGATAAGGTATTCTCTCAAAGCTGAAGTTTTCCAAATGCCTTCCTAATGATTTTAATTGTTACCAATACAGCTATGAGTCTCAAGCTCCCTAAGCTATATATAAGTTACTCTACATTAACCTTTTCAGCAAATAAATTTGATCAGAAAGGAGACTGGCCAAGATTGGTGACTTATAGCAGACAACTGATGTCTCTATGTCCCATAAAAATGGCAAAAAAAATTAATTAACATTTTATTAGCAATTTGTAAATTGACCCTTTGGAAGACCACTGAAATTGGCATTACTCCAGGATATGTACAATATGCCTACTATGATGCTAAATTTCATAATCATGCACTTTTGAAAATTCTCATCACAATCCTGAAGATGTTGGGATTATTATTCCCAAGTTTTAAATGAGAAAACCATGGCTCAGAAAAAAATTGTAACTTTCTAGTGTCACCTAGTGTCCTAGAACATCAAGATTGGCCAGGGAATGGAATGTCAAAAATTAGGGAGAACAGCACCCAGCCCAGAAACTAGGAGAGGGAAGAGAGGAGGCCAGGACAGAGCAACAGCTTGGACACATGGTAAATATCCTGCCCCATCTGGCCTGATGTTAACCTCATCTAAAAAATAAATAATAAAAAATAAAATTAAATGAGTAATAATTATTTTTTAAAGTATGTGTGATTTACATATTCCTGATGACTAATGATATTCAGTATTTTTTCATGTGCTTATTGGTCATCTGTGTATCTTCTTTGGAGAAATATCTACTCATTTTTAATTGAGTTGTCTCCTAATTATTATGATGTAAGAGTTCTTTAAATAGTCTACATACAAGTATCTTATCAGATACATGGTTTGCAAATATTTTCTTCCACTCTGTGGATTATCTTTTCACTTTATTGATGGTATCCTTTGGAGACTTTTGAAACACCAAAGTTTTTCTTTTGATGAAATTTAGCATCTGTTTTTTTCATTGAGCTTTTGGTGTCATGTTTAAGAAACCATTGCCAAATCCAAGGCTATGAAGATTTTACATTCACATTTTCTTCAAAAACAGTATAATATTAATTCTTAAATTTAGATCATGAATCCATTTTGAGTTCATTTTTATGTATTGTGTGAAGTTAGAGTTTGACCTCATTCTTTTGCATTTTGATATCCAATTGTTCCAGTACTATTTCTACCCTTTTTGTATCACTGTGTCCTTTCGTAGCCAAAGACTCAAAACCTCAAACCACAGAGCTGCAGGAAGTTCAGTGCCATTACCAATATTTGTAAGGATTTTTATGGTGGGGAGCTGCATTCATACTATAGCATCTTTCATTCTAAACTTCTGCACCTGAGTATTCTCTATCACAGATGCTGTATGGCTCAGACGAGTGACACTCATGAACTATACGTGTTGCACAAGAAGCCCTAGAAATGCCTTCTAGTCCACTTTTCTCTTGAGAACAGAGATCCCAAACAGCTCTTTTCCACACATGCACCCTGGCTGGAGCCATGTGTGCCATGTAAATAATCCTACTCAAACCACAGTTGATACCATCAGGGAGCAATTACAAAGATATAAAGGTGCCCAGGAACTTTTAGGATGGCTAGATACACACACTACCTACAAGATATGTTCCATATAAGTAGGACAAACTGAACTAATCAAATCCTATATTGTTGGAAACTGTAATGTTCCCACTAATTTTATAAGATTAGTAGGAGTTCTGGATAACCATAATTGATCACCAAGTATGATTTTGGCTGAGACAGGTACTTTTTATTTTTCGGTTTTGTTTTTTTTCATCTTGCTATAAGGCATATGCACTCACCAGAGAGTAAGAGAGTAGGAAAGTGAGAAATCACCCTCTAGGGGGTTGGCCACACGGCAATCCCTTCTCCTCTAGGAATTTTGGGAATCATACATATGTGTCCAGTGTAGTAAGGTGGTGGGTTCAGGACTTGAACAATGTAATCGGCTATGTGGGATCCAGCCACCTTCAGCACCACACCATCTGGCTGGGCCAAGACAGATACTCATAGTAACGCTAAGTTTTCTAGTAAAATGGGTATAATATTTTATGTATTTTATGCTTTTTCATTATGTATTAGGGCAATGATGTTTTTTTAATGGTCTGTGAGTCTATGGATATATCTTACTATAATTAATTCCTAATAATCCTTTCTTTTACAGAATAAACCACTAGGTTCTGTTGTATCCTCTGTTCACTTTTTTTTCTTTGTAAGATTTAAAATTCACAAGATTGATTTCATAGAGTCTCTTTTTTAACCCTCTCTGTTAAGAATATTTAAAATATATTACCTTTTGACTGGCTATAAACTCATTAGGTTCTACATTGTAGCACAGTGCAAATGATATGGAAATATTTCAGTCCTGTCAATTGGGGAAGAATTATCCATAATTACTTCCACCCTATGTGACAGGGGTGAGATTTAATCATTTTTATATTTTTTGAAGACACTTATTCATTTCTTAGAGAAACCCTAATTCACTGTTGCAATTGTCCACATTCTTTTAATTTTTATTTTTATTTTGCATATTTATCACTGTATTACTGTTACGGGGCTATCATTTTATGCACATATTTTTCTGCTTTTATCTTAATTAAACTCGCCGGAGTTTGTCTGTTTAGTTCTGATAATTATTTATAAAGTCACTGTTTCCTATATTTTCTTATTGCTTCATAATTTCTTGGTAATTACTTATTTGAACTGTTTAAAAATTAGTTTTTCATTCTTTTTCTAGCTTCTGTGTGGTATATCATACCACAATATGCCTCTTACCTCAGGGGATACATCCCCAAACTTCTGGTGGATACCTCAAACTATGGCCAGTACTGAACCTTATACATTGCTATGTTTTCCTTATACATATGTACCTAGGATAAAGTTTAATTTATAAATTAAGAATAGTAAGAGATTTTTACAACAGCAAAATAAAATAGGCTATTTTAACAATAAAATGTAATAAATGTTGTGCATATGTATCTCTAAAACTTTCTTGCTGCACTGGACTTACCATTTTTGGCCTGTAGTTGACTGCAAATAACTAAAATTGCAGGCCACAAAACTGCAAATAAGAAAGGACTACTGTATATATGCATGTAAATGTGTATGTATACATATATATGTGTGTATATTTGCATAGATATACATACACACTACATATATATACCAAATACTTGTATCATATTTGTTTCTGTCTTGTTCTTTGTAAACGGATATTTATAAAGGGGTAAAAAGATTTATTAATCTGTGATTAAATGTAAACAGTCTGTGAATACTTGAAAGGATAGCCTATTTATAGGTAGTAGAATAATTATGTCCAGGGCCAGCCAATGGAGTGGTGGTTAAGGCAGCTAGATCCCATGAACAACACGGCAGCTTGTGTCCCAGACCCATTAACCTGAGGAACACGTGGGCAAGCCGTGCATGTCCAAAATCCCAAAAGAAGGGAGAAATGGAAGAGAAGGAATTTCTGTGTGACTGTTTCATGGGGGTTGCTGTCTTACTTTCCCTCTCTTTTTCTCTTCCTGGCAAGTATATGTGCCCTCTGGCAAAGACTCAAAACCTCAAACCACAGAGCTGCAGGAAGTTCAGTGCCATTACCAATATTTGTAAGGATTTTTATGGTGGGGAGCTGCATTCATACTATAGCATCTTTCATTCTAAACTTCTGCACCTGAGTATTCTCTATCACAGATGCTGTATGGCTCAGACGAGTGACACTCATGAACTATACGTGTTGCACAAGAAGCCCTAGAAATGCCTTCTAGTCCACTTTTCTCTTGAGAACAGAGATCCCAAACAGCTCTTTTCCACACATGCACCCTGGCTGGAGCCATGTGTGCCATGTAAATAATCCTACTCAAACCACAGTTGATACCATCAGGGAGCAATTACAAAGATATAAAGGTGCCCAGGAACTTTTAGGATGGCTAGATACACACACTACCTACAAGATATGTTCCATATAAGTAGGACAAACTGAACTAATCAAATCCTATATTGTTGGAAACTGTAATGTTCCCACTAATTTTATAAGATTAGTAGGAGTTCTGGATAACCATAATTGATCACCAAGTATGATTTTGGCTGAGACAGGTACTTTTTATTTTTCGGTTTTGTTTTTTTTCATCTTGCTATAAGGCATATGCACTCACCAGAGAGTAAGAGAGTAGGAAAGTGAGAAATCACCCTCTAGGGGGTTGGCCACACGGCAATCCCTTCTCCTCTAGGAATTTTGGGAATCATACATATGTGTCCAGTGTAGTAAGGTGGTGGGTTCAGGACTTGAACAATGTAATCGGCTATGTGGGATCCAGCCACCTTCAGCACCACACCATCTGGCTGGGCCAAGACAGATACTCATAGTAACGCTAAGTTTTCTAGTAAAATGGGTATAATATTTTATGTATTTTATGCTTTTTCATTATGTATTAGGGCAATGATGTTTTTTTAATGGTCTGTGAGTCTATGGATATATCTTACTATAATTAATTCCTAATAATCCTTTCTTTTACAGAATAAACCACTAGGTTCTGTTGTATCCTCTGTTCACTTTTTTTTCTTTGTAAGATTTAAAATTCACAAGATTGATTTCATAGAGTCTCTTTTTTAACCCTCTCTGTTAAGAATATTTAAAATATATTACCTTTTGACTGGCTATAAACTCATTAGGTTCTACATTGTAGCACAGTGCAAATGATATGGAAATATTTCAGTCCTGTCAATTGGGGAAGAATTATCCATAATTACTTCCACCCTATGTGACAGGGGTGAGATTTAATCATTTTTATATTTTTTGAAGACACTTATTCATTTCTTAGAGAAACCCTAATTCACTGTTGCAATTGTCCACATTCTTTTAATTTTTATTTTTATTTTGCATATTTATCACTGTATTACTGTTACGGGGCTATCATTTTATGCACATATTTTTCTGCTTTTATCTTAATTAAACTCGCCGGAGTTTGTCTGTTTAGTTCTGATAATTATTTATAAAGTCACTGTTTCCTATATTTTCTTATTGCTTCATAATTTCTTGGTAATTACTTATTTGAACTGTTTAAAAATTAGTTTTTCATTCTTTTTCTAGCTTCTGTGTGGTATATCATACCACAATATGCCTCTTACCTCAGGGGATACATCCCCAAACTTCTGGTGGATACCTCAAACTATGGCCAGTACTGAACCTTATACATTGCTATGTTTTCCTTATACATATGTACCTAGGATAAAGTTTAATTTATAAATTAAGAATAGTAAGAGATTTTTACAACAGCAAAATAAAATAGGCTATTTTAACAATAAAATGTAATAAATGTTGTGCATATGTATCTCTAAAACTTTCTTGCTGCACTGGACTTACCATTTTTGGCCTGTAGTTGACTGCAAATAACTAAAATTGCAGGCCACAAAACTGCAAATAAGAAAGGACTACTGTATATATGCATGTAAATGTGTATGTATACATATATATGTGTGTATATTTGCATAGATATACATACACACTACATATATATACCAAATACTTGTATCATATTTGTTTCTGTCTTGTTCTTTGTAAACGGATATTTATAAAGGGGTAAAAAGATTTATTAATCTGTGATTAAATGTAAACAGTCTGTGAATACTTGAAAGGATAGCCTATTTATAGGTAGTAGAATAATTATGTCCAGGGCCAGCCAATGGAGTGGTGGTTAAGGCAGCTAGATCCCATGAACAACACGGCAGCTTGTGTCCCAGACCCATTAACCTGAGGAACACGTGGGCAAGCCGTGCATGTCCAAAATCCCAAAAGAAGGGAGAAATGGAAGAGAAGGAATTTCTGTGTGACTGTTTCATGGGGGTTGCTGTCTTACTTTCCCTCTCTTTTTCTCTTCCTGGCAAGTATATGTGCCCTCTGGCAAATTTAAAAAAATAATAAGTATTTTATCAATTAAAATACTTAGATAGTTTCATCTCTTACTAAATTACTGTTTAATATTAATAGTGAATTTAAATTTATTATTCTCTGGTCTTGCTATACTTCCAATGGTTTTGTTTAATGTTCTTCCTTAGCACAATAGTACTATTCCTTAGTACTATTAAATCTTCATCTCATCTCAAATAGCAGCAACAGTCTCATCTGGAAACCTGTTAAAAATGCAAATCCAAGGACCAGCAGTTAGCGTAATGGCTATGTCACTGGACTCCCACGTCGTCAACCACGGTTCAAGTCCTGGACCCGGTGGCTTAAACTCACGCCGGGCACATGTGCGTGTGTGCCCAAGATCCCGAGAGGAGAATGGAGGAAAAGGGATTGCGGTGTGGCCATCCCCCCTGGGGGGTGATTTCTCGCTTTCTGTCTCTCTGTCTCTCTCTGACTTTCTGGGGAGCGCACACACGCCCTATAGCAAAAACCTCTCCAAAAAAAAATGCAAATCCACAGGCCCTACACCAGATCTGAAGAATCAGAATCTCTGTGCATGGGGTCCAGCAATCTACTTAAGAGGCCTCCAGCTGATTCTGTTGCACCTTAGGACCCAAAAAATACTGATCTATCAATATATCAGAACTTCTAGCTGTATAAAAGTATTATTAATGACTCATTTAATGATTACTGTCACCATTCTGCCTTAGTTTTTGTTTCTTTTTCCTAATTGATGTTTACCTTTTATTTTCTTGTTGTTGTTGGGGGTTTTTTTGAGAGGTTTTTGCTATAGGGCACGTGTGCTTGCCAGAAAGACAGAGAGAGACCGAGAGACAGAAAGTGAGAAATCACCTCCCAGGGAGGATGGCCATGCCGCAATCCCTTCTCCTCTATTCTCGTCTCGGGAACCTGGGCACACACACACACGCGATGGCGTGAGTTTAAGCCACCGGGTCCGGGATTCGAACTGTGGTCGACTGCATGGGAGTTCAGTGACATAGCCATTACGCTAATTAATTGCTGTTCCCCTCCTTGTTGATTTTGAGTGTAGTATTTGTTTAGGTATATCTCATGAGCATAGAATAGCATCTTCAAATTGGAGAATATTTAACTTGTTTTAAATAGGAAAAATATAAACCATTTACATTTATTTCCATACATGTTATGTTTGGTCATTCTGATGCTATTTTAAGTTTTCTGAGTTTTGTTTCCTTGGTATTTCCTTTGTTAAATTTAACTAAATTTGAACTGAAGTTGTTCCCATACTTTTGAGTCCTCACATAACAAAGTACATCCTGAACTTAGTCTCTCTGCTAACTGAAAACCTAATTTAGGAAGATACTTTTGTAACAAAGGACAGAGTCTCAGCCAATCATAACAGCCAAGCTCCAGTCAATCACTAGTGGCCAACAGATCCGAACAAGTTCAAATAAGGCCAACACTGAGCAGTAATCAAGTTGTGTCTGTGCCTCACCTCCATCTTCCATAATTGTGGCTTATCTTTATGTGGTGCAGAGCTCCCGAACCTCTGTTGGTTCTGAGGGCTGCTCCTCTGTACAATTGTACTCTAAGTTGTCTCAAGTTTTTCTTTTCTTCCCCCCCAAAATTATTTTATTTAATTTTATTTAAATTTGACCAGAGAGGGACAGAGTGAGCAAGCAAGCAAGAGAGAGAGAGAGAGAGGGAAAGTGAGAAAGCAAGCCACCAGGTCCAGGACTCAAACTGTGATTGGCCATGTGGGAGTCCAGCGCCCTTAACCACCATGCCACATGCTGGCCCCTCAAGTTTTTCTTTTAACATCTTTCTGTTCTAGTTTTCTTTATGGTTATATCTGTCCTAATCTGCAAATTAAATTTTTTGTAGTAAATTGCATCTGAAGCTATTAAAAGCACTCTCCAATCTATATTTATTTGGCAAATATAGACTATCCTTTTGGACCAGCTGTATGGCCTGGAGGTTAAGACAGCCAAATCCCACATAGGCAACCCTGCAGCTAGCACAAACTTTTCCCATGCAGGGATGTGCTCTCTCTCTCTCAATCTCTCTCTCTCTCTCTCTCTTCTCTCTCTCTTTCTCTGGTGAGTACACACACACACACACACACACAAGCAAATTTTTTAAAAAGAGCTATCATTTTTACTCCCATCTGTTGAAAATGTGGAAATTAGCACTTCCATTGTCCCTTACCCTGTAGCCTCTTTCCTTTAATTTGAATTCAACATTTTCTTTTAGAAATATATAGAATAGGTATAATTTCTTTATACATATAGTCTTTTGCCTTCTGTGTAACTACAATTACCACTATTAAATTGTAGCTATATGTTTAATATAGTCCATGCTCCCTGCACTGTAATTCATGTCTCAATGATCTGAACACCTCATGACTAATTTGCTGAGCCGTATTATGAAACGTCTCCAGACATTTCTCCAGGCACCAAGGGTATCGGACGGATGCCTTTCTATTCCTTGCACTGGAACCGCAACTTTCTGCAGTAGGTTCCACATACATCACTACACTGTTTTCTGGCACTTAGTATTGCCAAACTGCCTTTTGTTCACTTGTCAGCAAATGTTTCATTTTCTTCTCTGTTCAAGATTCTTACAGGAATGTTCTTTCTTTCCTTTGAAACCCCATGTTTAAGATTTTTTTCTAATCAAGAAATTTATTTTTGCTTTATTTGTTATTATTACCTCTATCCCATTTACTCTGGATTATTTTTCTAGAAAACTTGTTAACCATCAAGTGAATTTCTGTTCTCTGTTGCCTACAGATGCTGTCTTCTTTGATATTGTTTTAATATCTTTGCCCTTTTCCTCCTCTGTATTGTGAGAACTAAAGTTTGTCTTCTACCTCACTTAATTGCTTTTTATAGTATCATGCCTCTATTTTTTTTTTGAACCTTGTATAGATTTTATTTTAGCCACTATAGTTTTTCATTTCTACGCATCCTTTTATTTTTCTTACTTTCTTCCTTCCCCATAACAGCCTGGTCAGTTTAAGGGAAGAAAGTATACTCACGTATGTTGTTAGAAATTGATATATTTTTTTAAAAAATGTGTTTCCAATTCTTTTAAGAAATCCATTTCAAAGGAGAGTGAGTTTGCTTAGTCACAGTACATTACCATGCCTCTCAGTTTTTCCATAAATCTTATATCAATTTTTCTATGTTCTCGTCTTTATGAAGGAGATGTATACTAGTCCAGTATTGAAGCACTGCCCAGAAAGAATTACACTGGGACTAGTCAGAGATTAGGGGTGTGTGTGTGTGGGGGGGGTAGTAGACAGCGCCCTCCCAACTTCACATTCTCAGTTTCAGATCCAGAAGAGAATGAAGTTACAACAGGTTATAAGTGCAGAGATCAAATGACCTAGAGAGGAGCACAGCCACCCATGGTGGTCTTGGAACCAAAGACAGGAAATGGCCACCTGCAGTGCCCTCATTGAATATGCTCCTGGCCCCACAATTCTTTAGAGCCAGAAGTAAACTAAGGCCCAGAGAGGTCATACCATCTCTCCAGCTGTGGCATAGTCTGCACCTGAATCGCCCTGACCACACTCAAGCTTCACACGTGGTCACACAGGCTGTGCACTGCTACATCCTGAGGGCTCCATTCACATGGCTACAACACAGATGGCTCCCTATGATTGTACACTCTGGTCACCTTAATTTAAGAATCTTATTTTTAAATCTCCATGAAACTTTCTTTGTTCATTGATTGCTTTTTTTATCATAATATTCTCTGTTCATTTTATGAGTATAGTAGCATCTTGAATAATTCATATATTTAATCATCCTTTTAAAGTTTTCTTTTCCCTA
>NW_006159776.1:1445467-1452001 GCF_000334495.1 Tupaia belangeri chinensis | reverse complement strand
TACATTATCTCCATATTTCTGGGTCAGTTCTCTTTGTTTACTCTCATTTCTTGCTCCCCATTCTCTTCATGAGTCTGATGGTCCACTGGTTATCCATTCACATTGCCAACAGAAAGTCTAGCTTGATCAATGGGGGACATGTGGGTCTATGTGTACTCAGCTACTAGCAGCCTGAGTGAGGGAAGTGAGAGAGTGAGGGAAGCCTGTAGGGAGAGTGTGTGGATGGACAAGCATCTCTTCAGGGTGCAGAATTGGGGAGCAGGTGGGCAGCACTAGTCCCATTCCAACTGACCCCAGTGGCTATAGTAAGAAGACTGTATTCTATATTACAAACCATCCACTTGTGGGACCTCTTGGATACAGATTTCTCTATTTCTTTAGAAAATATCCCTTTCCCATAAGTCTTAGATGGAAAGTATAATCACTGTTCAGGAGGACTCCAGAGAGAAAGACAGGAGATTGAAAAGCTAAACAAGACGGCCATCCTATAGACAGTCTGCTCATTATTTCTAAGAAGGCCACTCATCCTTCTCCCACTCTTCACTTCTCACTGTGGACTTCAGGGTATGGAAAGGCTGTTTCCCCCAAAGAAACCTCTTCCTCCTTAACTGTTGTTCTTCGTAGGCCAGGACAGAGCTCTGGTCCTCTCTAGCGAGGCTGGCACTTGAGTGTAAGTATAATAGGCTGGCTGTATTACAGATATTCTTTGAGACATTGATTTTTAATATGCCACATGCATTCTCACTTTTTAATAAATTCATTTATTTTTATACTTCTTAACACTGAATTAACTTATTCATGATACTTTTAAGGGTGGAAGATGTTGAATGCTTGTGCTCAGTCTGCCATTTTGAACTGAAAGCTTGGTAGAAAGAGTGGCTTGGAACGTTAAGAATATTCTTCTTTGACACATTCCTTAAGAAGACCATTCTCTCTCTTTTTTTACTAACCCTAAAACTGAAAATGTGTTTATACTGTCCATATTGTACAGGGGGGTCTATAAAAATTCTGTATTTTATACTCTATACATTTTATAATTTATATTTATATACATTCTTATATGAGTTACATTTTATAGAAGCTATTTAAAATTCTATATTTAAAAAATGATTTTTTATAATGCTAGAGCAATTGTTTTAAAGGATGTTAGGAAAATATTAGAATAGTAGCTTTAAATTCTGTCCCATGAAAACCTGAGGTTCAACTGAGATGACTCAAGGAAAAAGGAGGAGGATGAGGGAATTAGTTCCCAGTGACCTTGCTCTACTTCAGAGAGAGTACTATCACTTCAATCTATTTTAGATATTTGGGGCCTATTTGCAGTTTAGCTAGAAAATAAGCACTATAGCCTAAAAAACTGTTTGAAATATTGTATTAGAGACTTTATATTCAGTTTATTCAGGACTGCTGTGATTTATAACTAAGCTTTGTCGTTTATTTAATAATCACTAAAGAGTTAGCTGTTTTTAACAATCAGAATTTATTGTATTAATTCTGTCTCTTGGAATGTTTTTCCTTGATTGCATCACAGGTTTCTCCTGCCACCTGGTGGCAACATTTGTCTATTGCAGGGACAATTTCTAAACGTAGCTGGTATCTGCTGAAGTTGCAACTCCAACTCACAAGGCAGTGAACACTTGTAGAAGGTGTGTTTATGTCTATTACAGGTTATGAGGCACTTCTACATCCATTATCTCATCCACTCCTCCCACTTCCCCTTTCAACTGGGTATTTATATTCTCTCCAGAATTTTCAAAAGAGGAAAAAGCAACTAAAATCTAAGTTAATTTCCTTCAGATGATAGCCAGAAAATTATGGGACAGGGACTCAACCCAAACTTGTAAAGATTATCAGAGACTAATAGCTTTGTGACACCTAAAACAGTCTTAAATCTGTAGAGGTATTTGAGCTGGAGGTACAAAGTCGATAGCCATCAGAATAGAGGTGGTATTCAGGACCAGCAATTAGCATAATGGCTATGTCACTGGACTCCCATGTAGTCAACTGTGGTTAGAGTCCCAGACCAGGTGGCTTAAACTCACACGGGGTGCGTGTGCATGTGTGCCCAAGGTCCTGAGAGGAGAATGGAGGAGAAGGGATTGCGGCGTGACCATCCCCCCTGGGGGCTGATTTCTCACTTTCTGTCTCTCTGTCTCTCTAGCTAGCGCACACGCCCTATAGCAAAAACCTCTCAAAAAAAAAAAAAAAGGAATAGAGGTGTTATTTGAAGCCATGAGGTGGTCAAAACTGGGAGCCATGGGAAAGGAAACAATGGGATGCCAATAACCAAACCAAGGTGTCACAGCTTAGTGATGCAGGGAAGAGACAGTTACCTTTGCCTTATCAAGACACTCACACTTAGCAGTTTGAAACTATAATCTGAAGAAGGAAAATACTTACTGCACAAAAATATATATTTAGAAAAAGAAAAAGGAAAGGAGTAGGAGGATACTTAATGGCTCCACTCTACCAGTCCAGATCACACCTAACATTCATAGTCCTACATGTTATGAAAAACATAATGTGACAAAAAAATATATTAAATGTGAATAGACTCTTTCTCTCCTCACCCCACTCCCAATTGCCCAATTATCCAGTTAGTACTTCAACATTTTTTTAAATAGTGGAGTTATCAACAAGTGAAGAAGAAGATACTAGGATTTCAAACAGAGAGAAAGAGAGGGCTGGCCCCATAGCCCAGTGATTAAGGGAGCCAGACCCCACATGACCGACTAAAATTCAGATCCCAGCCCAGGCAACTTGAAAAACGCACTGGGCTTGTGTGCCTGCAAGCTCAACATCCCAACAGAATGGAGGAATAGAGGAGAAAGGATTGTGACATGACCACACTCCTTTTGGGGTGCTTTTTCCCCCTCTCTCAGTCTCTCTTGTGAGAGCATGAACCCTCAGACAATTTTAAAAAAGGGGTCGGGGGAGAACCAAGAAGAAAAAAGAAACCAAGAGGAAAAGAATATATTGCAGAAAAGGGAAAGCGGGCCAGAGATGAAGAGACTTTATAGGCTGTTCGCAGAAGAAAATAATTTAGAATTTAGTATGGGACTTTGGTATAGTTGCCTTATTTAAGAGATAGATGGATAGAGAGAAAAAACAGAACTGGGCCCACGTGGAGATGAACAAGCCATAAGAGCATGAGTCCAGGCAAACAACAAAGTGGCACAAAATAGCACCATAAGACAGCTTGAGTCCTACCAGAGCTTCGGCATGGCTGGCTCCTGGCCCATGGATGCCAGAGAGCAAGAGCCTGTTCCTCTGGATAAAGGAGAGAAAGAAGCTGAAAAAACTTCTGTCAGATTGAAGTACAATAGAACTCTGTGAAACTGAGCCAATTCTCCCCACTCCCTAACCACCCTGGGTTCCAGCACCATCTTCTGCCTGATGAACGAAAGTAGCTGAGTGAGCTCTTAGGGCTCTTCCTGCTCTGACCCTCTGTCTCAATACCTCACAATATCCCGTTGCCTACAGGCAAACTAGCTGCATCCTCCTCCTCCAGAACCGTAGTGACTGGGAGAAGCAAGGCTTCCTTTCCAGTTGTGGCTGTCACAAAGAGTCCTACCCCGCACCTCAGCCTAGCCTGCGGCTCCACATAACCCTGACCTTCAAGGCTGCTCCTCCTGCCTTTGGGGCATACCCTCCAGTCACTTTTTTATGCACAAGTTCCATCCATATAGCATTCTTCAGAGTGCCCCAGGCCCAGCTCTGGGCTTTTGCTCCTGCTCTGTTCTCTGTCCACCTGGAATGACACCTGCCAAACATTTATTCTTGATGCGTCTAAGTAGACTTTGTGACAGGAAGGTGCCAGGTCCTACCTGAGAATACCATCTCTGGTTCCTTAGGATTTTAGAATCCCAGAGCTGGTTGGGCTTATAATCATTAAGTATTTGTCTTTGACATCAGGTTGTCATTTCTGTGAGGACTCAATATTTATTAAGCCATTTATTAAATGATTTATTAAATTAAATAATAAATAGATGTATAATGCAAACAAATTCAAAACACCTCTATTCTTTTTACTGCCACTATATTCATCTATCACCTGGATTTTTGTACTAATTTTTTTTTCTTTGAGAGAGATTTTTGCTATATGGTGTGTGTACTTGCCAGAGACAGAGAGACAGAAAGGGAGAAATCACCCCCCAAGGGTGATGGCTATGCCCCAATCCCTTCCTCTCCATTCCCTTCAGGATTTTGGGCATACATGCACACACACACACCTGTGTGAGTTTTAAGTCACTGGGTCCAGGACTCAAACCATGGTCAACTACGTGGGAGTCCAGCAACATAATCATTATACCATCTGCTGATCCCTGTATTAATTCTTAATAGCTCTCCTTATATCTTCTTCCTCTTCTATCTTCCCTCCCTTTAAAATAAGGTTGGGGTATGACTTTGCAACCTAGTGATTAACAGGGCCAGATCCCACATAGCCAACTGTGATTCAAATCCCAGCCCCAATGGCTTGAAAACATAGGTATGCAAGTGTGCCCACAATCTCATCACGATGGAGAAATGGAGAGGAGATTGCACCCATTGACGGGTACTTTTCCCTCTCTCCGTCTCTAACAGTTGCAGGTGCCCCTATCCCCAGCAATTAAACTAATAAATAAACCTTAAAGCCATGTATCTTACTCCTCTACTCAGAGTTCTTGCACAGTCCTGTGTAGCTGGGTCCCCTGACTCCCAGATCTCTTCTTCTACCAGACTCGGCTTCTTTCCATCCTCTCCAGTCACAACTGGCCTTTTGGCTGGTCTTGCCTGACTCACCCCCTCAAATCCTTGCTTCCCTGTCACTTTGTCTTGGAGGAATTCCCTGACCATCACATTGTAAATTTGCAGCATGTTTCTCCCTCAGAATTCCGTCAACTGCTTTATTTTTTTTTCCCCCATGACACTTACCACTTTATAATATATGACACAATTTACTTATTTTCTGTGTCTTCCACCAAGCCCACAAGAAAGGGTTTGGAGCCTATCTTCTTCACTGCTAGATCCCCAGTAGCTGCACTCTGTTATTTATTGAATGAATTTCCTGGTTCCCAAGTGGTTCCATCCAGCAAGATGAGTCCTGACTCTAATCATACAAGGCAGGTATGGTAAAGGTGCTGGTAAAATTTCTTCCTTGGTCAAACTGGACACAAGATCCAGAGAAGAATTAATTCTGCAGGTAGGGGCAACAGAGAGACAGACCAGCCAGAAGATCCATCATTCCATACTCAAAAAATATTCACTGAGTGGCTGCTATTGCCAGGCACTGTCTTCTTGGGGTTGACCTCCTACTCAAATAGCCAAACCCTATTTGGGACAATTGCTACTAGGAATGTCCTCCATGACTACTCTCATCTGGCTGCTCCTAAAGTCCTCACTCCACACTTTGCAAACTTTTCAAGCAGACTTCCAGGAGCATGGTTTGTTTGCACTTGAATATATAAATATATTTAAGCTCCCCAACAACAACAACAAAAAGTTTAACAACCAAACCAAAATGGCAATGCCTTGGAAAATGCACTTGAATGAATGTCGTGACTGATTTTATTATTGTTATTTCCTAGAACTCTCAGCAGCCTACTCAGGATTCCAAGATTCCAGAGAGCACAATTTAAAATCTTTTGTCTTCAGTCAGGCTGACCTTCCAAAAAAGAGGTGGACACAGTCTCCCCAAAGCAGCCATAGCAGTGAGATATATCAAAGAAGAGTGAGCCAGGCTTCATTACAGGAGCTCCAAGGCCCGAATCAGACCTCCCAGAGGGTCCATGTGGACTTGTAAATAGATGCAGTAAAAGAGTAAAGAATGAATTTGTGCAAGTGGAGGAAAAGCTACAAAGCAGTTCGGGAGATAGGGATACAAGCATTTTAAAGACTGCCTGAGCATACCTCTCACCCAACAGATATAATGGCTTCATATACATTCATGAGCTCCGGTCTCCTAACTCTTCCTCTTTTTCAGTCAACATCATAAAAGACAAAGGAAGAGGGAGAGGGAGAGAAAGATAGATAAACTTTCATGGGCCAAATTGCAAACGCAACCTACAGTTTGTAAATTGCTTGGAGACCTTTGGACAGAGAATCAAGGAAATGAAAAGTAGTACATACAAGAATATTGCTGTTTAGGGGGAAGTCTCTGCTCTGGGCATAAAAATCTTGTCTGGAGAATGGTTGAGAGGCACAATACTGACTAAATGTGAGATTGCTTTGTATAAAGGACGTACCTCATTCCCCACTCTGCATTCTTCCACTTGCCTCCCATGGCCACCTCCAAGGTCATTTACTTCGGAAAGCGGTATTAAAAAACCAGTGGGTTCAGAAATTCCTGCATGTGTGTCTGCCACTGTAGCCCTGAACTCACCCAGGAAGCTCCTCTGACAGCCCAGTCAGCAGCACAGGCAGGGGTCTCAGCACTCAGACCCTGGAGACACATTTGCTGAGTGTAAATCCCAGCTCAGCCACTTCTGTGTAACTGCGCCTTCTTCAGGAAAGGATTTATAGTCAAATGCAGAAAAAAAAAAAAAAAAAAAAAAA
>NW_006159776.1:1419160-1445172 GCF_000334495.1 Tupaia belangeri chinensis | reverse complement strand
GAATTTATAGTAAAAGGAAAAAAAAAAAAAAAAAAAAAAAAAGCTTTTCCATTTTATTTGTGCATGTGTTGCTTTGTCATTTGGATAGGGAGATCTACTGTTTTTCAAAATAAGCACAAAGAGGCTGGATGATGGTACTGTGGTAAAACACAACACCCAGCAAGGCAGAGTCAGGGGAAGCCTCCAGCTTCATGTCTAGAGACCTCCCTGAATATACTGGGCACTCGTGTCCCCATAATCCAGGACCGGGTAAGGCTAGGGTAAATTATATAGAGTCAAGATCCTGTTGGAGGTACTGTGTGTGTGTGTGTGTGTGTGCATGTGTGTCTCATTCCTAGAATAAAAAAAAAAAAAATACACGAGGCGAGAAAATTGGCTGCCAGTAACTCGATGTCAAGTTGTCATTACATGCTGGGGTCAGGTGTCCTGAAAGGCAAGTGCATGGTGCAAACTTCAGCTGGAAGGAATGCAGCAGGATGGCCAGAAACAATGCCAGAAAGGTCCCAAGCCAGCTGCACTCCCACACCAGGCCGTGTGGTCAGACTGAAGGCCATGGAGAGCCAAACAGACAGCTCAGCTGGGTTACAAAGCTCTGCTGCCTCCTCCCTAGGCGTGAGACTGACCCCAGGCCCCAGCAAGCTGTTAGAGGGCTCAGAGCTGCCAGAGGAGCAGCTCTTCAGAAGGGATGTGAGATGAAGGTCGTACCCATTTGTGTTTAGCACTGGCCTCGCGGCAGCTCTGAGAATCCTTGGCTCAGGGCCAGTGTGGATAATTACATTTCACCTGCCCAAACCCTCCCGTGGTTTCCCTCAGAGATGTATTCCTCTTCCTGGCTGCCGTGATCCAGAACATAAATACTCTCTCAAAGGCAGCATTCAATGCCTGGGCAGCTGAGGTTTTGTTCCGTACAAGGAAAATTCCTTTTGTAGTGATACAGTCTCATTCCTTTTTTCTTCCAACAAACATTTATTAAGCACCTACTTAATAAATGCCAAGCACTGTGTTGGACATGCAAAGGTGAATAAGGCAGTACATTTGTTGGCTCTCGAGAAGCTCGTGGTCTAGCAGGAAAGTCATCAATAGAAGTAGTAAATGCTCTTTGAAAATAGAGTATAGCTGGAGAACTGCTAAGAGGATGCTAAATCTCCTTAGAAGACTTGAGGAAGTTTTCAAAATCAGCTGAGCTTTTAAATATAACTTCTACAAGCAGATGATAAGGAAGAGCAGAGGGCAGTACACACACACAGAGCAATGGCCCATGACAAGGATGACATTGACTGAATAAAAGATGGAGTGGGAGAAGAGGAAGGACAGGCTGGAAACACTGTCTCTGGTATGTTGGGCCTTACCTACTACGGTAAGAAATTTGTCTATGGCACTGGGAGGTTTTTAAGCAACAACCAATCCACCCATGTTTTAGTAAAGATGCTCTGTGGCAGCATGAAGAATGTGACATCTAAAAAGGCAAGATCAGGGGCCAGCAGATGGCACGGTGGTTAAGGGAGCTAGATTCCCACATGGCCAACCGTGGTCTGAGTCTCAGACCTGGCAGCTTGCTTTCTCACTCACTCTCTCTCTCTCTCTCTCACTCAGTCTCTCTCTGGTCAAATGAAAATAAATAAATAAAGTTAAATAAAATAATTCTTTAAAAAAAAAAAGATCAGAAGATATAAGAAAAATATGACACTATCATCCTAAACCCAACCAGAGGCAGCAGGAGCCTGAATGAAGGTAGAAGTAGTAAGGAGGGAGAAGTGGAGAGATACAAGCATTCACAAAAAAGGATCAGTGGCTGGTTCCTAGTGCAATGAAGAGTGAGGGGAGAAGAATTCAGAAAGGCCAGCGGTGGGGCTATTAGCTAAGATGCCATAGGAGACAGAGTAGCAGAACGAGTAGCTCAGGTAGAGTCCAGAAGGTGATGAGAAATATGGGCTCATACACTTCTATAAATTGTCTGCAATGACTCTATGCTGTGTTTATTAGCAATTTTCTCTGACGGCAAAACTGAGCTTAGGAACCACCTAGAGGCTTGTTAGAGCACAAATTTCTGGGTCCCATCCCCAAAGTTTCTGATTTAGTAGCTCTGGTGTACCCAGCCTAGGAATTTGCATTTCTAACTAGTTTCCTGTAATGCTGGTGGACTGACCTGCAGCCCCCATCATGACAGCCTCTGCTCTAGACCACTGTTTAGGTCTTTATATCCCACTTGATCTATTACTTTTCTCAGGAATGGGTATTTCAAAAGGCTGATACATGTGGAGATGATCAAACATGTTCTCTTTTACCAAAAGAGTTCTAAGGATTCAGTTCTAAATACTAGGAACAAATGTTTTAATTTGGTTACTAATTAATTCCCCATTTTTTAAATTTAAAAAGTTAGTTTAATTCCCATAACCTATATTTTTAGCCTATGTTTTTTTCACATGTTTTTGAGGGCCTACTATATGCCAGGTACTGTACTAATCACTTTATATACATTGTCCCTTTTAGTTCTATGCAATAACCCTATCGAAGTGAGTACTAATATAATTCACATTTCTCAAATGAAGAAACTTAGGCACTGAGTGGTTAAAATTAGCCCAAGGTCAAGTTGCCAGTAAGTGATGGATTTACCACAGGGTCTATGCTCAAGTACTACAATATATTGCCTCCTTTATCTTCCCCACATTTTGCTCTGTAAAATAGGCTAGCTTATTCCAAGACACAAATCTTCCACATCCTATTATACCATTAACCTACATTCGTTTCCCAAATCTGTTTTCAAAAATCTGCCAGTACATAGCTGGCAACCACAACAGAGTATAATCATCATCTTTCAGCTTCTTAATAACCCTTGTGCATTGAACAATCGAGGGAATGGAAGGGTCAAGTGGAAGGCAACGCCCTGTAGTGCTACGAATGTGTGTGAGGATTTGCTGTGATAATGCCTGGGGGATACATGGGCATTCTCAGCATATTAGAGTGTAAGAGCCTCTCACAACATCTGTTCCTACCACATCTCTAGACAGTACATGCAGTATCATCCTTCAAAGACAATTTTCAGAAAGCCCTAAACAATTGTTAGGATTTGCTGGCCACCTCCAAGGAGGAAAGCAAACAAAGAAAGCAATTCCTGTTCCAGCTCTCTATAGTGAGTCTATTGGTAGTTACTTAGCCCATAAATTTCATGCCTAAACTATGAGATAGAATGTGTCCTATGAGATCACAGGACATCAGAAATTTGTGACCTATATCACAGAATCATTTTAATATAAATTCCTAAAAGCTGAGAAGTGTGACTAAGGCTGTTTAAGGAAGCCACAAGTGCCCAGGACCTTCTGCCCTTCCCACATCTGAGAGGAAGTTCTTTGAAGGGCATGAGTTAAGTACCCTTCTGGAAGACAGTGGCAAAGAAATTTTCAGCAAGAGCACCATCCCCAAATTATTACAGAACCAAACTATCCCTGGACCAAACAGTATTAGACTCAGTAGCAGGGGGGACTTAGAATTAAGTCTTGATGTTCAGACCAGCAGTTGGACTAATGGCTATGTCACTGGACCCCCATGTAGTTGACTGCGGTTCGAGTCCCAGACCTGGTGACTTAAACTCACGCCAGGCGCGTGTGCGTGTGTGCCCAAGATCCCGAGAGGAGAATGGAGGAGAAGGGATTGCGGCGTGGCCATCCCCCCTGGGAGATGATTTCTCACTTTCTGTCTCTCTGTCTCCCTCTGTCTTTCTGGCAAGCACACGCACCCTGTAGCAAAAACCTCTCCAAACAAAACAAAACAAAAAGATTTAAGTCTTGATGTCAAAGTAAGTCATTCCAGGTAAGCCTTCTTTCCATCTCTGTTCATATTATTAGCCTTCAATGTTACCACTAGGACTTAAATCTTAGTCTAGTGCTTATGTCCAGGACCCTCATCCTTCTTGATTCTTGGGACCCCTTTTCCCCAGGACCTGGACACAGCTAACATCCATAATCTTCCACCAATACCATCACACCTTCACTTGTCTAGGTTTTACTCTAAATGGGGCAAAACAGCTCGACAAAACAGAATGTTTCCTCCTGTATGAATTCCAGAAAAATCTTGGCTAATAATTCCTACTGCCCTAATCCAAATATCACATATAGATGCTATATTAGAGACTGCTAGTCCTTACCAAATTCATTTCCTCTTTTTGGGCCCAGAGCCCAGTCTTCCTTGTAGTCAGATGGGGCCATATGATTCAATTCCTCCAAAGAAAAGTGAGGAATGGTATTCCATGTTTGGCCTACAAAAACCTCCTACATAGTTCTTTTCCAATGGCTAAGTGTGGATGTCTGGGGCAATCTTAAATAGCCATGTATAAATGCTGGCAAAACCTGTCAGCCTAGATCCCTGAGTTCCTGTGTAGAGCATAGTTATCCACCAACTGGAACTGTTTTAGATTGCTCATATGAGTCAATACAAATTTGAAAGTATCCAAGCCATTATACACTCAGGTACTTTAGCTTCTATAATTGGTCTATCCAACTGATAAAAGTGTATCATGCCTCAGTCCACTAATACTCTTTGCATTCTCCTCCCGAAGGATCTTCTTCATTGATATTAACCTCCCTGCTTATACTCAATCCCAGTTTGCTTATTTTTCCTACCACTCATGAGTAAGATTCCAATATCTTTCTGCCAATCCCATCTAAGCACACACAGCACTGGAATGGGCTCCAGGATAGGAGAAGTTATATTTGTGGCAAAGAAATGAGGCAATGTACATATGCACAGCTTGAACATTTTTAAACTCAGTCTGCCCATGGTTCCACCAGCACTCCTCAAGAAAGAATATAAATCTGTAACTTCAGTGCCACTCCACGAAGAGATGAGGGCTTTCAAAAGAATGCCAATATATTACTGACTTGCTTTGCTTTTCTAGAGTTTAATTGGTTTGTGAAGACATGTGGAAATTGCCATCTTTAGGATAATTAGGAAATCAGATGGAACTTATATTAACCCAATTCTTAAATTTTGTAATTGTAAAAGAATTGAATTTGACATCCTTCCATGTAATGCTTTAACCAAAACTATCACCAGAACACCTGTGTCCCTAGCTGATACATGCTCTTCCTACTGCACTGAGAAGAGGATCAGAAACTGAGGTACCTGGGAACCAGCAGTTAGCGTAATGGCTATGTCGCTGGACTCCCACGTAGTCGACTGCAGTTCGCGTCCCGGACCCGGTGGCTTAAACCCCACGCCCGGCGCGTGTGCATGCGTGCCCAAGATCCTGAGAGGAGAATGGAGGAGAAAGGATTGCGGAATGGCCATCCCCCCTGGGGGGAGGGGCGGTGCTTTCTCGCTTTCTGTCTCTGTCTCTCTCTGTCTGACGAGCGCACACGCCCTATAGTGAAAAACCTCTCAAAAAAAAAGAAAGAAACTGAGGTACCTGAACCAACAGAGGGTAGAGATAAAACACAACTAACTGATCTTTGACAAAGGAGCAAAAGCAGTTCAATGGAGTAAAGATGGTCTTTTCAACAAAAACTCTTTTGGAGCCAGCCAGTGGAATAGAGGTTAAAGGCTGGATCCCACATGGCCAACTACATAGTTCAAGTCCCACTGGCTTAAAAACCACACTAGGAGCATGTGTGTTAAAAAAAAAAAAAGTACTTGCCTTGAAAATTTCCTCTCATCCTTGCCTGAATTAAATTTACCTATTTTAGGCTTATGCAGAGAGGTGTCCTTTGAGGGGAGTGCCCTATCAAGAGTTTAAATGTTTTAATTTCTCTTGTACAGTAAATTGTCAGCTGCATTTTGATATAATTAAGAACTGAAAGTCACCCTACAGTTCACTTCCTTTTTCTGCAAAGAATCCCAAGTGGATTCCTGTCCTCAGAGAGAAGTTTGTCAAAACGAAGTTATTAGGAAAACTAAACCTAACTAAACCTTGAGTGGCTTTAAGTGTTATCTTATAGGAGAGGTTAGTCACCAAGAAGGAAGTGGAAGGAATCAGGGTTCTAGGTTTGTGCCTGAAAGGTAGCATTAAGTGAAACAAGGTTGATTGCTAAGATGGTCTCTAAGGAAATTAAGACACCTTTGGGCATATGATCCAGGATGATTCTCCTTTAAACAACTACCATGAAACAACTTCATCCCGACAGACTTTATGGCAACCAGAGCAGAAGATTTAGCCTCTCCCACCTCATTTCAGTCCTGATATTTGGGGTTAACTCTGCTTACAGAGAGCACCTGACCTCCCAGAAGCCTTTCTATGGTTCAGCCCTCAGCCATATAAAGAACAGAAAGTTTAGGGTATTTAGAAGCCAAAACATCTGAACATGGTGAGATGCTGCATGAATTCTCTCTCCAGATTCATCTCAGCAAAAAAGCACAGAAATTCCTCTGTGTAAATCTGAGCTTATAACTCCCACTGTGGACATGTCACTGCCACGCACAGTTGAAGAAGGATACTGGCACAGAACTAATTCACATCAAAAGAAATACATGCACACAGCTACAAAGATCTACTTCAAAGAAGTAGCAAGAAGTGAATTCATCAGATGTATAAAAATCACAGCAGAGCCTCAAGAAATATGAAAAAAGCAGGAAATACTTACCCCCCCAAAGGTTCACAATAACTCCACACCAACAATGGATAAAACTCAAGAAACCACAAAAATATCAGGAAAAAAATTCAGACTATTTATCGTAACTAAACTCAATGAAATATGAGAAAAAAACAGGCCACCAATCCCAGGAGATGAGAAAATCTTTCCATGACTTGAAGAAGAAACTCCATAAAGAAATAGACATCCTGAAAAAGAGTCAAACAGAACTTCTGGAGTTAAAGAATACAATGCAGGAAATCAAAACCTCCCTTCAAAGTATTAACAACAGATCAGACCACGCAAAAGAATCTCTGACCTAAAAGACAAAACTTCCAACTTAGTCCAAGCAACTGACAAGAATATAAAAATAACCACTAAAAATGAGGACAACATATGGGAAACCCTAGATGCCATTAAATGGCTGAACATTCATATAACGGATATTTTAGAAGGTGAAGAGAGGCTTAGGAAATCTTTCATGATATTTTAGTTGAAAACTTTTCAAACTTACAAAGACATAAAGAAACTGAAACCCTGGGGACCTGCAGATGACATAATGGTTACATTGCTGGACTCACAT
Source organism: Tupaia belangeri chinensis (assembly GCF_000334495.1). NCBI lineage: Eukaryota > Metazoa > Chordata > Mammalia > Scandentia > Tupaiidae > Tupaia > Tupaia belangeri. The sequence continues at coordinate 1,438,029 of NW_006159776.1, read as the reverse complement.
GTAGTCCACTGTGGTTCAAGTCTCAGACCCAGCAGCTTAAAACCCACACCAGGCACACTTGCATATGCACCCAAAATCCCAAAAGGTGAATGGAGAAGAAGGGACTGTGGCATGGCCATCCCCCTGGAGGGTGATTTCTCACTTTTTTGTCTCTCTGTCTTTTCTCTATCTCTCCAATGAGTGCATGTGCCTAATAGTAAAAATCTCTCTAAAAGAAAAAAAGGAAACCCAAATCCAGGAGATAAAAAGAACATCAAATAGATTTAATATAAGAAGATCCTCTCCAAGGCATATCATAGCCAAACTGGTAAAAATTAAAGACAAAGACAATATTCTAAATATGGCAGTCCACACATATCAATAATAACCTAATGAATTAAATTCCCCAACTGAAAGACACAGACTGACTCAATGAATGAAAAAACTGGAGTCTTCTATATGTTGCTTACAAGAAAGCATACCTCAGGGACCAGCAATTAAAGTGATGGCTATGTCACTGGACTCCCATGTAGACAACTGTGGTTCGAATTCCAGACCCAGTGGCTTAAACTCACACCAGGAGCATGTACGTGCATGCCCAAGATCCTGAGAGGAGAATGGAAAAGAAGAGATTGCAGCGTGGCCATCCGCACCCCCACCCAAGGGGGTGATTTCTCACTTTCTGTCTCTGTCTCTCTCTGTCTTTCTGACAAGCACACGTGTCCTATAGCAAAAACCTCTCCAAAATAAATAAATACCTCATTGACAAAGATACATAGACTGAAAGTGAAGGGCTGGAAAAAGTCGTTTTATGCAAACGAATTTTTTAAAAAATGAGTCACAATATTGATATCACAAAAAAATAGTCTTTAGGATGAAAAGGTTGTAAAAAAAAGTGATACTATATAGTCCCAAAAGCATTAATTCATCAAGAAGATATAATAATTATGAACATTTATGTATCCAATGCCAGGACACCCAAATATGTAAAAGAAAGACTGCCAGATCTAAACAGAGATACAGACTACAACATACTAACTGTTGGGGATTTCATTTCTTTTTTTTTTTTTTTTTTTTGGAGAAGTTTTTGCTATAGGGTGCATGCACTCGCCATAAAGAGAGAGGCAGAGAGACAGAAAGCGAGAAATCACCCCTCCCAGGGAGGATGGCCATGCTACAATCCCTTCTCCTCCATTCTCCTCTCGGGATCTTGGGCATGCATACACATGTGCCCAGCGTGAGTTTAAGCTACCCAGTCCAGGACTTGAACCACAGTCGACTACATAGGAGTCCAAAGACACGGCCATTATGCCAACTGCTGATCCCACCTTTTCGGGATTTCAACACCCATCACCACTGGACAGGTCATCTAGACAAAAAATAAACAAAGACACACAGAAACTAATTGGTACCATAACCAATTAGACCTGACAAACATTCCTCCCAGCAACTACAAAATACTTTTTTCTCATCTCCACATGAAACATTTTCAAAGAATGACCACATAAAATCCACAAAACAAATTTATAAATTTAAACTCTATTCAGCATGTTCTCTGATAGCAATGAAATTAAATTTGCAATCAACCACAGAAAGTCTTTGAAAACACAGAAACTAAACAACCTACTCTCAAATGACTTTCAAACTACTAAAGAAATTAAGACTGAAATCAAAAGATTCATTGAACTAATGACAATAAACACACCACTCTCCATAACCTTTGGGACACAGCAAAAGCAGTCATAAGAGGGAAGTTCATAACCACTGATGCTCTCAAGAAAAATACAGAAAGATAGCAAATAAATAACATTGTATCTTAAAGGAACTAGAAAAGCAGCAATAACAATAACAACAAAAATAAATAGAAGAAGAAAAGAAACCATAAAGATTGGAGCTGAAATAAATGAAATAAAAAATAAACTATAAGGAAAAAAATCAACAAAACAAAAAGCTGGTTTTTAGTGAGGATAAACAGTTTGAGTCCTGGACCCAGCAGCTTGAAAAATGCCTGGTACATGTGTGTGCATGCCCCAAATCCTGAGAGGATGGAGAAAAACAGCATATGGCATGGCCATTTCTCCGGGAGATGATAATGCATTTTTCCACTCTCTTGTCTCTCTCTCCAGTGAGCACATACACCCTATAGCAAAAAAATAAAAATAAAAATGTTAAGCCACAGAACTGAAAGACAGTATGTACAAAATATTTAAGGCGGGGCTGGCAGGTGGCATGGTGGCTGAGGCACTGGTCTCCACAAGAATCCTGGACCTGGTGGCTTGCTTTCTCTTTTCCTCCTCCTTTCTCTCTCTCTCTCTCACTCTCACTCTTTGTCGGATCAAATTAAAATGATAGTGAATTAAATATTTTTTAAAAATATGTAAGACAAAGGATTAATATTCAAGATGTATAATGAACTCCTACAACTTAACAATAAAAAAAAATCCAATAAAATATGGGAAAATCTGAGCAGACACTTCACAAAGGAATATATACAAATGGCCAATAAGCACACAAGAAAGTGCTCTACATCATTAATCTTTAGGGAAATGGAAATTAAAGCCATAAAAAAATACAAATTACCCATTGGAAATGGATAAAATTAAAATGTTAAGCACACTAACTCTTTATAAGAATGCAAATGGAATTCTCATACACTGTTACAGAGCATAAAATGGTATTAACGCTTTAGAAAAAGATTTAGCAGTTTGTTCATTTTGTTTTGTTTTTTAGAGATATTTTCTATAGAGCATATGTGCTTGTCCAAGAGACAGAGAAAGATAGAAAGACAGAAAGCAAGAAATCACCCCCCAGGGAAGATGGTCATGCTGCAATCCCTTCTCCTTCATTGTCCTCTTGGGATTTTGAGTATGCACACACGTGCACTGGCATGAGTTTTGAGCCACAGGGTCCAGGATTCAAACAACAGTTGGCCATGTGGGAGTCTAGTGACATAACCACTACTCAAACTGCTGGTCCTTTGTTTTATTTTCTTGAGTTTTTTTCTATAAAATACATGCACTTGCTGGTGGGACAGAGAAAGAGAAACAGAAAGCAAGAAATTACCCCAGGGGCAAAGACCATGCCATAATCCCTTCTCTTCCACTCTCCTCTCAGGATCTTGGGCATGCCCGCAACACCCAGTGAGAGTTTCAAGCCACTGGGTCCAGGATTCAAACTACAGGTTGTCACCTAGGAGTCCAGCGCCTTAAGCACTATGCCACTTTCCGTCCCCTCTAGGAGTTGTTTTATAAAACTACATATATGAGCAATAAATCTCCTAAGCATTTGACCAAATGAAATAAAAACATACGTTCACCGAAAGACCTATACAAAAATGTTCATGGCAGCTTATTCAGAATACTCAAACCATAAACAACCCCAATGTGCATCAATAGGATAAGCAAACTGATATATTCCTATAAACAGATGTAAACAGAATGCTACTAAACAATGATAAAAGGAATGAACTATCAAAGCAACAAGATGGATGGGTTGCAAAAACAAGTTGAGTTTGAAAAAAGTCTATGCAAAAAAGATTATATTGCATAATTCCACGTATATTAATTACCCTCACTGGGGTAATTAAGTGGAATAATGGACTTCCTGGTATGCAAGTAATGTTTATATCTCAATAGTTCAGGTTATATGGTTGTATGCATTTGCCAAAACTCATATGTACACTTATATTTCGTGCAGATTTTTGTATGCAAATTTTACTTCAAAACAGAAAGAAATAACCTGTAAAAAAAATAGTCTGTTAAAAAGGAACCAGCAGGTGGTGTGGTGGTTAAGGTGTTAGACTCTCATATGGCTAACCATGGTTCAAGTCCTAGACCCAGCAGCTTGAAAATCATGCTGGGCACATGTATGTGCATGTCCAAAGTCCTGAGAGAATGAAGAAGGGTTTGTGGGTGGCTATCCCCCCTGGGGAGTGATTTCTCACTTTCCTTTTTTCTCTCTCCAGCAAGAGCATGCCTCCTGCGGCAAAATCCTAAAAAAAAAAAGTAAAAATAAAAATAAAATATCTGTTAAAGAAATGTCTTAAAGAGCCAACAGATGGCGTAGTAGTTATGTCACTAGACTCCCACATGGCTGACCACAGTTCAGGTCCTTGACCCAGTGCCTTGAAACTCACGCTGGGTACATGTGTGTAGTGCCCAAGATCCTGGGAGAAGAATGAAAGAGAAGGGACGGTGGCGTAGCCATTCCCCTTGGAGGGTGATTTCTCATGTTCCCTCTCAGTGTCTCTGTCTCTCCCTCTCTCAGGTGAGCACATGCACCCTAAGGAAAAACTCTTTAAAAAAAAAGGGGGGGGGGAAGAAATGTTGTAAAAGGAACATTTTTGAAGATTGACCCATATAATGGGGCACAAACAAGCCTTGACAAATTCAAATGTACAGAAACTGTATCCAGCATCTTTTCTGACTGCAATGGAATTAAATGTTAAAATTATTTGCAGAAAGAAACCTCAAAAATACACAAACACCTGAAAACTAAACACATCACTCCTGAATCACTTCATAACCACTGAAGAAATTAGACTGAAATCAAAAGATTCACTGAAACCAATGCTACTGAGCACATGAGTTTTCTTATGACAGCAGAAACAGTCATAAAATGAAAGTTCATAGCAATTAGTCCTGATGAGAAAAAAAAATAGAAAGGTGGCAAATAACAACCTAACAACATATTCAGGGAACTGGAAAAACAACACAAAAATCAAAACTATCAGGAGAAAAGAAATAATAAAGATTAGAGCAGAAATAAAATAGAGAATAAAACAGTTATACAGAAAATAAATGAAACCAAACATGGTTCTTTAAAAGATAAACAAAATTGACACACCATTAGCTAGATTCATTAAGAAGATGAGAGAAAAGAACCAGAAAAATCAAGTCACCAATAAAATAGGCACTATTACAACAGACATAACAGAAATATAAAACATCATGAGAGAATACCATGAGCAACTATACACCAACAAACAAGAAAAATTAGATAAGATGGACAAATTTATGAACACATATAATTTACCAAGACTGAACCAGGAAGAAATAGAATAGTCCAATAACAAGCAATGTGATTGAATCAGTAATAAACAGCCTTCCAACAAGGAAGAGCCTAGGTCCTGATGGTGTCACTTCTTAATTCTACAAAATATTTAAAGAACAGCTAATCTCAATTCTTCTCAAACTATTTCTCAAGATCTACAAGGAAGGAACCCTCTCAAATTTATTCTATGAAGCCTCTATCACCTTAATCCCCACATCAGACAACATAAGCAATAACAAACAAACAAAAAAACGACAGACCAGTTTCTCTGGTGAATACAGAAGCAAAAATTTTCAACAAGATACTAGCAAATTGTATGCAATAACACATCTAAAAAAAAAAAAAAAGTATATACCATGACCTGGTAGGCTTTATTCCAGGGATGCAAGGGTGGTTCAACATATGCAAAACAATAAATGTAATACATCACACTAACCTAAGGAAAGATAAAAATACTATGATCATATCAATTAATACAGAAAAAGCATCTAATAAAATACAACATTCTTATATGATTAAGACTCTCAGCAAATTGGTATAGAAGGGGCATTTCTCAAAAGAATGAAATCTATACATGACAACCTGACTGAAACAAGACAAAGCTGCCCACTTTTTCCCTTCCTTTTCAAAGTAGTACTAGAAGTCCTAGCCAATGTAACCAGACAAGAGAGTAAAAATCAAAGGCATCCAATAGGAAAAGAAAAAGTGAAATTATCTCTATTTGAAGATGACATGATTACATAAACACTAAGTCCAAAAGCATACACAAAAAAATTCCTGGAAGTGATAAATGAATACAATAAAATGGTAAGATACAAAATCAACATACAAAAATCTATAGCATTTTTATAAGCCAACAATGAAAAGACTAAGGTAGAATTGAAGAAAGCAATCCCATTTAAAATAACCACACAATAAATTACAAAAATAAGATAGCTAAAAATAAACCTAACCAAATAAGTAAAGGACCTTCACAAGAAAAACTATGCAAAACTAAGAAATTGAAAATGATACACAAAAGTGAAAGATGTCCCATTTTCCAAGACTGGAAGAACTAATATAATCAAATGTCAATTCTACCCAAATTAACTTACAAATTCAATATAATTCTGATCAAACTACCAGAGATGTTCTTAACAGAAGTAGAAACAGAAAATCATAAAATTTATCTGAAATCATAAAAGGCCCTGTATTGCCAAAGCAATACTGTGCAAAAAGAACAAAGTAGGAGGCATCTCACTTCCTGACCCCAAAATGTATTATAAAGCTGTGATCATCAAAACAGTATGGTACTAGCACAAAAACAGGCATGTAGTAATATTAGTAGGTTTTTGTTCTCCACAGTGACTACTAATTTATGTTCCTAACAGTGTAGGAGGGTTCCCTTTTCACTGTAGCCTTACCAGGACTTATTCTTTTTCCTTCTTTTTAAATCTTAGTCACTCCGACAGGTTAAGTGGTATCTCATTGTGGTTTTGATTTGCATTTCCTGATGAAAAAAGATGTTAAGGATTTATTCATATGCTTTTTGGCCCTTTGTAGTACTTGGAGAGTTACCTGTTTCATTTTTTACCCCCTTTGTAAATTGGATTGCTTATTTGTGGGTAAGCTGCTTGAGTTCCTTGTATAATCTGGTTATTGGTGCCTTAGTTGAGGCATAATTTGCAAATATATTCTCCCATTCTTGAGGGTTGTCTCTTCACTGTAACTATTGTTCTTTTTGCTTTGCAGAAGCTTTTTCTCCTGATGTAGTCCTGCTTCTCTGTTTTTGGGATTATTGCCTGTACTTTGGGGGCCTTATTTAAGAAATCTTTGCCTACGCTAGTGTCTAGGATCTCCAAGAGTTTCCTTTGTGTTTTCCACCAGTGGTTTTATAGTTTAAGATTTTGTTTTCAGATCTATTTTTAGTTGATTTCTGTTAAAGGTGAGAGATAGAGGTCCAGTTTCATTTTTCTGCAGATGGATATCCAATTTTTCCAGCATCATTTGCTGAAAACCCCCATTGTGCCTTTTGTCAAAACTTAGCTGGCTTCATGATACAGGGTATTACTACCATATGACCCAGCAATTCCACTCCTGCATATCCACATTTACTGCAGCATTTTTCACAATTGCTAAGACATGGAATCAACCCAAATGTCCAAGAACAGTTGACTAGATTGAAAAAATATGGCATATATACTATGGAACACTACTCAGTCATAAAAAACAATGAGACCGTGACATGTGATAGAAAGTGGATAAATGTGGAAGATTTAATGAGAAGTGAAGCAAGTCAGACCATGAGAGCCTTTGTATGTCCCTGCTTAATAGCTACCAAATGTCTGCACTCTATGGCAGAAACTGAAAAATTGGAAGGTACAACAGCAAGAAGGGCAACTGTAAATACCACAGGCAGTAGAGGAGGGGTAGGATAACAGGAGGTGAGAAGGAGAGATTCAGTAGAAATAGAAACATTTAACATACACAAAAATGAAAAGTTGGGACCAGCAGTTAGCATAATGGCTATGTCGCTGGACTCCCATGTAGTCGACCGCAGTTCGGGTCCCAGACCCAGTTGCTGGGACTCACGCCGGGCACATGTGCATACGTGCATGCCCAAGATCCCGAGAAGAGAATGGAGGAGAAGGGATTGCGGCGTGGCCATCCACCCTGGGGGGTGATTTCTCGCTTTCTGTCTCTCTGTCTCTCTCTGTCTGTTTGTCGAGCGTACACGCCCTATAGCAAATACCTCTCCAAAAAAAGAAAAAAAAATGAAAAGTTATCTGTTTGGTGATAATGTTTATGATAGTATCTTCAACTTGACTGATGTGCACTGCATTCATGCTGGTAAAAAACATTTTGTACACTGCTGATATAGAGTGATTAAATGTAAATTTTTAAAATTAAAAAACAAAAATTACAAGGACCAGCAGTTAGTGTAATGGCTATGTCACTGGACTCCCATGTAGTCAACCGTGGTTCAAGACCTGGATGTGGCGTCTTAAACTCATGCCGGGTGCATGTGCGTGATGCCCAAGATCCCAAGAAAATAGAAGAGAAGGAATTGTGGCGTGGCCATTCCCCCTGGGGGGTAATTTCTCGCTTTCTGTCTCTCTGTCTCTGTCTTTCTAGCAAGCGCATGCGCCCTATAGCAAAAACCTCTCCAATAAATAAATAAATAACAAATATACTGAAAGCTGGGATAGCTGGCCGGGTGGTTAAAGAAACTGGATCCCACATGACCAACTACACCATTTAAGTCCCCAATACAACTCCTTGAAAAACACAGCAGTGGCAATGTGCCACTGTGCCCCAAATCTTGAAGAAAGAGGGGAAAACAGAAAAGAAGGGATTGTTTGTTATGTGACCATTCCCCATGGTAGGAGAGAGATGCTTTCTCCCTCTCCTTTTCTTTCTGGCATACCGTTTGATACTTTGTTTTACCAGTCTTCAAAAGTTGGTGGTCCTTGATTGGAGATGAAGTTTTATATACATTCACTGTATTGTCTTTATTTTCAAAATCTGAAATTCTACCATTACAGTGCCATTCTTTGTAATGATACATTTTTTTTCATTGTTTGTGTATAAAATTCCAAACTGTTCATTGTTGGCATATAAAAATCCAAATAACATTAAAACAAAATATTAAAAACAAATTTTAAAAAGAAAGAAATGTCTGTTGAAAATCAGAGAGAAATTGTACTTAAGAAAAATAAATCCAAGAATTTTTTTTTAAAGGTTTTTGCTACAGGGCACATGCGCTCGCCACAAAGACAGACAGAGACAGAGAGACAGAAAGTGAGAAATCACCCCCCAGGGGGGATGGCCACACAGCAATCCCTTCTCCTCCATTCTCCTCTCAGGATCTTGGGCACGCACGCACACACGCCCGGCGTAAGTTTAAGACGCCAGGTCCGGGACTCGGACTGCAGTCGACTACATGGAAGTCCAGCGATACAGCCATTACACTAACTGCTGGTCCTCCAAGAATGTTTGAAGCAAAATACAATCCAAAAGAAGCATCAATCACTATGACCCTTATACTTAATAAAATGTCTGCATGACTTGCTCCCTTAGGTCCTTCAGGTCTCTACAAAAATCCAATTTTAATAGAAAGGTCTAACAGTCATTTTAACAAACACTCTCATGCCCCTTACTTTCTATCCTTATGTCCTGCTTAATATTTATTTATAACTTTTATTAATGTAAGAACACACTTGTTTAACAGCCTCTCCACCACTGGAATGTAAACTCCAGAAGAGCAGGGCTTTTTCTTGTTTTCTGTATCTTCAGAGCCTAGGACAATGCCTGACCCATAACTGGCACTCAATATTTCTTGGATAAACAAATGAATATAACCAAGGGATGTGAATTACATCTGGGTGCAAACACTATAAAGGACTTCTGTGAGAAGAGGGAGAGCATTCTTTTTTGTGTGTGTGCAGAGAGGTTTTCACTGTAGGGCACGTGCACTCGCAAGAAAGACAGAGAAAGACAGACAGAAAGTGAGAAATCACCCCCTAGGGGGATAGCCATGCCGCAATCCCTTCTCCTCCATTCTCCTCTTGGGATCTTGGGCACGCACGCACATGCACCCAGTGTGAGTTTAAGCCATCGGGTCCGGGACTCAAACTACAGTCGACTACGTGGGAGTCCAATGACATAGCCATTACTCCAACTGCTGGTCCCGAAAGAGAGTATTCTTAAACATATTTCATTTCCGACATTTCACTAAATTGCAATCAACTTGTAATTGGAAGATTTTATCAGAAAAGTATCTGAGCTTAAAGGAGTAGACAAAAAATACACTAATGAGGGGTCGTCCCTCTTCTCTATATTTTGGTTATCTGGCAACAAGGAGGCTGGCACTTCCCCTGATTCAACTTCCCCCATGTACCTGGTCTCTCTCTCCAGCTCTTACTGGATGTTCCTTCAGCAAGGAAGAGGGACTAATCCAATAAATAAGTTTAATTTTCATTAGTCCACTTTGTATTTAAGAAAGAGATTGCAGAGGTAAGATGGCCCATGTTCTTGCCAGCCACTTGTCTTTTTTTTTCCTTTTTTCAAGGTTTCTTTCTTTCTTCCATTAGCAAGACAGAGAGAGAGAGCATGCCTAAAAGGGTCCCAACACTGTGATCCAACCCCCAGACTTCAGCCAGTCCCAGATCATGTATGCATGTATACCCAGCATACTCGGGAATGTCTCCCTTATGTAACACTACCTCATAGGGAGTCCTGGTTTACCACTACACCACCATCTAACTCTTTTTTTTTTTTTTTTCTATTTTAAGTAGACCTACCAGGTCTTGACTCTCTCAGTACCACCTCTGATTGGCTGTGATGACGCAAGTCTACAGGCCTTATTTATGCTTCACTTTGGGTGAGGGGTCTAACAATGTGCTTTGCAAATCAAAGTCTCTTCAAGCAGCCACAGTAGATTCAAGATGGGAAGTTTCAGGTTGAAGCCATGTTCTCCAATATAGCTTTTACCTAAGAACTGTGAACAAAGGGTTATAGGATATTTTACACAGACTAATAAAAGTCATCCAATGTCCCATATGGACAGTAGTCACTGAATTTATATTAAATTCAAAGCCAAAATGCCAGAAGAGCTCTAAACATCTACCTCAAGAAAAATATTAAAGACAAAACATAAAAATAACATAATACGCCACTGGTGCTAAATAATTTACTTTAATAAATTTGTCTTTAATCCAAGTATAAAAACAAGATTCTTACTATTCCAACTACAGTTAAACCCAAACTTCAAAACTAGTCGAAAATTAACATGTCAATTTTGAAACATTTTTAACTATAAGGATATCAAATATAAAACAGAACTATTAAGTATTTAATACTTCCTATCTTAATACTAAAAATAAACTTCCTACCATTCAAAAGTTATCAAAAGGGTCCCCAAAATTTTAAACAAGTACAGTAAATGCTGGTATTTATATTTGTTAAAAATTTTTAAAAACAAATTATTGTGATTTGAGTACTTCCAAGACACCCAAAAATACCTGATACAGGTAGTGGGTATCATGGTCTTGGTAAAAGAAATCATGTCACAATTTTAAATGTTGTGAATGGATTTTTAAACCACAAATTAAAACAAGATAACTTTTAAGGCTTTTCTGGTTTTTTATTTTGCCAAAAAGGAACCAGATTTAATGTCATCACTCTTCACTGAAATAGACTACTGTAGGAGGGTATGGTTTTTCTATTTTTTCATGGCTAGTTGTTTACTACTGAATGTCTAAGGGCAATTCTCATTCAAGCTCAGCATTTTTACATGAAGATCATCAGTTTTCATTTAAAATAAATAATATAATGTACATGTAAATTAAAATATAACCATATGCAAACTAGTAAGAGACATTCTAATTAGAAAACTGAAAAAGTGGCCACTAGAAAGAAGACATACAGGAAAAAAAAAAATTTTTTAAGATTTTGCCATAAGGTCCATGTGCTTGCCAAAGAGAGACAGGAAAAGGCACAGAGAGAGGGAAAGTGAGAAATCACTCCCCAGGGGATTTGGCCACACTGCACTCCCTTCTCCTCTCTTCTCCTCTCAGGATTTTGGGCACACAAGCACATGCACCCAGCATGATTTTCAAGTCGCCAGGTCCAAGATTCAAACCATGGTCAACCATGTGGGAAAAGAGTCCAGCATCTTAACCACACCAACTGCTGGCCCCAGGAAAAATTATTTTAAACTGTGATAATACTTTTGTTGAACCCACTACCATCAATGTATTCAGACTAAATTCAGAAATAACATATGAAATGCTCAGAAGAATAACTTCTCCTATAGTTAAAACAAATGTGGTTTAAGGAGGAAAAATATAAGCTAATTTTCTAAATAAAGGAATAAAATATAATAAAATTTCAGGTATTTTCTATTAAATGTGGGAAAACAATGCAATGTTTATATCTGAAATATTAACTATGGACTTATTTTCATTTATAACATAAAATGTTTCTAGATTACTTAACTCTTCTCAGTGTTCAAAATTAAATGTGTTTTCCATACTTAGCAACTATAATGGTAATGTGAAGTAGAAGATTAATTCCACTGAACTAAAACTTAAAAAGATTCAAATAAAAAATAAGTATGAAAATACCTAAAAATTTTTAAAGTTTTAAATTTTTGTTATTTTACAAAGATAGGCTTACTTTTCCTGACATTAAAAAAAGCAGCCTTCTTTTCTCTAAATAAAACTATTTGAATAATCACAACATATTCTTTTATATCAGAAAAACAAATTCACATGATACACTTACAACACTCAAGAATTACAATCCAGAAAAGGGTAGGATCCCTGAAACAAACAGAAAAAAAAAAAAAATGTCTTTCCTTTTGTCACCTCCATTCCTTATATATAATTTTTATTTCACATCATTTACATAAATATTATCACAATCTGACAAGTAGTTAAGAAAAATATTGTTGGCTTTCTAGAGCTCATCAAGTAAATTTACTCAGTCTTCTTAGAATGTTTCTTTTTAACATTATCTGAAGCATCAGCTACAGGTTTTGAGGCAGATGAACCAGTGCCATTATGGGATGATTTTGTTTCACTTTTCTTTTCACATGATGGAAACTGCTGCTGCCAGCCAAAGAGCATCCGACTCAACGCGTCCTCAAAAGGAGCAATAGTTATAGTAGATGTGTCTGTAATCATCATGGTTATCTGGAAAAAAAGGTTCAATTTAGAATGTAAGTATGAATGCTTTATATTTCTTAAAATGGACAGAAAAGTAAGTAAGATGGAAAAGGGGATTTGAAATGCATTCTTAATCTGTAGAAGTAAATTTAGCTATTATAGATTCTGGGAAGATCTATTTCTTTGAGGTTATAAAAAATAACACAACACATTAAAAATACTATAGGATACCATTTTTTGGTGTGCCAAATGAGCACTATAACCACTTCTACAAAAACGCATTTATTATCGTAAGAAATGAGATTTTTAAAAGTCATAATCTACACCAAATGACCAATACAGCTATCACTATATGTTCAACATGTGCCAGAACTGTGATAAGCACTTTAACATTATGATTCTCTTTAAATTTAATCCAACAAATACTATCTTATTACCTCATCACAGAGATGTAGAACTGAGACTCTGAGAGGTTAAGTAACTTGCCCAAAGTCACGAAGTCAGTAAGTGATAAGGCGGTTTGCAACACTTAGTTTTAGTTCAATTATTAAAAACACCAACTATCATAATCTAAAGTTGCAAACTTGTGAACTGCAGGATATTGCCCTAAAAAGGGACTGTTAAAAAGCCTTTCTTACCTAATTTTTTCCTTATAGATAATTATATGTTTATAAAGAATTAAGATATCAACAGATAAAGAATGCCTCCAATCCTCTACCTGACAAAAATTTTCAGTTTTCAGAGATAATTAGATTTTCTTGAGAAATTAGGCTGGGGCCAAAATGAATTGCGGGCAGAACTTTAAGGTCTAGAATAGCTTCCAAAAGTCCAGAAATTTCCAAGAATCAATTCCTCCAGATCACAGATAATGAATCAAACTAAAAGAAAAAAATTTTAAGAATCATTTTATTTAACTTTATTTATTTGTTTATTTTAATTCTAACCAGAGAGGGAATGAGTCAGAGAGTGAGAAAGAGGGAAAATGAGAAAGAAAACCGCCAGGTCCAGGACTTGAACCACGGTCGGCCATGTAGGAATCCAGCTCCCTTAACCACCATGTCACCTGCTGGCCCCCAAACTAAAAATTTCTTAAATCAAATTTCTAATGAAGGGGGTCAGTAGGTGGCATGGTGGTTGGGGACGCTGGACTCCCACATGGCCGACCACAGTTTGAGTCCCAGACCTGGCGGCTTGCTTTCTCCTCTCTCTCTCTCACTCTATCCCTCTCTTGTCAAATTAACATAAATGGATACAGTTTTAAAAAAATTTTCTAACAAAGGACACCACATGACCCACTTGCTTGGAAATAATGGATTTAAGAATAAATTCTTATTGGGAACCAGCAGTTTGCCTAATGGCTATGTCACTGGACTCCTGCATAGTAAACCGCGGTTCGAGTCCCAGACCCGGTGCCTTAACTCATACCAGGTGCGTGTGCGTGCGTGCCCAAGATCCCGAGAGGAGAATGGAGAAGGGATTGCGGCGTGACCATCCCCCCTGGGGGGTGATTTCTCGCTTTCTGTCTCTCTGTCTCTCTCTGTCTGTCTGGCCAGCGCACGCGCCCTATAGCGAAAAAATCTCTCAAAAATAAAAAAAGAATAAATTCTTATTAACTGCAACATAGTCTAAGAAGTAGAGTTGTGGAGCAAGTCCATCACAAGAGGAATAGGTAAATGAAATGCATATTATACAACAGTTAAAAGTAATGAACAAAAAACAACAGGAAAACGTCTTAGAACATACTGTTAAGTGAAAATGAGACACGACGCAAGAACTATACTATAGTGTTTACTATACTATTTACTATATACACATTAAAAATGCATTCACACAACTTTGTTAACATATTAAATGCCACTCAAATGTTCATCTTGAATTAGCTAATTTTGTTTTGTGAATCCGATCTCAATAAAAATAAAAAACAAAAATTTTAAATGCATGACTAAAGATTAAAAACAAAATTTTAAAATGCATGCACATAATAACTGTAGCCTAGTCGTTAAGGAAGCTGGATCCCACATGGCTGACTATGGTTCGAATCCCAACCCTAGTGGCTTAACACACTGGACACATGTACGTGAGCACCCAAACTGCTGAAAAGAAACAGAGAAGGGAATGAGGCCTGACCCTGCTTCATCAAGGGAGTGCTTTATTGTTCTCATTCTCTCTCTCTCTTATACTCTGATGATTTAAAAAATTACATGAATGAAATGTACATGAATTTCAGGTCATTCATGACTAAATACCTTTTATATGTCTTAGTCTCTCAATATCAATATAAAAGACAGAAATACATAAAAATAACTGCTAAAAGGCACCAAAGAACAATCAATACAGGCAGAACCTGATGCGGCTATTATCCCTGAGACAAAGCAAGCAGAAAAAAGTGAGCTTCACATTCACTCTGGTTTGTTTTGTTTTTTGTTTTATTTTTAAGGGTATGTGCCAATTCATAGCCACAGGAGACAGAAAACAGAAGTCCCAACAGGCTAAGAGGCCAAAGCATTCAGTGTACTTGAGGACAATGAAGCCCAAAGAGGAGGGATTCAATGGAAGTGAGCCCAAAAATCCATGTGTAATCTGTCCCTAAATTGTGCACACATTAGAAGGAAGAGAACTCAAAAGTCTAGCAGAGAGTAACAGCTGGGAGGCCAAAGCACTGAGTAGACATCTGAGCAGTCAACAGCTTGAGGCTAAGAAGACAAGTTGGAAATAAAGGTCAGCCAAGGTGGAAATGCCCAAGGATACACTTCAGGCTTAAGAGACCCCAAATGGTTGAGTTCTAGAAAGGCAAACCTGAAACAGAACTGCACTAACAAAGTTTAAAATGAACTATCAACAGGATTAAAATAATCTGCTTACACATTATACCTAGCTGCCAGAAAAATGCTGAATATAGTCCCAGCCCTCAAGAACTTTACAGACCAGTCAGAGGCAGGCAAATAAATCAGTAAACAGTAAAGAGTAAGTACAGTAATAGAGGTTTTCTCAGAACCATTTAAGTAAGAAATGTAAATTTGTAAGTCATTACTATCTAAGTATAAAAGGTAATGGTGAGGAACCAGCAGTTGGCATAATGGCTATGTCAAAGGACTCCCATGTAGTCAACCACGGCTCAGACCCCGGACCTAGTGGCTTAAACTCACAAATGGAATATGTGCGTGCATGCCCAAGATCCCAAGAGGACAATGGAGAAGAGATTGCAGCATGCCATCCCCCCTGGGGGGGGGGGTGATTTTTCACTTTCTGTCTGTCTCTGTCTCTTTCTGGTGAGTGTCCGCACCATCCCTATAGCAAAAAAACTCTCAAAAAAAAAAAAAAAAAAAAGACCTAGTGGCTTGCTTTCTCCCTTTCTCACTCTCACTCTCTTTTTCTGGTCAATTTAAAAAATAAGAATAAATAAATAAAATAAAAATAAAAGTAAAGACAGGCCAACAGAGGATACAGAGGTTAAGGCAGTTAGATCCCACATGGTCAACTATGCTGTTTAAATCTCAGACTCAGCAGCTTGAAAAACACAGCAAGCACATGTGCGTGCATGCCCAAAACACCAAGAGGAGAATGGACTGCAGCATACAATCCTTCTCTCTCTTTCAAGTACATGAGCCAGATAGTGCAGGGAGGGGGGAGGGGAAAGCACATGAGTATGAATGCGGTAACTTGGAGAGAATATAAAATGATAGGAGTCCAATGTTAATCTCCAAGTTTAGGTCATTACTGGGTATGATCTAAAAACATTCCTGCATTAAATTATTCTTTAGGGGGCCAGCAGTTGGTGTGGTGGCTAAGACACCAGACTCCCACATGGGTGACCACAGTTCAAGTCCTGGACCCAGCAGTTTGAAACTCATGCCAGGTATGTGTGCATGCCTGCCCAAAACTCCAAGAGGAGAATGGAGGAGAAGGAATTCTAGCATGGCCATCTCCTTGTAGAAGGTGATTTCTCACTTTCCCTCTCTGTGTCTCTCTCTCTCCGGTGAGCTATGGTAAAAAAATAAATAAATAAAATAAATAAAATAAAAAATAAACAAAAATACTAATTCTTTAGAATTAGAAACACTGAGGGACCAACAGATGGCATAATGATTACATCATTGAACTTCCATGTAGTCAATCACAATTCAAGTCCCAGACCCTGCAGCTTAAACTCACGCTGGGCATGTGTGCACGCATGCCCATCCTGAGAGGAGAATGGGAAAGAAGGGATTGCGGCATGGCCATTATCCTAGAGGGGGTGGCTTCTTACTTTCTGTCTCTCTGTCTGTCTCTGTCTCTCTGATGAATGCACATGCCCTACAGCAAAAATGGTTCTCTTAAAAAAAAATTACAAACAATGAGATATACTAACATAGTTATCTTGGCCATATAGCTTAAATTAATGGACTGCTAATAAAAAAAGAATTCAGACCAAAAACAATGGTCCACTGTCAGGAAAACAGCAATGACTTTTTACAAAATCCAAGAGAAAAGTGTCAAGGTTTAAATTATTTCCTGAGAACATGAACTATAATAAGTATTTTTCAAAGTCGAATGTTTTAATAGAATCTCCACTCCCAACAGACTCATCACTCAGCTAAGAAGTATTGCTGGCATCAGAAATTACTGCTGAGATAGACTTACAAGGTTCAAGGGCAGATTTTTGTGAATTCAGCCTCTTATGAGGCCTTGATTTAGCAAGGTGACAGAAATATAATTGTGACAAATAGAAAAAAATCCTTATTCTTTACAAATAAAATATAAAATTGTCTCCTTATATAGCAAAATATTGAAAGAAAAAGCATACTTCCTAAATTAAATAACGTTTGTTTTCATGGTCTCTTGCTTAAGAAGGAAGCAAAAGAAAAGTAGAAGCACTAAGATAACTGGTATTTTTCAGCATATCCTAAAATACAAGTTAATTCGGATAAATTCATTGTTTACAACATTGTCACATTCTTTTTTTTTTTTTTTTTTTTTTTAGTTTTTGCTATAAGGTGTGTGTAGTCACTGGTGAGAGACACAGAAAGAGAAGGAAAGGAGAAATCACAATCCTCTCTCTTCCATATCTGTCTTGGGATTTGGGGCATGCAGGCACATGTGCTCAGTGTATTTTTCAAGCTGCCAGTCTGGGACTTGAAGTACAAACCTGGCAATGGGGTGTCTAGTCGCCTTAACCATCATGTCACTAGCTGGCTGGTTGGCCCTCTTATTATTATTAATTTTTCCAGAATGTACATACACTCACTAGAGACACACAAAAAGAGAAACTGAGAATGCACTCCTCACCCCTCACAATAGAAATGATCACATCACAATCCCTTCTCCACTTCTCCCTCCTTTCAAAATGCTGGGGATGCATGCACATGCAGCTGGTGCTGTCAAGCTGTCAGGTCCAGGACTCAAACTATGCAGATGGCCATGTGGGATCCAGCCACCTTAACACATCATGCCATTGGCTGGCCTCCACTGCTTTACATAATATCCCTAGATATATCATTTCAAAATGTCCAGAAAAATGTGATACAAAATCTAAGTTCTTTAAGGGCACAAATGATATTTATGTACTTTATAGTCTTTATAATGCCTAGTATTAAGAGTATAATGAATTGGGGGCCAGCAGGTGATGTGGTGGTTAAGGGCACTGGACTCCAACATGGCCAACCATGGTTCAAGTCCTAGACCTGGCAACTTCCTTTCTCACTTTCACATTCTCTTTCTCTCTGTCTCTCGCTGATGAGCACATGTGCCCTATAGCAAATTAAAATAATAATAATAAAATTAAATAAATAATTCTCTTTTTTTTTGGAGAAGTTTTTGCTATAGGTTGCGTGTGCTCGCCAGAAAGACAGACAGAGACAGAGAGACAGAAAGCGAGAAATCACACCCCGAGGGGGGATGGCCATGCCACAATCCCTTCTCCTCCATTCTCCTCTCGGGATCTTGGGCATGCACGCACACGCGCCCGGCTTGAGTTTTAAGCCACCGGGTCCGGGATGCAAACCACAGTTGACTACATGGGAGTTCAGCAACATAGCCATTAAGCTAACTGCTGGTCCCTAAATAAATAATTCTATTTAAAAAATAACAAGAGTATAATGAATTGGGGGCCAGCAGGTGGCATGGTGGTTGAGGTGCTGGAGTCCCACGTAGCCAACCATGGTTTGAATCCTGGACTCAGTGGCTTTGAAAACACCACAAAAAAATAAGAAG
>NW_006159776.1:1386615-1419129 GCF_000334495.1 Tupaia belangeri chinensis | reverse complement strand
TAGGTAGGTAGGTAGGTAGATAGATAGATAGATAGATAGATAGATAGATAGATAGATAAAGGTTTTTTGAAAAATACAATGACTGAATAAATACATATAACATCTATCTCACATGAATAATGCAAAGGCAACTGTAATATATCTATATATGTAAAATCTGCATAATTAATCTTTCTCTACACCAAGAACATACTATCTCCATCTGCCCAAATTCAAATAATATTTTGCAGTGTAACTTAAATGTCTACTTCATTAAACCTTCATCAATGTATTCCAATGAAAGTCACCATGCCCTACAATGAACCCCTAAAGGAACATGGGGTATAAACTAGGTTTTCTAGTCACTCTGTTTTCTCCATAGGTAATGTAATGACTTAGACATCAATAATTATTAACCTGAATGACTCAAAGAAATTAAAATCTTAGGATTTACATTTTTATAAATATAGTTTTCAAAGCAAAGGGGAAATGAATGGTTTCTTTATGGTGTGTATCCTGAGATGACTGAATGTGATGGAATTAAATACTGAGAGACCTATGAAAGTATTTTGTTTATTTAATGATCAATCAGTCAAGAAATACATATTAAAAATTGATTACATGCACCAGATATAATGCTAGGGATACATTGATTAATAATGCAAACTTAATCCCTATTCTCGTAAAGTATAGAGAGGTGCCAAACAGGTGGTATGGTGGTTAAAGGCTCTAAACTCCCACATGGCCAACCGTTCAAGTCTCAGACCTGGTGGCTTGTTTTCTCACTTTCCCTCTCTTTGTTTCTCTCTGATCAAACCGGAAAATAGTAGTAATAATAATAAATAAAGTTAAATAAAATAAGTATGTTTTTAAATATATAAATAAAGTGTATAGGGGCCAGCAGGTAATGTTTAGTGGTTGAGGCACTGGATTCCCACATGGCTGGCCACAGTTCAAGTCCCAGACTGGGTATGTGTGCATGCATACCCCAAATCCCAGGAGAAGAATATGGGAGAAGGCACTGTGACATGGCCATCTCCCCAGGAGTGATTTTTCACTTTCCCTCTCACTGTCTGTGTATTTCTCTCCCCATCTCTGTCTTTCCCTCTCTCTTTCTGGTAAGTGCATGTGCCCTTATAGCAAAAATCTTTATAAAATAAAAGAGAGAGAGAGAGAGAGTGTACATATATTTTAGGCAATATCATCTTGATGACAGGATTTGAGTCTTGCTCAAAGTGCATATGACCATCTGTATCCTCAAATGTGTTTAATGACAGTATCTCTTATTCATGTATTCCACAACACATTATCTAAATATGCCCCTCAATAGCACTCAGCATAACTGAGCAGACCATGATTAAAAACATCTCTATGGGGCCAGCCTGTGGCATAGTGGTTAAGCTGGCTGGAACCCACATGGCCAACTGTATGGTTAGAGTCTCAGATCCGGCAGCTTGAAAAATAGGCCAGCATGTGTCCATGCATGTCCAAATTTTCAAAAGAGAGATGGAGAAGGATCATGGCATGACCATGCCCTCATGAGGGGTGCTTTTTCTCTCTCCCTCTCCCCCCGCCATCTCTCCTTCTCTCTCTCTCCCCCTGGTGAGTGAACACACACTCTAGCAAATTTTAAAAGGACACACTCTATTTTTTTTTTTGCGAGGTTTTTCGCTATAGGACGCATGCGCTCACCAGACAGACAGAGAGAGACATAGAGACATAGAGACAGAAAGCGAGAAATGGTCACGCTGCAATCCCTTCTCCTCCATTCTCCTCTCGGGATCTTGGGCACGCACGCACACACGCCCGGCGTGAGTTTTAAGCCACCGGGTCCGGAACGCCAACCGCGATCGACTAAGTGGGAGTCCAGCGATATAGCCATTACGCTAACTGCTGGTTCCTCACTCGAGCAAATTTTAAAAAGAAAGAAAAAACCCACCTTTGGGTTTTCTACATTTATCAATCACTCCTTTCCAGTTTCTTATTCTAGATCGTCCTTTTTTAAGCTTTAGAGAACTTCATATATCTGTCTTTGCTCTTTCCTAATTCTTCGCTTTTTTCCCTATGTAATATAACTGCATCCCCAAGTTAATCTGCAAACCTAATATAATCTCAATATCTAAGAACAAATAATAAAAAAGACTGAAAATGAAAAACAAACATGGGGGACTAGCAGGTGGCATGGTGGTTAAGGCACTGGATTCCCTAATTGTTTATCAACAATGGACACAGAAATAAGGAATGGATAAAGCAAATATGGTATATATACCAAAAAAAAGAAACATTTAACCATAAAAATATAAATAAATAAAATCCCAGGGGCTAGCAGGTGATTGGAGGTTAGGGCACTGGAAGCTCATATGGCTGACCGTGACTGGAGTCCTGGACTTGGCAACTTGCTTTCTCACTTTCCCTTTCTCTCTCTCTCTGTTTGGTCAAAATAAAAAATAATAATAATAATAACAAATGAAATTAAACAAAGTAATTAATTCTTAAAAAAAAAAAAAGAATAAAATCCTGTCATTGTGGCAATATGGTTGAGTATGGAGGATATTACATTAATCAAATAAGCCAGATACAAAAAGGTAAGTACTACATGATCTCACTCATAAGTCAAATCTAGAAAAGTTCATCTTACATAAGTAAAGAGTAGAAAATGTTTACTGGAGGCTAGGAAGAATAGTGGGAGAGGAGTATATAGAGAAGTTGGTCTATAATGTGTACAAAGTTACACTTAGACAGTAGGAATAAAATTTTAGTGCTCGAATATACAGTAGAGTGACTATAGTGAATAATATACTGGATATCCCAAGTTAGCTAAAAAAGATTTTCTTATGTCTCACTACAAAGAGATGATAAACATCTAAAGTAATAGGTATGCTAATTACCATAATTTATTACATACTGTATACATGTATCAAAACAGCCCACTGTACCTCATAAATATGTGGTACTAGTATATGTTGATTAAAAAGTAGAACTGGGGTCAGCAGGTGGCATCATGGGCATCATGGCTAAGGCGTTGGATTGCCACATGGCCAGCAGGGGTTAAAGTCTCAGACCTGGCAGCTTGAAAATCTTGCCAGCATATGTGCTTGCATGTCCAAAATCCAGAGAGGAAAATGGAGAATGGATTGCAGCATAGCCACTCCCCACCAGGGAGGGGGTGCAGGGGATGATTTCTTTCTTTTCCTCTTACTGTCTCTCTCTGCGTCCCTCCAGAGACGGCACACACCCCTATGACAAAAACCTTTAAAAAAAAAAAAAAAAGGTAAAACTTTTAAAAGGTGATTAGGTCTTGAAGGCTCTGCCCTAATGAATAGATTAATACCATTATCACAGGAGTAGGTTAATTATGGCAGGTATTCAGCCCTTTTTTCAAAATCTGTCTCACTGCTTACTCTGTCTGCCTTTTGTTATGGGATAAGGCATGCACTAGATATCAGTACTATGACCTTGGACTTCCCAGAATCTAGAACCATAAACAAAATGAACTTCTACTGTTTATAAATTACTCATTCTGTGGTATTCTGTTACATCTGTAGCAAGCAGACCAAAACGGAACCCATGACTACCTATCTCTAAAACCCATAACCTTACACCTCACTGCTTTTTATCTTCAGAAAGGAATAAAACTTCCAGTCAGGTAGTAATAATAGAAATAGGCTGACCACAAATATAGTCTAAATAAAAATCTTGACATTTTAGAGCTTGAAGAAAATTCAAAGAACACCCAAGTACCTCATTTCACAAATGAGACAATACTGGGTTTGTAGCCTCTGATCAGTCTTGCTATTTCAACTACTCTCTGACCTCCAATATATTACTTCACTATCTACAACTGTTTTCTGATAGCCTCAACTCAGCATAAGGCAAATGAGAAATCACAGAAAAGCTATAATTCAGAAAGTCATAGATGGATGGAGTAAATGCTCCAAATTCAACTTTTTACATTGTAATGACATTAAAAAAATAAGTGTTTCTGTCACTAGCCTAGTAGCAGGATTTTATGAAAGGAGAATGGTTATACAATACTTCTAATATTGAATACTGGTAATTAGAACTCTTACCTTTGTGGTTACAAGGAAGACAGTATACAGGAACATAAGATTATGCTTTGATATTGCCAGATATTTCGAGTGCTGGAATGTGAAGATAACTGACCCCAATAGGGTTATCTTAGAAGGGCTGAAAATGAAACACATTTTAAGTCAGTGAGTACTGACATGATTTCTATCTTTCTTTGCAAAGAGTGTTTTATTAAACACTAATTTAATGAGCTATTAATAAAAATAACACAAAAATGAGTTTTGCAAATATACTTATAAAGGTAAGGAAATGCAGTTATACAAAGTCAAATATCTTTTGTTAAAGAATTATATATTTAATTTATTATTATTAATTTTTAATTTGCTATAGGGCACATGCACTCATAAGAGAAAGAATGAAATTGAGAAAGCAAGCCACCAGGTCCAGGACTTGAACCATGGTCGGCCATGTGGGAGTCCAGCGTTTAACCACCATGCCACCGCTGGCCCCTAAATATCTTTCTTTACAGCATAAGCTATTGGAGATTTTAGAATGTGCATATATATATTTTAACTCTGTAACAAAGACTATGTTTCTATGTACAACATCTCTAAAATGTATTCAGCTATACAACACTTTTCACGAATGATTTGAAAGTTTCATGTTCCAAGCATGATTTGGAATTAATCTTGAAAAACCTTTTAGTACTAACAAACTACCAGGATGGGGTTGGGGCGAAAGAAAGCACTATTAGTAATTTGACCATTTCCATGGCATAAATACTCCCATTACAGTTAATCTCAGGCTGCTGCATGGAATGACAAAGAGATGCACACAATTGAACTCTAATAGAACAGTATAAGCCAGCTCCAATATATACCTTAGCTAAGTCTAGACAAAACAAAAAAAAAGAAAAAAAGAAAATCAGTGGAGACATAGATAATCTGAATAATACCAGCAATCACCTTGAACCTATAGAATATAAATTCTTTTTTGAGAAGGATTTTTTTGCTATAGGGCATGTGTGCTCACCAGAGAGAGACAGAAAACAAGAAATCACCCCCTGGGAGGAAGATGGCCATGCTGCAATCCCTTCTCCTCCATTCTCCTCTCAGGATTTTGGGCATGCATGCACACGTGCCCAGCATGAGTTTCAAGCTTCCAGGTCCAGGACTTGTACCACAGTCAACCACATCAGAGTCCAGTGCCTTAACCATTACACTACCTGCTGGCCCCAGAATATATATTCTTTTCAAGTGTATGTGGTATATTCACTGAGACAAACCATATGCTGAGCTGTAAAATGAGTCCCAATAAATTTCAGTGATGTACTATCAGTGTTAGCATCACAAGAAAGCAAGAAAAAGAAAAACAAGAATACAGATCAGAAGAGAAGAAATAAAACTGTCTCTATTTGCAAGTGATACAAATCTCAAAAGAATCTACAAAACCACTAGAACTAAGAAATAATACGAGGTTAATGTATACATAAATCATATTCTTGTACATTAGTAACAAAACAATCAGAAGCTAATTTCTTCAATTCCATTTATAATAGCATCAAAAATATATAAAATACTTAGGAATAAACTCAAACGACATTGAAGTCCTCTACACTGAAAACTACAAAACACTGCTGAGAGAAATTTTAAAAGATCTAAATAAATGGAGGTATATAATATAATAATGCTCATGTATTGGAAGATCCTATATTGCTAAAATCTTACTTCTCTCCAGTTGATATATAACTGATATACAGATTAACTGCTATCCTAATAAAATTACCAGCAGGCTTTTTGTATAAATTAATGAGTTCATTCCAAAATCATATGAAAATGCAAAGGACCTAGAATAGGCAAAACAATTTTAAAAACAAAACAAAGAATAAAACTGAGAGACTCCCAGTACCTGCTTTCAAGACTTACTATAGAGGGACCAGCAGTTAGCATAATGGCTATGTAGTCGACCCCGGGTCGCATCCCAGAACCGGTGGCTTAAAACTCACGCTGGGTGCATGTGCATGCGTGTCCAAGATCCCGAGAGGAGAAGGGAGGAGAAGGGATTGCGGCGTGGCCATCCCCCCTGGGGGGTGATTTCTCGCTTTCTATCTCTCTGTCTCTCTCTGTCTGGCGAGCACATGTGCCCTATAGCAAAAACCTCTCAAAAAAAAAAAAATAGACTTACTATAGAGTTATAGTAATCGGAATGGTGTAGGATCAACATCAGAATGGACTTTTAGATCAATAGAACAGAACAGAGAGGCCAGAAATAGACTCACATATATGGTCACTTGATTGTACAAAAACGGTAAGTAATAAAATGGGCAAAAGAAAGGTCTCCCAAGAAAAGGTGGAGTAATAGATATCAATAAGAGGAAAACATCAAACCCTACATCATACTATTTACAGAGAAGTTGAAACAGATGGCAGAACTAACTATAAGAACTAAAAGTATGAACATTTTTTTCCATTCGATAAAATATATTTTTTATTTATACATTTTTTATTATTACTCATACATTAAATCGCTATTATACATCATTTAGATTGTGAAGAGACTTTACCAAGCATGATATACAGTAAGAAAGATACCTTTGCTACTCAGGGTTAGGCAAAGACTTCTTAGGGAGAACACAAAAAAAATAAAAGAATTATTAAACTGTATTTCACCAGGCCAGCAGATGGCGTGGTGGTTAAAGGCTCTCTCATGGCTGATCACAGTTTTGAGTCCCGGACCAGGCAGCTTGCTTTCTCACTTTCCCTTTCTCTCTCTCTCTCTCTCTGGTCAAATTAAAAAATAATAACAAATGGAATTAAATAAATATTTAAAGAAAAAAAGAATTATTAAAAAAAGACTGTACTTCACCAAAAGCATACACACATATATACACACACACACACACACACACACACATGTGTGTGTGCACTCACGCCACAAAGATATTGTATCCATAATATATAAAGAACTCTTACAACTCAATAATTAGACAACACCCCAAAATAGTGGGCAAAATATACACAGACACTTATCAAGGCAGACATGGAAATGAACAATA
Organism: Tupaia belangeri chinensis; assembly: GCF_000334495.1. Classification (NCBI taxonomy): domain Eukaryota; kingdom Metazoa; phylum Chordata; class Mammalia; order Scandentia; family Tupaiidae; genus Tupaia; species Tupaia belangeri. The sequence goes on along the minus strand of NW_006159776.1, from coordinate 1,412,066 downwards.
AATACATGAAAACATCTTCAATGTTCTTAGTCAGCCAGGAAATTAACAACACAGAAATATATCCATTGGGATTTCTAGAATTAAAAAGACTGACAAACTCACTCCTTGGAGAAGATCTAGAAGAACAGTTAGAACTCTCAGACACTTTGGAGAACTAGATTTTGAAAATGTAAACATACACGTACTGTCTAACCCAGGCATTCCACTCAAGATATTTACCCAAATAAAATGAAAACATGTGTCTACACAAAGACTTGCATATAATCATAAATAGCAACTTCATTCACAATAGCTAGAAGCTGACTCAAATGTCCATCAACAGATGAATACATAAATAAACTATAATCTATACATACAATGAAACACAGCAACAAAAAGGAACTAGCTCATCCTGTGAGGAAGAATCCCAAAATCACTGTGCTGCAATAAAGAAGCTAGACACGAGTATATATTATAAAATTCCACTTACATAAAATTCTAGAAAAGGCAAACTGATTCTATGATTTTCTGAGACCAGGGATGAGGGAAAGGACCAACTGCAAAGGAACACAAGAAAACTTTCAGGCTCATAAAAATATTGATAGTGGGGAGCCAGGAAGTGGCATGGTGGTTAGTGTGCTGGACTCCCACATGGCTGACTGCAGTTTGAGTCCCAGACCTGGCTGCTTGTTTTCTCACTTTTTCTCTTTCTCTCTCTCTCTCTCTCATGAGTACACAAGCCCTACAGCAAATTTAAAGATAACAATAATAACAATAACTAAAACTAAAGAAATAGTTCTTTAAAAAAATACTTTAAAAAATTGGACCAACAGATGGTGTAATGGCTACATCGCTGGACTCCCATGTAATTGACCTCAGTTCGAGATCTGGACCTGGTGGCATGTGTGTGCATTCCTAAGATCCCAAAAGGAGAAGGGATTGTGGCGTGGCCATCTCCCTGATTTCTCGCTTTCTGTCTCTCTGTCTTTCTCTGTCTGTCTTTCTGGTGAGCACAGGCGTCCTATAGCAAAAACCTCTCCAAGGGACCAGCAGTTAGCATAATAGATATGTCACTGGACTCCCATGTAGTCAACCGTGGTTCGAGTCCTGGACCTGGTGGCTTCAAACTCACGCCAGGCGTGTGAGTACATGTCCAAGATCCTGAGAGGAGAATGGAGAAGGGACTGCGGCGTGGCCATCCCTCCGGGGGGGTGGGTGGTGATATCTTGCTTTCTGTCTATCTCTCTGGTGAGCGCACACGCCCTATAGCAAAAAAACCTCTCCAAAAAAAAAAAAAGAAAATTCACTCCAAAAAAACGGAATATTGATAGTGGTGGCAATTCCTTTGTTACATGTATCTGTATAAAGTCATCGGATTGTATTATTTAAGTGGATGTAGTTTATTAAGTTTAAAGTCATCGGATTGTATTATTTAAGTGGATGTAGGTTATTAAGTTTTAAAAAATAAGAAATGCTCCAGCAAAAAAAAAAAAAAAAAAAAGATGGACCAGCCCCAGTTATGTGGTAAGTGTGGCAGGTAAAGCCCACATGGCTGACTGTTTGGTTCAAGTCCCAGATCCAGCAGCTTGAAAATACACTGGGCCCAAAATCCTGAAAAGAGGGATAAATGGAAAAAAGGAATTGTGTATGGCATGCACATTCCCCATAGTGGGTGCTTTCTTATTTTCTCTCTTTTTCTTTCTCCAATGAGGGCACATGCCCTCTAGCAACTTAAAAAATAAGAAAAGAAAAAAAAATACCATTAACTACCTGGCATTAAGCAAGTTTTTTACAATAACTTGTTTCAGCCTTAGTTTTCTAGCCCATAAACTAAAAATAATACCTACTTTTCTTTTAAGAAGAGTAACAGCATATTTTTTTAGAGTGCCTACACAGAACCCAGTATATGATAAAGGATCAGAAAATACCTTAGGAGTCTGATTAAATTTCACTTGCTAGAATTCTAGGATACTGGTTTTACACACTATTCTCTAAAACTACTTCAGAATATACTGTGCTCAGGACCAGCAGTTGGTGGAGTGGCTATGTCACTAGACTCCCATGTAGTCAACCACAGTTCGAGTCCCGGACCCAGTGGCTTAAACTCATGCCAGGTACATGTACCTGAGTGAGTGCCCAAAATCCCAAGAGGAGAATGGAGAAGAAGGGTGGTTACAGGATGGCTATCCCCCCAGAGGGTGATTTCTCACTTTCTGTCTCTCTGTCTCTCTCTGTCTTTCTGGTAAGCGCACAAACCCTATAGCAAAAAACAACTCAAAAAAGAAAAAAAAAAAGAAAGAATATGTTGTGCTCTATCAAGTTTCTAACGTGCAGTAAGCATTCAATACTAAACAGATACACTAAAAACATCATAGGTATGCAAAAGTATTTGATAATAGATACACGAAAATTTCACACACGCACATAATAAACCAGTGATCGATCTTTGCTGACCCACTTGATCATTCATTCATTCAATATCGTATTGGCTACTATGTGTAAAAGAACAATCAAAAGAGACAAAAATTCCTACCCCTGATATTTTTTATTCTTTGAAGAGTAGGGAGAGAAGCCGAGGGAAGAGGGAAGAATCAGCATAACAAAGTGGGGAAAGAAGCCAAGGGAAGAGGGAAGAATCAGCATAACAAATAAGTACATTACAAAATACCTTAGAAGGTGATAAATTCTGAGGAAAAAAAGAAAACTAGAGAGTGCTACAATTTTAAAAAGCAGGATAATCCTCCCTTAGAAGGTAAATAATGAGAACTATTTTGAGTAAAATAGAGAAGTGTGTGAGCCATCTCAATAAAAAGATTCTGGACAGAAGAAAACTACTGCTAAACCAGACCACACTGGGCTTGTTCCTGGACACAATGGGGTGAGCAAGGGAGAAAACAAGAGATGAGACCTACGCAAATAGATGTGGATAAAAGGCAGATCTTGGAAGACCTTACAGGCCATTTAAGGAAGTCACTGCAAGAGGTTTAACAAAAGAGAAATATAACTTGTTTCCAGTTATAAAAGCCCCAAGAAATATTTTATACAAGATATTTCAAAGCAAGTACAAAATGTAAGAAATTTCCCAAATATCAGTAATACTCATAATTTATCAAAGTCTCCTTTGTTTGATTTCTAAACTCCCTCATTTAAGCCTAAAGGAGTACTTAATAAGTTAAATATCCTAGAATTGGGTGGTTCGTGAAAATACACTTTATCATTCATACTACTCCTCAACTGTAACTTTTAACTCATTTATCATCCATTTTTAATTACAAATGTTCCTTTTTTACATGAAGTCTTTCCTCACCTTGCTTATTATGATCTATCCCCTACGCCTTTTCCTTACTGAATTGTGAACAGTAACTGTTAATAAATTTCTCTATTTCATTTTCAGGTGCACCAAGAATGTACCTGTGACTTATTTAAGATTGGGTATCTTTAGAGAACACCTAATGATTAATTTCTTAAACAGCTGAAAAAGTAGTTTGTATAGTTTAAGTATAACGTGAGTTACTTCTTCAAATCTTTTTTTTATTTTTATGCATAGTCAAACTCAATAGTCTTTTTTTAGCAACTCACAGGACTTTATAATAGACTGATTTATTTCTATAAACTTGACATTTTACAATGGGACTATACGTAATGTTGGCCCAGTTGTGGTGGTTTGGGCAATGGGGCATCACAGCATGGTGATGGGTGATGATCACACAAACCTTACCAGGTTCCAGGTTAACCAGAACATGCCTGGTGCAGTCATGATCTCTGCTGGCTTGAGGGCTATGTGGGGCAGATGGGAGATCACAGTGTGATCAGACCCTCTAAAGGGTACTTCTCTCTCTCACACCCACATAAAAAGAAGGAAAGGATGGGAAATAAATGAACTATGTATAACCTGGAATCTGGGTAACATCATAGTTATTAATAAAAATGAGTCAGCAATTGACTTCCAAGCAGAAGTCTATTCTTACATAGTTCTCTTCCTAAACACAATCAGAATCACACTTTTGCAGTACACAATCACATTCAGTCAATGATGGACTATATATACTATGGTGATCTCATAAGATTATAATGGAGCCAAAAAAGTCTATCACCTAGTGATACTGTAGCCCTCATAATGTCATAGTCCAACACACTACTCACATGTTTGTGATGGGGCTGGTCTAAACGAGCCCATTGTGCTGACAGTCACACAGTACATACATTTATGTACAATATGTAATTCTAGATAATAATAACTGCTACTGATTTATGTGTATATTATACTTTCTATCATTACTTTATTGTGTATCTTTCTACTTGAACATTTTTTACTTTTGGGGACCAGCAGTTTTTTTTTGTTTTTTTTGGTTTTTTTTTTTGGTTTTTTTTTTTTTTTTTTTTTGAGAGGTTTTCGCTATAGGGCGCATGTGCTCACCAGACAGACAGAGACATAAAGACAAAAAGCGAGAAATCACCCCCCAGGGGGGATAGTCACACCGCAACCCCTTCTCCTCCATTCTCCTCTCGGGATCTTGGGCCCGCACACACACGCGCCCGGCGTGAGTTTTAAGCCACCGGGTCCGGGACGCCAACCACGATCAACTACGTGGGAGTCCAGCGACATAGCCATTACGCTAACTGCTGGTTCCCCAAAAAAAAATTTTTACTGTTAAACAGCATGCTGTGCTATGCCAGCAGCAGCCTCATACATGATGTTCACCACATCTCTTAATTGCATCACTTTCTCTTTTACTAGTCGCTGTATAATCTTAGGCTAATGTGTATGTTTGTGTCTTAGCTTTTAACAAAAAAATTTTTTAATTTAAAAATTAAAAAAAGATCTTAGAAAATAAGGATAAAAAGAGAATATTTTTTGTACAGTTATACAATGTGTTTGGATTTTAGGCTAAGTATATCTTTTCTCATACAAAAGAGAAAGTTAAAAATCAAAAGCAAAAAAGATAGAGAAATCTAAAGTTTATTATTGAAAAATTTTGTTTATAAAGTAGGTGTAGCCTAAATGCAGTGTTCATGAAGTTCACAGCAGTGTACAGTAATGGTCTATGCCTTCACATTTACTCACCACTCACTGACTCATCCAGAGCAACTCATAGTCCTATAAACTCCATTCATGGTAAGTTCCCTATACAGGTGTACCATTTTGGTACATCTCTTAAATCTTTTTTTTTTTGTAATTTTTCTATGCTTAGAAGTATTTAGACAGACAAATACTACAGTGTTACAATGGCCTACAGTACTCATTCCAATAATGTACAGGTTTGTAGCTTAGGAGCCATTGCTCGAACTACGGTCGACTACATGGGAGTCCAGCAACATAGCCATTACGCTAACTGCTGGTCCCACCACCACTTATTTTTTTCAGCTACATTTCATCACATTTAAAGTCTCCAAAATGTTCTCCAAAAGAAATTGGTGAGATTTAAAGACAAAATCCAGGTCCCAGTATAATTTATACTAACTCACTAGGACATCTTCAGCCATTCATCACCTTCTGGTTTCCAATCTCCTTTTAACAGCCGCTCAAAATTTGTGATAATGGTACCACCTGCACCTAAAATAAGGAAATAAAACAAGAATGCTTAGCCAAATTTTCTTTCCTTTCTTTCAAGTTTTTGCTATAGGGTATGTGTACTCACCAGAGAAAGACAGAGAAAGAGAGAGAAGGGAAGGTGAGAAATCATCCCCTGGGGAAATGGCCATGCTGCAATCTCTTCTTCCCCATTTGCTCAGAATTTTGGGCAGGCATACATGCACACACACCTGACATGATTTTCAAGCCACTGCGTCTGGGACTAGAACTGTCTTTCCACATAGGATCCAGCCACCCTAAACTCCATGCCCTCTGCTAGCCTTAGCCAAATTTTCTTGAAAAAAAGATTTGAGGGAAGCCATAATCTTATTAGCTGATTTAAAATTCCAAGAGGATTCCCAAAATATAAATCTTGGAAGGAAGAAAAAAGTTGCCCTGTGTATTTAGGGTACTGGGACTACTACAATTCTTCTCTTTCACCAGCATGGCAACTGTCTATTATACCATAGTTAAGGTTGAAACTGGGGCCTCAGGCACAGATAGCTAGCTAACAGTTTGTTTCAGACTTGAAAAGGAAAATCCTCTGCTTTATCATTGTCATTCCTGATATGGTTAGTTTTAAGTGCAGTACACTATAACATGAGGCTTGGAGAAATTTGTTTCAATTTCTACACACAAAACACTAAGGGCAAGTAATGCAAAGTGAACATGAACCCAAAATCAATCATATTTGCTATTTTCAGTAATTCAGGATGGAAAACAAACACACACAAAAGACAGAACAATGTTTTTTTATTCATGTACAATTCTTTATGTCTGTGAACTTGTTTTTACTTATGGTAGCACTACACTTTAACTGATTTTTTCTGGTTCTGGGGCACCTAATTAAATCAATCAGAGAAATGACATATCACTTGGGCCAGACAATGATGCAGAAGTAACTCAATACTCTGAGGCTGACCCACAGGGGAAGGTTCTCAGTTCATGTCTAGAAACTTCGCTGAACATGCCAAGCACACACATGCCAGTGATCTTGAAGTGGGTCATGGCATGAAGACTCTGTTTAGTCTTTCTGTTTCTCTCGTTCTTTCTGTCTCATTCATGGAAGAAATAAGTAAACTTTAAAATTTGTATATCAAAAGACAGTCAATGGGGGCCAGCAGGTGGCATGGTGGTTAAGGGCACTGGACTCCCAAATGGCCGACTGTGGTTCAAGTCCCTGACCTGGCGGCTTGCTTTCCCACTTTCTGTCTCTCTCTCTGTTCCTCTTTGGGCAAATTAAAATAAATAAATAAATAAGTTAAATAAAATAATTCTTTAGAAAACAAAAAAAGTGAAGCCCAATATAATGACCAATAACTAATACTTGTAAACATATTAGTTTTGAATAAACTTTACTAGCCAACAGAAACAAGGTTTCCACCACCCAAAAAAAACAAGTGTTATTAAAGTATATAATCCCCATTAACACAGCTAGAAAATTGTCTAATACTTGTAGTATACCAGTAACAGAATAGCTATGAACACATATTGTTAATATTACCTCGGGCCCATCCAATAGCTATCATGACTATCCAGCCATTTTTGTAATAGCTATTAGCATGTGTGACTCCACCTACTATTTTCCAAGTTCTGGTCACTTCCTTCATTCCTGAAGCCAGGAGTTGAACAGGTAAAAATGAATAGCCTTGAGAAACTAGGTCGCATGGGCAAAAAAATACAATATACCTGAAAGTAAAATTTATACATTTTAATATATAAATAAAATCTGAAGAACAGAAATTAAAAACCTATTAGCAATAATAATTTGGCAAAATACAACAGATGGAATTACCCATATAAACACAGATATTAAATTTAAGAAAGGCACCTATTGGTGTGGGATATTCACTGTATGGTGACATTTTTCCAACATTCTGCCCTCCTGAGAGCAGTTCTAGCCAGGGCTGACCCCATAGGAATGTGACCACTCCCCTTTTTAAGGAGTGGCCCTCAGTCAGGGCCAGTTCTGGAGAAATGCACACCTCTGCCATGGAATCACAAGATCCAGGCAGCTATTCTTAAAGAATATAGTTGTTGACTCTGTAGATAGACAGTAATGTTTACCCTAACTGATGTAATCTTCAATCATGACAGACAAAAACCTGATCACGACACTGAGAAACAGTCTACTTAACCCCGTAATGATCAAAATGATTGCTTTGTCTCACTGTATTTAACTAATTACTGTAGTGCACAGGGGAAGGATCTTTCATTGATCAGTCACATTGGTGTATCCCTTAAGTTGAATAAATTCTCTGCTGTTCAAATATCAGCAGTAGTCATTACCGGAAAACACACTCCTTTTTTTCTCTCCATTCATAAAATATTCTTTTTCTTTTTTAAAAAATACTTTTTAAAAAAAAATTTTTTTTATTTAACTTTATTTATTTATTTATTTTACTTTCATTTGACCAGAGAGGGATATAAGAAAAGAGAGATACAGTGAAAGAGAGAGAGAGAGAGAGAAAGTGGGAAAGCAAGCCGCCAGGTCCAGGACTCAAACTGCGATGGCCATGTGGAAGTCTGGCACCCTTAACCACCACACCATCGGCCGCCCCCTCCTAAAGTATTCTGACAGACAATTTTGCACTTAAAGCATAATCTATCTTCTTTCTTATGGGGTGATATATAATACAGGGCATGAAAAAAATACTGTATCTCTCTCTTTTTTTTTTTAAGAGGTTTTGCTTTAGAGGACATGCACTTGCCAGAGAGAGAGACAGACAGACAGACACAGTGAGAAGGAAAGCGAGAAATCAACCCCCAGGGGGATGGCCACGCCACAATCCCTTCTCCTCTATTTTCCTCTTGGGATCTTGGGCACACACCCACACACGCCCAGCATGATTTTCAAGCCACCGTGTCCAGGACTTGAACAGCAGTCAGCCATGTGGACTCCAGCAATGTAACGGCTTAAACTCATGCTGGACGTGTGTGCGCGTGTGCCCAAGATCCCGAGAGGAGAACGGAGAAGGGATTGCGCCATGACCATTTCCCCCTGGGGGGTGATTTGTCACTTTCTGTCTGTCTGTCTTTGTCTTTCTGGTGAGCGCATGCGCCCTATAGCAAAAACCTCTCAAAAAAAAACAAAACAAAAAAAAAGATGCAATGGTTTGCTTAGCATAAAACACCTTTACCTCATTTTCACTTACCAAATACTTCCTATTCTTTAAGATCCCACCCAATAACTATTAATACCATATATATTGACTTTGAGGGTTTTGTTTTATTTAATCTTCTCAGCTCAGACTAAGTTCTACAAAAATTAGGGCACAGAACAAAATAGCTCTTTACACAACTTTTTTTTAATACAAAAGTTGTAATGCTTGGGGCTGGCAGGTGGCATGGTGGTTAAGACCGCTGGATTTCCACATGGCCAACCGCATTTCGAGCCCCAGACCTGGAGGCTTGCTTTCTTGCTTTCCCTTTCTGTCTTTCTCTCTGTCTCTCTCTGGTCAAAATTTAAAAATGATAATAATAACAAATGGAATTAAATAAATAAATATTTTTTTTAAAAGTTGTAATGCTCACAATAAATTTTAATAGTCCTTAGATGACAGGAGTCATTCATCTTTTTACTTTTGAACCTCAAACTCAGCATGATAAAAATTTGCAGAGTTAAATTATTTATTAACAGGCAATTTGGAATCAAAATGCAAAATATATCAAATCAAAGAATCAATTGAGGGACCAGCAGGTGGTGTGGTGGTTAAGGCGCTGGACACTCCCATGTGGCTAACCACAGTTCAAGTCCCAGACCTGGTGGCTTGCTTGTGTGTGCGCTCTCTCTCTCTCTCTCTCTCTCTCTCTCTCTCTCTCTCTCTGTGTGTGTGTGTCTCTGACCAAATTAAAATAAATGAATGAAATAAAATTAAATAAATCTTTAAAAAGAAGAATCAATTGATAATTAAAGAGTTTGAGAGGAAGGAATAAATTGTCGCAGAGTAATATATTTTAATAATTTATTTTATTTTATTTATTCATTTATTTTTTAATTTGACCAGAGACAGAGGATGAGAATGAGAGAGAGAAGAAGTGAGAAAACAAGCCACCAGATTCAGGACTTGAACCCTGGTCGGCCATGTGGGAGTGTCCAGTACCTTAACCACCATGCCACCTGCTGGTCCCCTAAGAGTAATATTTTAGAAAATGACTGGTATAACTTTTTAAATGTATGTGTTCCTATAATATTTTGAAAGTCTCTATACACTACTTATTAAAAAACAGAATTTCCAGAAATTTAGTTAGGTAGGTAGTGAGGGGAAATTTTTAAATGTATTATTATTAAAGTAAAAAATATTTTGGTAATCTATTATAAACTAGATTAAGAAAGGGGGGTTTTGTTTCACTGTATCAGTAATTAATGCTCAAATGTAAAATATTCAAAGAAAGGACAAAAACAATAATATTACAAATACCCACTTTTCATTCCCTACAGTGAGCCTAAATTTAACATGAGTTAAAAACATACTATGGGACCAGCAGTTAGCATAATGATATGTCACTGGACTCCCACGTAGTCAACCAGGTTCGCATCCTGGACCCGGTGGCTTAAAACTCAAGCCGGGCGCGTGTGCATACGTGCCCAAGATCCTGAGAGGAGAATGGAGGAGAAGGGATTGCGGTGTGACCATCCCCCCAGGGGGTGATTTCTCGCTTTCTGTCTCTCTGTCTCTCTCTGTCTGTCTGGGGAGCGCAAGCGCCCTAAACCCCCTAAAAAAAAAAAAAAAAAAAGAAACCATACTATTACGAGGCCAGCAGGTGGCGAGGACGTTAAGATGCTGAATTCTCACATGGCTAATGTCCAAGTCCTGAACTTGGTGGCTTGAAAATCACACTGGGAGATCAGCACATGGCATAACATTTACATTGCTGGATTCCCACCTAGTCAACCATAATTTGAGTCCCGGACCCTACTGGGGTTTGACTTAAAACTCACATCAGGCATGTGTGCCCAAAATCCTGAGAGGAGTATGGAGGAGAAATCGCCATCTCCCCTGGGGGGTGATTTCTCACTTTCTGTCTCTGTCTCTCTGGCAAGCGCACATGCACTATAGTAAAAAAAAAAAAAAAAATTTTTTTAAAGTCACTCTTAAAATAAAAAAAAAAAAATCACTCCAGGTACGTGTGCATGTGTGCCTGCCCAAAATCCCAGGAAGAGAAGGGGAGAAAAACACTGCAGAGTGGCTACTCCCCCAGAGGGAGTTATTTCTCACTTTCCCTCTCACTGTTTCCCTCTCTCTGTGTAAGCATATATACACTACAGCAAAAACCTAAAAAAAATTTTTTTAAATACTATTACAATAGTAACTTTGGACTTTTTATATCCAATATGTAACACTATAGCACTGATCTAAAATTTGTAATGATTGCCCTTTATGAATAAGTAAGTCTTTATTCTATTATTCAGATATTTCTAAAGTACACCTACAAAAAGTCAATTCTCATTTGAGTGTTAAATAGCCACAGGGCAAAAGTACAATTGTTTATTTATTTTTTTTTTGGAGAGATTTTTCGCTATAGGACGCATGCGCTCGCCAGACAGACAGAGAGAGACAAAAAGACAGAAAGCGAGAAATCACCCTCCCAGGGGGGATGGTCACGCTGCAATCCCTTCTCCTCCATTCTCCTCTGGGGATCTTGGACACGCACACACACGCGTGAGTTTTAAGCCACCGGGTCCGGGACTGGAACTGCGGTAGACTACGTGGGAGTCCAGCGACACAGCCATTACGCTAACTGCTGGTTCCCAGTACAATTGTTTATTATGTTCAGTAAAGTTACAAGTAAACATATCATCCCAATGGCTCCCTAAACAACCATTTCTGTTCTGTAACACAAATTAGCTTTTTAACATTCCTTTAATTAAAGGGGGCCTGCAGGTGCCCTGGTGGTTAGGGGTACTGGACTTCCACATGGCTGACTGCGGTTTGAGTCCCAGATCTGGTGACTTGATTTCTCACTTTCCTTCTCTCTTGTGTCTGTCTTTCTCTGGTCATAAATAAATAAATAAATAAAGATAAATATAATAATAATAATAAACTCACATATCTTTAAAAAAATTTCTTTAATGAATTATTCAACCAACATTCATTAAGTAATCACAATTTTTCTCCTTTTTAAAGATTACAATTCCATTTTTAACTAAAATGGTCACATCTAAGGTAAATTTAACTTGTAAAATGCCTAAAGAGATCACATCAGGAAAAGATAGAAGAAAAGGAAAGAGAAAAGAATTGATTTCCTACACATGTTTAAGTCATATAAGTTAGGATAATAGAGGGGAGAAAGGATCAAAGAATAAAAGTTAGCCTGGGACCAGCAGGTGGTGTGGTGGTTAAGGGCGCTGGACTTCCACATAGCCAACTGCAGTTCGAGTCCCGGACCTGGTGGCTTTCTTTCTCACTTTCCCTCTCTCTGTCTCTCTCTGTTTCACTCTGCCCCTCTCTGGTCAAATTAAAATAAATGAATAAATAAAGTTAAATAAAATAATAATAAAAAAAGAATAAACATAAGCCTAAAACAGAATAAAAACAAGTTCCTAGGCTACTAACTCATGAAAATTAAACTATTTTAAGTAGGAAAGATAATGAGTAGAATTTTGGGTTTCTATCAAGAGTTGATCAGAGAGAAACCTCCTAGGGTTAGTCATCAAGAACTGTTTTCACTCTATTATCAATTCCACTTCTCTATCAAAGACATGCCCGTAACAAAGCTAAAACAGGAAGATAAACTAAATACAGCTCATGTTAATCCAACATGACAGCTTTGCTCTTGCTCTAGTACTCTAACAAATTAAATTTATATGTGTGCTTTTGAAAAAGACAACAGAATGACACCTATAAAACAATAATTTCTCCTGTGTTTTGCTTCATGTAAGGGTACTCTCAGTTACACAAATGTGTAACATATAATAATTGACCATTGGAAGTTTAAGAAAAACACTGGGGCACAAAAAAATCAAGACATGAAAAAGTTATGAAATATTTATATCCCCCAGAGACAGCTTTTCCAAAAGAAAAATCCTGTGAAAATATACAAACGCAAAATGAAATGAAATACACTGTCTTCCAAGCAGTAAATGCTATTGTTTCTCTTTGCCAGTAGGTGGTGCTAATCTCCAGTGCACCTAATGAGCTATGGTACTAGAGACAATCTTGCTTGTTACAGAGTTTAAAGTACATTCCAAATATCATTTTACCTCTAAAATTAAAATCAAATGAAGCATATATTACAAATTTGTTCTAAATGTTAAAACTAACATTAAAAAAGAAAACAGTAAAATATATAATGTCTTTAAGCCAGCATCATTTTTTTTTTAATATTTAAGGGTTTATGAGAAAAAAGACAAGGTTTCTATTTCCAGAATATAAAACTGCATTCTGGGGGCCACCAGGTGGCATGGTGGTTAAGAACGCTGGACTTGGGGTTGGCTGACTCTCACATGGCTGACTACGGTTCGAGTCCCGGACCTGGTGGCTTTCTCTCTCTCTCGCTCTCTCCCCCTCTCCACCCCACCACCCCCATCAAATTTAAATAAATAAATAGAATTAAATAATTCTAAAAAAAGAAAAAAAAGAAAAGAAACGAAAACTGTATTCTAGGTCAGCTCCATGGTATAGTGATAATGCACTGCTCAAGAAAAGCCAGATCCAACATGGCAACTGCAGTTCAAATCCCTGCCCCAGCTGGCCAGAAACACGCCAGACACAGGTATAAGTGTCCAAAATCCAATGGGCTATAGGACTGGAAAGCAGGGATACGTGTGTGTCCAGACTCTTGTGGAAGGTGCTCCTCTCGCTCTGACACTCTGTCTCTTACTTACTCTCACCTGCTTACGTAAACATTTTTACCATGAGTAAAAGTAAAAGGGCTTTTTGTTATTTTGGTTTTTTGAGAGATTTTTTGCTATGGGGTGCATGTACTTGCTGGAGAGACAGAGAGACAGAAAACCAGAAATTACCCCCCCCTGGGATTTTGGTCATGCCAAAATCCCTTCTCTTTCATTTTCCTCTCAGGATTTTGGACACACACACAGACATGTACCCAGCCTGTGTTTCAAGCTGCCAGGTCCAGGACTCAGACCACAGCAGACCAAGTGAGATTCAAGCACCTTAACCATTATACCACCACTGGCCCCAAGAAAAACTTTAAAATTAAAAAAAAACACTGTACACTGAAAAAGTGCAGACTAAAAAATCAGATGTCCTAGGTTTGAACTCTAGCTCCAACTACTAGATATCTGTGAAATTCTGAGAAAGTTACTCCATGATTCAGTTACATGATCTGTTAAGGAAGAATAAATTAGTACCTACCTCACAAGGTTCTTGTGAGGTTTAAGGGATAATATATGTAAAACATTTAGAACTAAGTGCCTGGGACATATCAAATGCTATGTAAGTAGCTGCTATTACTGCTATTGCTTTGTAATAACTAATAAAACAATTACAGGTAAGAAAAAAGATCAACAAAAGAAAAAATTAAAATACAGATATTAATGACTTATATAGGAGCAGAAAAAAGCTATATATACAAAAATTAATCTTAATAACATAATGTTGAGTAAAAAAAAAAAAAAAACTAAGTCCAGTCCAGCCTCTGTTGTGCAGGGATAATGTTAGCCACAGAGTGCTAGAAGTCATGTAATGATCCTGGTTTGTATCTTGAGTCAGCCTAAAAACTATGCTGAGCATGCTGCAGACACCCAGAATCTGAAGGGTTGGGGAAAGAGGACTACAGTATGACAAGACCCTATTAAGGGTGTTTTCTCTCTAAATATGTGTTTGTGTGTGTGTCTCATACATACACATGTGCTCTTCTATCACAGAAAAAAAGCAAGTCCCAGAAAATTATCAGTATAAACAATGATGATACTCCCATTTTTAAATAGGGACCAAAACAAATAAAACTAAAAGCCCATTGTTTATTCATACATAAGACACAATTTTTTTAAAGGTAAGATAAATACAAACCCTGGGTCAGCGATTATCTGTGGAAAACTAGGAAAAACATGGGATATGGCATATACGAATACAGAAGTTACCCCTGGGAGCCAAGCAGGTGGCATGGTGGCACGCTGAACTCTCAACTATCATTGGTGTTCCAGACCTGGCAGTTTGAAAATCACTCTGGGCGTGTGTGTATGTGTGTGTGTGTGTGTGTGTGTGTACATGCCCAAAGTCCCAGGAGGAGAGTGGAGAAAAGAAGATTGATGCTTGGCCATACACCCTGGGGAAGTGATTTCCTTCTTACTGACGCTGTTTTCCTCTGGCTAGCACATGAGCCCTACAGCAAAAAACTACTTAAAAAAAAAAAAAAAAGGCCCCCTTAGCTGTGATTTCACTTTCCACAGTTGGAGTTATTTAAACTTTGGTAAACCAAAGTTTAAAAATATTAAATGGAAAATTCTAAAAATAAACAATTAATTTTAAATTGTGCATCACTCTGAGTAGAGTGATACAAATCTCATACCACATTGTTTTGTCCTGCCCAGGACATGAATCTTCCCTTTACCCAGCATTCCACACTGTCTCCATTACCCACCAGTTAGTCACTTAGTAGCTATTTCAGTTATCAGTGGTTTCAGGTTATCTGCAATTTCAGACATTCACTGGGGGCCTTAGAATGTATCCTCCATGGGTAAGGAGGGGGACTACTGTATATGTAAGTCACTAATAAAGTCCAGGTCTTAGGTTGAGTACAGTGCAATAGAAATGTAAATTAGTATAACTACTTTGAGGAAAGAATTATCCACAGTATTTTCTTTTTGCTTTTAATTTGCTAAAAGGCACATGTGCTACAGGTGGGAGGAGGAAAAGCACATCTGATAGGTTATAATCACGTCATAATTCTTTCTCCTCTATTTCTCCCTCCTTTTAGAATTGTGGGCCCATGTGTTCACGCTCCCCATCTGATTCTCAAGCTGTAAGATCAAGAACTCAGTCTGCACAGTTGGCCATGTGGGATCCAGTCACCTTAACCACTAGGCCAAGGGCTAGCCAAATTTGGCATTTTCTAATAGGGTTTAAGAATCATTTTATGGGCTGGCCAGTGGCATGGTGGTTAAGGTGACTGGATCTCACATGGCCAACAATGCCATGTTGGTCCAAGCAGAAAGGCACCACTGTACAATGGCTGAAGCTGCATGGGAGGCCCAGATTAAGTTCCTGGCAAGGCATCGGCCATATTCCAATAGTCCTAGGTGATTGGAGGCTGAGGCAGGAGGATCACAAGATAGCAAGTCTCTCTCAAAAATACCTCTCTCGGGAACAGCAGTTAGCATAATGGCTATGTCGCTGGACTCCCATAGTCGACCGCGGTATGAGTCCCGGACCCGGTGGCTTAAACTCACACTGGGTGCGTGTGCATGCATGCCCAAGATCCCGAGAGGAGAATGGAGAAGGGATTGCAGCATGGCCATCTCCCCTGGGGAGTGATTTCTCGCTTTCTGTCTCTGTCTTTCTCTGTCTGGAGAGCACACGCACCCTATAGCAAAAACCTCTCCAAAAAAAAAAAAAAATACCTCTCTCGGGACCTGCAGTGGGCGTAATGGCTATATTACTGGACTCTCATGTAGTCGACCGCAGTTCGAGTCCCAGACCCGGTGGCTTAAACTCACGCCAGGCATGTGTGCATGCATGCCCAAGATCCTGAGAGGAGAATGGAGGAAAAGGGATTGTGGCGTGGCCATCCCCCCTGGGGGGTGATTTTTTGCTTTCTGTCTCTCTGTCTCTCTCTCTCTCTCTGTCTGGCGGGTGCACGCACCCTATAGCAAAAGCCTCTCCAAAAAAAAAAAATACCCCCCTCTCTCTCTCCTTCCATGTTCTCTCTCTCACTAAAAAAAGGACCAATAGAAAAGTTCAAGTCCCTGGGAGCTTGAAAAACATGCTGAGCACTTCTGTGTGCAAGACCAAGATCCCGAATAGAGGGAAAAACAGAGAAAGGACTGCAGTGTGACCATGCCCCATAGGGGATGCTTTGTCACTTTCTTTCTCTCCTCTCTCTCTCTCTCTCTCTGGCAAGTACATACACTCTCTGGCAAATTAAAAAAAAAAAAAAAAAAAGGGAGAGGTGGAGGAGAACCAGCAGATAGTGTAATGGCTATGTCACTGGACTCTCACGTAGCCAACCAGGGTTCATATTCCTGAACCCGGAGGCTTAAAACTCATACCAGGTGCGTGTGCGTGCATGCCTAAAATCCCCAGAGGAAAATAGAGGAGAAGAGATTGTGGCATAGACATCTTCCCCTCTGGGAGGAGGGGGAGGGGATGACTACTCACTTTCTGTCTCTCCAGAGAGTGTACATACCCTATAGCAAAAATCTCTCTTAAAAAAAATCACTTTATAACTCAATAAATATACTCTTGGGTATATGAAGAAAAAAATAAAAAAGGAATCTTGGAGCCAGCAGGTGACTTAGTAGTTATGGCACTGGATTCCCACATGACCAACTGGCCAGACCCGGCAGCTTGAAAATCATGCTGGGTATATGTATGTACATGCCCAAAATTCCAAGAGAAAATGAAAAAGGAGGAACTGTAGCATGGCCACTCCTCCTGGGGGACGATTTCTCAATTTCCTTCTTACTTTCTCTGTTTCTTTCCAGCAAGCACATGTGCCCTAAGGCAAAAACTTTAAAGAAAAAAAACTTTCTCATATCCACCAGTAAATATATTCAAGAATGTTCTTCAAAACATTGTTTTAACAGGAAAAACTAGAAACAACTCCCTAACAACAGACAAACTGATAAAGTATGACATATTCTATTATATGATAAAGGAGTAAAATGAATACACTATAACCATGTAAAGTAAGAATAAGGAATACATTATAACTATGCAAAGTAAGAATAAATTTTGGGGCTAGCAGGAAGCATGGTGGTTAAGGCACTGGACTCCCATGTGGCTGACTGTGGTTCAAGTCCTGGACTGGTGGCTTGCTTGCTTTCTCTCTCTCTCTCTCTCTCTCTCTCTCTCTCTCACTCTGTGTGTGTGTGTGTGTATGTGTGTGTGTTTTTCTCTCTGGTGAGTGCATGTGCCCTTTAGCAAATTTTAAATAATAATAATAAATAAAATTTATCTTTTAAAAATATATTTAAAATAGAATTAATCTCAGCAACAGAGGTAGGGAAAAAACAGCAAGTCACAGAAAATATACAATTTCATTTATAAAACTCTCAAATACCTATACTATTTAGAAATATAAATATATGTTAAAACTACATAGAAAACCAAAGGAAAGATAAGCACAAATTCTTAAATTATTATTTATTTACTTTTATTATTATTATTAATTTTTTCCCATAGATTATGTACATTCACCAGAGAAAGAGAAAAAGAGAGAGAAGAGGAAAGTGAGAAAGCAAGCCAGCACATTTGGGATTCAAACTGCTGTCAGTCATGTGGGAGTCCAGTGCCTTAACCACCACGCCACTGCTGGCCCCTATAAGCACAAATTAGAAATAATGGTTACTTGGGGCCAGGCGTAACGGCTAAGGTGCTGGACTACCACAGGGCCCACCATAGTTCAAGCCCTGGACTCGGAAGCTTAAAAATCACACATTTGTGTGCCCACAATCCCAGGAGGAGAATGAAAAGGAAGGAACTGTGGCATAGTCATGCCCCCAAGGGAGCTTTCTCACTTTCCCTGTCTCTGTCTCTCTCTGGCAAGTGCACACACCCCATGGAAAAAAAGAAGAGATAAGCTTAGTATTTCTATTTTTTGTAAAGAATTATTTTATTTAATTTTATTTATCCATTAATTTATTTTAATTTGACTATAGAGAGACACAGAGAGAGGGGGCAAGAGAAGTGAGAAAGCAAGACACCAGGTTTGGGACTCAAACCATGATCAGCCATGTGAGGGTGTCCAGCGCCTTAACCACCACGCCACCTGCTGGTCCCCAAGCTTAGTATTTCAAACCTTTGGCATTATTTGGGTTCCTTCCTTGTATATGCAGTAACTCTACAAGAACACAGAATTTTTTTTATAGAAAGAAATTTCATTCCATTAATAACTTACAGAACAACTTTTTAATGTCTCAAAGTTCACCATAATGGCTGCTTACCAGATTGAA
Source organism: Tupaia belangeri chinensis (assembly GCF_000334495.1). Lineage (NCBI taxonomy): Eukaryota > Metazoa > Chordata > Mammalia > Scandentia > Tupaiidae > Tupaia > Tupaia belangeri. The sequence continues at coordinate 1,393,437 of NW_006159776.1, read as the reverse complement.
GATGCCAGTAATATATTAGTGTTGTTTGCAAGAAACCTCAGTGGAGGTTCTGCAAGCAGTATACAGGATAATATCCCACCACCAAAACAGTGGAGCATAGCACTAAACCAGCTTGAAATGGGATTCTTCCATGCCACTGCTGCTGCTCCTGAAATTGCATAGTAAAAACATGGTCTGAGATAGTTACACATTTATTAGGCCCAAAGCACCTGATGGATTAAAAAAAGAAAAAAAAAACTTGGGAACCAGCAGTTAGCGTAATGGCTATGTTGCTGAACTCCCATGTAGTCGACCGCGGTTCGCGTCCCAGACCCGGTGGCTTAAAATTCACACTGGGTGCGTGTGCATGCGTGCCCAAGGTCCCGAGAGGAGAACGGAGAAGGAATTGCGGCGTGACCACCCCCCCTGGGGGATGATTTCTCGCTTTCTGTCTCTAGGTCTCTGTCTGTCTGGCAAGCACACACGCCCTATAGTGAAAACTTCTCAAAAAAAAAAAAAAATTCTTATTTTCAATGACTTACTATTAATAGTCACAATTATGCCAATCTCAATAATTTAAAAATGTATCTTTTTGTTCTTCAGAGCATAACTAGAAACATTTTATTAATGAGTGATTCTGGCACCTTTGACACTTTCAAAAATACTGTTTAGACTCTCATTGTCAGTTTCTTAGTAACAGATTATGATAGTCAATCCTCCCACTTACTGTCTCCTTTTACCCCAAACCCCACTGTAAGAACCCCCAGGCAATATGTCTAAGTGATATATTAAAAGAAAAATGTATAATCATAAGTACTTCAGAAAATAAAAGCTGAAATAAATTAATTTTCCAACACTACAAGCTAGCAATAGAGTAACAGAATAAATCCAAAAGTAAGAAGCTGATAAAGAACAAATATTTCAGCAACTCAGAATGAGTCCAACCAAGTTACTTATTAATTACAGGGGGAAATAATACCTTTATAGAGTAGAGAAACCTTGCAGACATCATTGTAAACAACATCAGGAGACGCCTGATATTATCACAGAGACCACATCAACATTTCTGAGGCACTTCTAACAAGATTCTAATTGGGACTTGTCTAATCAAACAAAGCAAACTTGAGAGCTATTCTGCAAAATAAATAAAATATCAACAATAACAACAACAAAACCCCAAGCCTCTACTTTTAAAATGTCAAGGTCAAGAAACGCACAATAGGACTAATAAGTGTTCCCAATTATATGACATTAAAGAAACAACAACTGAATGTGATACATATCCTATATCTTATCCTAAAACAGGTAAAGAAAATAATTTAAAAGGGGCTTATTGAACAACTAACTGATGAAATCTAAATACGGACTGTGGCTTAGATTACAGTATCATCACCATTAAACTTCCTGATTTTGAGAACTGTTATTAGAATATACACACTTACGTAATTAAAAGTTACTGGGTGCTCTGCATCTTTGATGACATCTTCACAAGAACATGTCCCTTTTAACAAAGGATCTTTTTTGTCTCTCCAGAAGAAAAGAGGAAACACAGGAAGCACCTGGTGCAGAGCCCCAATTCCTACTTCACGGATGTGAAGTGCCCAGATGCTATAAAATCACCCAGTCTATCACCATGCGTATATGGCAGTTTCGTGTGCTGACTGCTCCACTGATCTCTGCCAGCCTACAGGAGGAAAAGTGAGGCTTACTAGGATGTTTCTTCAGGAGGAAGCAGCACTAGAAGCAACCTGAATCAAGAGGAGTGGGAATCCAACCAGTAAAAAGATTTTTGGATGAAAAATCAAAATGACTCGGCAAAATGCCCCCAGTTTATACCTGAGTAGTTCTAAACATATGCATAACTCTAAAAATTCAGACAGAAAGCTAAAGTAAACAGAGAAAAATGTATTCAATTGGTGAATCTGTATAAAGAGTACATGGGGGGGAGGGGACCAGCAGTTAGCATAATGGCTATATTGCTGGACTCCCATGTAGTCGACCGGGGTTCGCGTCCCGGACAAACTCACGCCAGGTGCGTGTGTGTGCATGCCCAAGATCCCAAGAGGAGAATGGAGGAGAAGGGATTGCAGTGTGGCCATCCCCCCGGGGGGTGATTTCTCGCTTTCTGTCTCTCTGTCTCTCTCTGTCTGGTGAGTGCACGTGCCCTATGGCAAAAACCTCTCAAAAAATAATAATAATAATAATAATCATCATCATCATCATCCATCCTGGGGCTGGCAGGTGGTGTAGTGGTTAAGGGCATTGGACTCCCACATGGCTGACCGTGGTTCGAGTCCCAGATCTAGCATTTTGCTTTCTCTCTCTCTCTCTCTGTTCCCTTCTCTGGTCAAATTTAAAATAAATAATTTTTGATTGAATAAAATAATTTTTAATAAATAAATAATCCATCCTAAACTAAAAAAATTGAAAAAAAGAGAGCTTCCCAATCTGTTTTACCTAAACAGCTTAACCCTGATACTCAAATTGGAACAATAAAACAACCTTATAAGCTAATCCCTAGTATAAAAATAAAGTTTTAAATAAAGTATTAGCAAATCACAATCCTTAATGAGATAAAGTTATATATCAAGTAAGTAGCTTATTCCAAGAGTAAAATTATTCATAATTGTTTAAAACATAAAAATACAATTACAAACAGCTGAATCTCACATGGCTGCCTCCAGTTTGAGTCCTAGACTTGATATCTTGAAAAATCACACACATTTGCCTACATGCCTAAAATCCCAAGAGGAGAATAGAAAAGAAGGGACTAAGGTATGACCATGCCCCATGGGAGGAGGGATATTTCACTTTTACTCTCTCCCTCTCTCTTTAGAGAGAGTGCACACACCCTGTAGAAATTTAAGAAGGAAAAAAAAAGAGAGAGAAAGAGAGAAAGTATGCAACTCAACAGATTAGGGAGGGAGGAATAGCACATAAGAAAATTTGTGGCCTTCTCCACCAAGATGGTGTAAAGATATAAAGACATCCTAGAATGTTAGGAATAAAATATAACAACCTTAAAAGTGTGACTCCTAAAAGCCTGGAGCAAACATCACATTTGATAAAAGGTGAGAAGCATTGTCATTAATATCAGGAGTAAGGGGGCCGGCAGGTGGCGTGGTGGTTGGGGGTGCTGGATTCCCACATGGCCGACCACAGTTCAAGTCCTGAACCTGGCAGCTTGCTTTCTCACTTTCCCTTTCTCTCTCTCTGTCTCTGTCTGGTGGAATTAAAATAATAATAATAATAATAAATGAAGTTATATAAATAAATAATTCTTTAAAAATACATATATCAGAAGTAAGACAAAGTCGCTCACCACCACAACTCAACACCTACATTTTTTACCAACACTCTTCAATACAGCAATAAGGGTTTTTGGCTACAAGAAACTAAAACCAACTATAACAAACTTAAGCCAAAAGAACTCATTGGTAAGACTTTCATAGTTCACAGAAGAACAAGAGGTTAAAGTTAACAAGCAGGAACTAAGGACACTCCACAAGGGTATGCAAGAAGAATGTTGGGTCTTCATAAACTATATGGTAAATGTATGGTTTTAAAAAGTTTATGAATGGGGGCCAGCATGTGGCACAGTGGTTAAGACACTGGACTCCCAAATGGTCAACCATGATTCAAGTCCTCAACTCAGCAGCTTGAAACTCTCACTGGGCATGTATGTGGGGGGGGGTGCCCAAAATCCCAAGAGAATAGAAGAGAAGAGATTGTACTGTGGCCATCCCTGCTGGTGGGTGATTTCTCATTTTCTGTCTCTCTGTCTCTCCAGCAAGCACACACACACGCTATAGCTTAAAAAAAATAAAAAAATAAAAAAAAAAAAAACCTACACAAGACTCTTAATCTCTTTTTGCACCAAAATAAACTCATACTTTTATCCGATTTTCCACAAACTTTCTGAAGTCTCTCATAATGGTAGTAGAGCAGAACTAATTCAATGAGTCCAAATCAGCTGAGATCTTGGAGTTCCAACTGTTCTTTCCAGTCATGCACTATTAAGATCAAAAAATTACAAAAGAACATCTATCCCACACAGCAATAGAATGAGAACGTCTATTTTTTAGAATTATAAAGATATGTTCAAAAGAATATAAATCAGTATTTTTTAAATCTTCTGCATAGGAAAGCCCTTCCTAAAATAATACAAAAATCTCAGGAGTTAGAAAAGAGAAAAAAATTCACAGATTTGTCTACAGAAAAAGTAAATGGATTTAACCACCAAAACTTTAAAACTTCCGTCATAAAAGACAATATAAACATGGCCAGCCCCAAAGTGCAGCAGTTAAACACTATGCAAATGAAGCCAGATCCCATATGGCTGATCCTAGTTCAAACCACAGCTCCAATGACTTGAAAAAATGCCCATGCACTTGCATGCATGCCCAGGCTCCTGAAAGAGTGGAAAAACAGAGGGCAAAGGGATTGCTGCATGTCCAGGTCCTGCTGGGGGAAGGGGGAGAGGGGAGACGACAGCAGATGTTTTGCCTCTCTCATGCATGCACATATGCATTCTGAGGGAAATTTTAAAAAGGACAATATTAACAAAAAGAATTGAGGAGAAGAAAAGGTTTACCACACATAAATATTGGGTCATCAGGAAAGTCATGATGCATTTTTGCATAGAAAAATACATCATGACTTTCCTGGCGACCTAATAGACAAAGGTAGTTAATAAGACAATTCCTATAGTTAATAAGACAATGCCTACAGTCCATAGAAAAAATGGGCAAAAGACATTATGCAATTTACAGGAATGAAACATAATTTTGTCTCACTCTTAGAAGAAATAAATTTTAATATTTTAAATAAATAAACTTAAGAAGTACAAACTCATTAATAACTACAACAAATGCAATTAAAAACTATTTTGGTCATCAGAATGACAACAGATTAAAGACTTGTTAAAAGTCAGTGTTGTCCACCGGGCGCGTGTGCGTGCGTGCCCAAGATCCCAGGAGAATGGAGGAGAAGGGATTGCGGCGTGACCATCCCCCCTAGGGGGTGATTTCTCGCTTTCTGTCTCTATGTCTCTCTCTGTCTGGCGAGCGCATGCACCCTATAGCGAAAAAAAACCTCTCCAAAAAAAAAAGTCAGTGTTGTCACACCAGCAGGTGATATGATGGTTAAGGTGCTTGATTCCCACATGGCCCACTGCAGTTCAAGTCCCCAACCTGGCAGCTTGCTTTTTCCCTCTTTCTCCCTCTCTTTGATTTTGAGTGAGTGCATGTGCCCTATAACAAATTTAAAAATAACAATAAAATTAAATAAACAATTCTTTTACTTTTTTTTTTTTTTTTTGAGAGGTTTTTGCTATAGGGCTCGTGCGCTTGCCGAAAAGACAGAAAGCGAGAATTCATCCCCCGCCCCAGGGGAGATGGCCACACCGAAATCCCTTCACTTCCATTCTCCTCTCAGGATCCTGGGCATGCACATACATGTACCCAGTGTGAGTTTAAGCCACTGCGTCTGGGAATCACACTGTGGTCGACCACATGTGAGTCCAGCAACATAGCCATTACGCCGCCTTGCTGGTCTCTAAATAACTCTTTAAAAAAATATGAGTGAATGTTGTCAAAAGAACCAGGCAATCTAACATGCTTCTCATAATAGTTTAAATAGGTACATTCTTATCTGTGAATTCTGTCATTTTTAACCTCTCTACAAGTTCTAATACTGGAAAAAGTATTTTCCACATAATGAATACTATTATATTAACATTCAATTCTCCAAGTATTTCTCAGATTTTTAAGTGTTAGGATACCGTCTGCACCCCTAAAATGAGTGAGCAGATGAACGATTGCAGCAGGGTGGGGAGGGTGTGCAGACTAAGGGGCAGAAAGGAATCTGGGGTGGTTAAGGAGACTTGATTATGATAGTTATATAACTGTATGTTTTTGTCCAAAATCAAAGAACTTTATATTTTTTAAAGAATTATATGAGGACAGCAAATGGAGTAATGGCTACATGACTGGGCTCCCACATAGTCAACCATGGTAAGAGTCCCAGACACAGTGGGTTAAAACTTAAACTGGGTGTGGGTGTGTGTGCCTGCGTGCCCAAAATGCTCAGAGGTAACTGGAGGAGAAGGGATCCTGGCATGGCTGTCCCTTCAGGAGGGTTATTTCTCACTTTCTCTCTTTCTCTGTCTCTCCAGTGACTGCACACCCTAAAGCAAGAATCTCTCTCTCTTACAAAAAAATTACTTAATTATCTTTATTATTGTTATTTATTTTTGAGAGATTTTTGCTATACAACACGTGCACTGGCCAGAGAGACACCAAGAAATCACCACCACCACCACCCCCAGGAGGGATGACCACACTGTGATCCCTTCTCTTCCATTCTCCTCTTGGAATTTGGGCACACCCACACAAGCACCTGGGGAGATTTTCAAGCCACCGGTGGGAGACCCAAACTATAGTCTGCCATGTGGGAGTCCAGCAGAAGTAACCACTATGCCATCTGCTGGCCCCATTTGAAAGTAATTCGAATCTGGAAATGTCAGGGAACCCCATGGGTCCCTGGACCATACTTTGAGAACCTCTGCTTTAGCCTGTACAAGTAAATACCAAATTTTGAATATGGAGCAGTAAGGAAATACACTTCTTTGCAAATCAAGGAAGTAGTGATTATCTGTCGTACATTAATGCAATAAAACTCTCCTTATCAAAATTTCTACCCATCAACGATCTAGAGCGAGCTACAAACTTCAATGTAAATGAAAAGTGTTTCTGAGGCCCAAGGATTTACAAAAACACCAGTAGTCCCTAAGAGAGCTATGGCATCATCCCAGGCCTTCACTCATCAGGTATCTGTAGAAGG
>NW_006159776.1:1386020-1386600 GCF_000334495.1 Tupaia belangeri chinensis | reverse complement strand
AAATAGAAAGTAAACAAAGAAGTGCCTGACCTCAGAGAAAGACGAGATCCATACATGGTTAGGCGTAAGCATATTCTGAATGTAAAGTACAAGAAAATACAAAACTGCTCTTGATCAGTTAAGAGCTCAGAAAGCTGCAGTATGCCTGTGTCCCCACTCTTCAGTGAAAATGCCAACCGACTCGCTCTCGTGCCCAGTGTCACTCGCGACTGTGAGAGCAAGAATCCCATCACAGCACTTGGTCCAAAGCGAGTATTTACAGAGCAACCACAGTGCAAATCACACTGTGCCTTAGTGGAGACAGAGCAAGGGGGGACGCGGCGCAGGGGTGTCTTCCTGTGCCTTCTTGAGGCTTTTCGTCTGTTACACACCTCCCGCAACTGCAGAGCAGCCGGTAGGTCTCTGTCACTCCAAGACTGCGTCTGGGACCTTTGTTCTCAGGTGACTCCTAAATACTGTCAGAGGAGCGGAGCTATCACCGAGACTGCGCGGGCCCCGGGAGACGCGGGCAGCACGGCTTCCGAAATGCCGCGACAGCTGCCGCCACCCTCCCCGGGAGTCCCGCCCGCACCCGGCAGGG
>NW_006159776.1:1369504-1385917 GCF_000334495.1 Tupaia belangeri chinensis | reverse complement strand
GAGCCGGTTTTCGACGCCCCTCCAACTCCACCATCCGAACTGTGGGCCTGCGGCCGCGCGGCCGCCCACCCGCCTCAGGCAGTCCTCGCCGTGAGGGGGACGCCGAGGTGGCCTGCCCGGGGCGCCCCGCACTCACCCGGCTGATGCTTCAGCGCCATCACGGACACTAGATAGTGGGCAATGTCAAAAAAGGGGAACATGGACGTGCGAGAAAAGGCCAAAGTCAGGTCATCCCACGGAGAGTCCATGACTACGACCGACCGCGGCGGCCGAAGCAGCCACAGGCGCCGAGTGGTCGGCGGGTGGGCGGGGCCAAGGCCACAACTGTGCTTCTCCTAATAAGGGTCCCGCGTCCTCTCCCCGCTGGAGACTGTGCGCAGAAAAATAGAACGCGGTCTTCGAGGATAGACGCTCAGAGGAGGATTTGTTTCTCCAAGTTGAGGACGTCACCTAATATTTATAGAGCAACCACAGTGCAAATCACACTGTGCCTTAGTGGAGATAGAACAATAAAACCACACTACCCTGCCCTCAAGAAATTTGTCTTTTCCCAAGAGATTTTTTTCTTTTAAAGAAAAAATAAATCAATTGTACAAAGCAGGCATGAGAAGTATAGATGCCCTGTAAGGGTAGTTTAGAGAAGAGGACAGTTATTTCAGGGAAATAGGTAATGTGACAGAGGAGCTGGACTTTTAAAAGCTAGGTGAAAGTTGACAGGAGGTATTTTGGCTAGACTACAAAATGAGAAATAAGGTAGAAAAAAAAATTAAGTCCTTAAATAGCAGATAGCCAGGCAGTTGGCTCCAGAATTTAAGCTCTAGATCAATCACTTCATTATGCTCAGGTGCATCACAGCCAGAATTTCTTCTCATAATCATTATGCTAAACTAGGTTGGTAGATTTTGTTATCCCTTTGTTTTTGCAGAGGGCGGGGGTATTTTTCATGTGTGCTTTTTCATTAAGCAGGCCCTTTTCTATGGGGAAGTACTTTTAAACCTGTTGCACATTTTCTAGCAAAAGAAAAAAATCTGAATATTTATACTTTCATGTTTGAGTCAGTTCTTCCCATACTTTTTATACACTCCTTTATTTTTGGAAATTATAGTGTGAATTTAAGGGCAGAACCTGAATATTATTTTTTAAAAGATTTTACTTTTTTCCTAACTTTGTTTTTTTAGAAATCTTTGCTATAGGGCACGTTCACTCACCAGAGAGACAGGGAGAAATCACCCCCCTAGGGGAGATGGCCACTCTGCAATCCTTTCTCCATTCTCCTGTCACAATTTTGGGCACTCAATCCCTTCTTCTTTCAGGATTTTGGGCACGCACATACATGTGCCCAGCATCAGTTTCAAGCCATGGGGTTTGGGACTCCAACGGTGGGAATTCAGTGCCTTAGCCACTATGCCACCTGCTGGCCCCAAAGCTTTTACTTTTTTTTAAAGAATTATTTATTTATTTATTTGATTTCATTTGTGATTATTATTTTTTAATATGACCAGAGAGAGAGAGAGAAAGGGAAAGCAAGAAAGCAAGCCACCAGGTCCGGGACCTGAACCACCATTGTTGGCCGTGTAGGAATCTAACACCTTTAACCACCGCACCACCTGCTGGCCCCCAGGTTTTACATTTTAACAGTCTTAAATTTCACAAAATGTGTTTTGTTTTCTGATTTAGAAAGTACTTAATACAAAGCAATCCTTATAACATCTCTAAATCATGTTGTCTACGGCAGTATCATTCTTGGGTATGATTAATTACTTGTAACAATAGAGCAAGAGTGAAAAACACCAGAGATTTTTTTTTTTAAAGAAAGTAAATCAAGGAATCAACAGGTGGTTAAGGCACTGGATCCCACATGGCCAACTCTGAGGGTTCAAGTCCTGAACTTGTGGTCTGAAAAGCATGCTGGGCTTGTGTACGTGTGTGCCCAAAATCCCACGAGGAGAATGGAGGAGCTCTTGTTCTTTCCCTCTGGCAAAGTCCCCTATGGCAAAAAAAAAAAAAAAAAAAAAAATTCTTTAAAAAGAAAAAAAAGTAAATCAACTACTTTACTTACCTTAAATAGATTAATTCCAACAGAAGGAATTAATCATTCTACAAGTAATCCGAAATGTGTTTCATTTCAAAACTAAGAATAAGCATAGTATACCACCTGCCTAAAGGCTAAAAAAAAAATTTTTTTTAATCTAAAGGAAAGTAAACCATAATATCACACACACACACACACACACACACACAGGTTCTAGCTAAAATTTAAATGTGTTGGCTATAGGAGGTCGGCAGGTGTGGTGGTTGGGGTAGTGGACTCCCACATGGCCAACTGCAGTTCAAGTCCCAGACCTGGCAGCTTGCTTTCTCACTTTCCCTTTCTCTCTGTGTCTTTCTCTTTTCTAATTGGAACTTACAATAATAACAAATAAAATTAAACCATTCTTTAAAAAAATGTGTTGACTCTTTGTTTCTGGTCAGTTCCTAGATTATTAGGCTATTGGAATGGTATATACTTAAAGGAAATTAAGGGACTGGATGGAGAGAAAACTTTGAATTGGTAAGGAAAGGCAGGATTTGGGGGAAATATTGTGAAATTTTAAACTTTTCCTGACTTTTGGAAGTGCTTTAAAAACTTACATAATTATTGCTAATAAAATGAATCCAGATTATTCCTTAGGAAGTCAAGCTGGTCTAAGTATATTAATAACTGAAAAAGAGTTTTGACCAAATCCATTTGAAGCATTTTTTAGTTCAAAAATATGTATAACTAATTTTTTAAGAATTATTTTATTTTAGCTTTCTTTCTTTCTTTCTTTCTTTCTTTCTTTCTTTCTTTCTTTCTTTCTATTTATTTTAATTTGACCAGAGAGGGACAGAATGACAGAGGAAGAGGGAAAGGGAGAAACCAAGCTTCTAGGTCCAGGCCTCAAACTGCAGTCGGTCATGTGGGAGTCTAGCACCCTTAACCATCACCTAATTTTTATTAAGCAGGCTTCACAACAGTGCTCTTGACATTTGGACTGAACAATCCTTTGTTGTGGGAACTGTCCTATATGCTTTCTAAGGTTTTCAGCAGCATCGCTGGACATAGGCACACACACACGCGTGCACACGCACACACACACACACGTACACACACCAATGATGGCAAGCAAAAATGTCTATAGGCATTGCCAAATGTATCTTGAGATATATTTGGGGGCACAAAATCACCCCTGCCACAGAACCACTGTTATTAATAAGTACTTCTTTCTGCATTGTGAGCTTCTATTTAATACAGACATTATGGTCATGCCATAATATTAATCATCAGGTTAATTCTAGAACAACTCACAAACTCCTCTTGGTCTTCAGCTTCTTCATCTAGCTTCCTGGCTCAAATTGGCTAAGTCCTTAAAACACACTGTCATTAATGCAATCCTAGCGGCTTCTTTCCTACAATACTACTTTCTATCCACTAGGTGGCACGTCTTTCACTTTGAGAAATCTGTAAGGAGAACTTTTTTTTTTTTTCTTTTTTTTGAGAGATTTTTGCTATAGGGCACGTGCACTCGCCAGACAGACAGAGAGAGATAGAGAGACAGAAAGCGAGAAATCACCCCCCAGGGGGGATGGTCACGCCGCAATCCCTTCTCCTCCATTCTTGTAAGGAGAATTTTTTAAAGAGCCTTTAAGAGCCCTGATCAGAAATTTTCATGGTAAAAAGACCAATTGCAATTCTAAACTTTAGTATTCTGGTTAGGTATTTTCATTCTAAAGTTATTTTGATAGGCACTTGATAATACACCATATCAAGTTATCTTATAATAATAATATTTGTGCCAATATAAGACTATCTGTAACTTGAATTCGACAATTTTTTTTATTAAGGTTTTGGTATAGGGTGCATGCACTCACCAGAGAGAGACAGCAAGAGAGAGAGAGAAATCACCTCCAGGGAAGAATAGCCATGCCACAATCCCTTCTCCTCTATTTTCTTTTCAGGATTTTGGGTGAGCACATGCATGTCCACAGTGTGTTTTCAAGCTTCCAGGTCCGGGACTTGAACCAGGCAGTCAACCATGTGGGATCTGGCTGCCTTAACCACCATGCCACTGTCTGGCCTAAATTCAATCTTTTTGAGGTACAGGATTATCAAGGAGAATTAACTACAGAGCAACAATTACCCTCAAGATACCCACTATATTCACTCAGTAGAAGGAGATGTTAGTGCATAAGATTTAAGTGATAAAGCTCTTTAACTATCGTATCAACTCTTTAGACTCAGTCTGTATCTATTTTTTTAAAGAATTATTTATTTTATTTTATTTATTTCTCTAATATATGAAAAGAAATTTTATTATTATTTTATTACATAACCTATTAGTGAATACACCACATGGCATTTTCTTAAATGACAAATGAGGTACGTTTCTGATTTCTCTGAGAACCTCAGAGTCATCTGTCTTTTGGGGAGTCCAGTTTCTTACGACGTCTGTGATACTGTCCGTGAGGATACCAACGGTGCTTGGTAGTAAAGAACATTTTGCTAAGTTGTTCTGTCATGGGTCCTTGTTCAAGGGTTCACTTTTCTCTTCTAACCTGGATTTCAGCACTTGATCATGTGTTTCTTCTTTATTATGCACAGGATCTGGTCTAGGGATAGGTTTTGTGTGTTCATACGGAATGTCCACAGACGGGTGGTAGCACACTATCGTCCTGCCATCAGATGTCAAAGCCAGCTCCACTTTGCAATTATAGTCATCTGGAAGAGAAGAATACGGAGATTTATGTCAAACACAATGTAAAGCTCCATTTTGGGTCTGAAGGAAATATTTCAAGATGGTTGTCTCTGATATCACACATTTTATTGCTGCTACTGCCATGGTGTATCAAGAGGCTTCTTAGGTGGCACAAAAAAAGTTGTCCCGAAGAGAAATTGCTTTTAAAATCTGCTTTTACACAAACTACTTTTCAACCCTTGACAGATTGTCACTGCTAGTCTGCCATCTTGTCTCAATCTGGGTCCTGTAAGACACTCTATTGGGGTTTTTTTTAGAGAGAAATTTTTATGTGTATGCTCACCAGAGACAGAGAGTCAGAAAGTGAAAAATCACCCCCCAGGGAGATGGCCACACTGCAATCCCTTCTCTTCCATTTTCCTCTCAGGATTTTGGGCACACACGCACATGCACCCAGCATGAGTTTCAAGCCACCAGGTCTGGGACTCAAACTGTAGTCAGCCATGTGGAAATCCAACAACAAAACCACTATGCCATCTGCTGATCTCTATTATTTGTTATTTGACCAGAGAGAGAGACAGACAGACAGATAGAGAAAGGGAAAGTGAATCTAGGTCCAGACTCAAACCACAGTTGGCCTTGTGGGAGTCTAGCATCTTAAACACCATGCCATCTGCTAGCCCCTAGTTTGTATTTATTAATAGTGGATTTGATATATTGTATCTTGGAAATAGTGGACTCAATACTATATCTTGGAAAACTTGATTTGGCTCACCTATTTTTTGCATGGAAACTAAAATCTTTTTCTATAAATATCATTCATATCTCTATTATAAATTATTAAACTGAAAATATTCTCTATATGTAATGCATGCAAATTTACCTACTCAAAAATCTGATAGGGATGCTGGCAGGTGGCACGGTGGTTAAGGCGCTGGACTCCCAAATGGTTGACCACGGTTTAAGTCCTGGACCTAATGTCTTGCTTTCTCACTCTTTCTCAGTCTCTCTCTGTTTCTCTCTGGTCAAAATAAAGAATATTGGGACCAGCAGCTAGCATAATGGCTATGTCGCTGGACTCCCACGTAGTCGACCATGGTTCAAGTCCCGGACCCTGTAGCTTAAAACTCACGCCGGGCGCATGTGTGTGTGCCAAGATCCCGAGAGGAGAGCGGAGGAGAAGGGATTGCGGCGTGGCCATCCCCCCTGGGGGGTGATTTCTCTCTTTCTGTCTCTCTGTCTCTCTCTGTCTGTGTCTGTCTGGCAAGCGCACACGCCCTATAGCAAAAACCTCTCCAAAAAAAGAAAAAAAGAGAATGTTAATAATTAAAAGTAAATAATTAATAAAATTAAAATAAAAGTCTGATGGGGCCAGATAGAGACATGGTTGTTAAGACAGCTGGATTCCATATGGCAGACTGCACAATTCAAGTCCTGGACCAGGCAGCTTGGACAACGCACCAGATGTATGAGTACATGTCCAAAATCTCTAGTGGAGAATAGAGAAAAAGAGATTGTGTTGTGGCCCTCCCCCTTGGGAGTTGCTTTCTCACTTTCCTCCCCTTTCTCTCCCTTGGTAGGCACATGTGCCCTCTAGAAAATTAAAATAATATTAATTTTTTTTAAATTTTTTATTTGTTTAAAAATGTGTTTATGGGAGCCAGAAGGTGGCATGGTGATTAGTGTGCTAGACTCCCACATGGCCAACCATGATTCAAGTCCCAGACTCAGTTGTTTGAAAATCATGCTGGGCATGTGTGCATGCATGCCCCAAACCTTTTCTGAGTTCCCCTCTCTCTGTATCTCTCTGTCACTCTCTCACTGACAAGCACACAAACTGTAAGGCAAAAATAATAATAATATGAATTAATTAATTAAAATTTTTAAAGTACTGTCCAGTTGAAATGTCAATCTTACATCAGATTCAAAACTTCTCCCCTCTCATGAGTTCAGGTTGATCCCTGCCACAGACTTTCAGTGAGAGAAAAGGGGCATGGTGGAGTCTTTCAATCTTCCCTAGTCGTCGTCTTCTTCCATCTTCTATGTCCTCTAGGCTCAGGGCACTGGGAAGAAGAATTAGAGAAAAGGAACAAAAGACTTTTGAGTTGGCCAGTATTGGTTATAGTTTTTGATTATATTTTTGGTTTCATTTTGTTTTAGTTTTGGCTATTGATAGCCTTCTTTATGGCAGGCACTCAGTGCTGACTCATTTTAGGGCACATTTGTGGATTCTTCAATGATGCCATGGACCCCCACGTTGCATCCAGTTCCTTTCCAGTTATTGCAGACACCATTTGATGGTTAACCTTTCACACTTAACCAGTTCTGCATGTTGGTTTAAACATTAGATATATTTTTTTCAACTTCTAAGCAAGCGGTGGCCATCTGTTAGAATATTGGCAAATGAAATTAAAGATAAAGTTCATTGGCATGTTCCTGTAAAAAAAAAAAAAAAAAAAGAAATGAAGTTGGAGAACTGACACTATCCAATCTCAAAATTTACTATAAAGCTGTGGAAATCAGGGCCAGTGGCATGGTGGTTAAGGCTGCTGACTCACACATGGCTAACAGCACAGTTTGAGTTCCAGATCCAGTGGCTTGAAAAACATGCCAGGCCTGTGTGCATGGATGCCCAAAATCCCAAAAGGAGGAAGAGATGGAGGGGTGCTTTCTCACTTTTCCTTTCTCTCTTGTTCTCTCAGCAAGCACGCTCACCCTCTGGCAAAATGAAAGAGGAGAAGGAAAAAAAAAAAGAAAAAAGCTACGGTAATCAAGACAGTGTGGAAATGCTGAAAGAATAGAAAAAATAGATCTACAAGGAAATGTTACTTCTCTGATTAAAGGTATCTAGGGCATTGAGAATGGCCCTTCTCTTGTCTTTCTTTCCAAGCTGGGGCAGCCATCTGCTTAACATAGGAGAAAATAGCAGATGACCAAAGTTATTGGGTATCTCTCTTAGACGTCCTGTTTTGTGAAATAAATAAATAAGTAAATAATCCTTTACGTTTCAGTAAAACCTGAATTGGTATGAGGAAGGGAAGTATCTCTTTGCTCATAGAAAGAAGAGTAGAAAATCACAGCAATCCAACCCTCTAAATTTCCTTCTATGGGGAACCAGCAGTTAGCATAATGGCTATGTCGCTGGACTCCCACGTAGTCAACCGCGGTCCGCGTCCCGGGCCCGGTGGCTTAAAACTCACGCAGGGTGCGTGTGCGTGCGTGCCCAAGATCCCAAGAGGAGAATGTAGGAGGAGGGATTGCGGCGTGGCCATCCCCCCGGGGGGTGATTTCTAACTTTCTGTCTCTCTGTCTCTCTCTGTCTGTCTGGAGAGCGCACGCGCCCTATAGCAAAAACCTCTCCAAAAAAAAATAATAATAAAATAAAATAAATTTAAAAAAATAAATTTCCTTCTATGAATTTCCTTTCAAATTTTGACCTCTTGGACTATTGGGAGTGAAGATTTCTGATCAGTTTTTATCTTGTAAGTCCCACATACACAGTCTAGCTTCTCTTTTTAGACTGTGCAAATTACACTTTTGTCTTAGGGACCTGGCTGGAATTCTGAAATAGTAAGTCCCAGTTGGAGCCAGCAAATGGCGTGGTAGTTGGGGTATTGAACTCCCACATGGCTGACCATGGTTTTAGTCCCAGACTGGTGGCTTGGTTTCTTTCTCTCTCTCTAGTAAGCACATGTACCCTACAGCAAATTTTAAAAATAATAATGCTAATTACTAAAAGTAAATATTTTTTTTAAAGTCCCAATTAACATCTTGGGAGCCAGCAGTTAGCGTAATGGCTACGTTGCTGGACTCCCACGTAGTCGACCGCGGTTCGCGTCCTGGACCCGGTGGCTTAGAACTCACGCCGGGCGCGTGTGCATGCATGCTCAAGATCCCAAGAGGAGAATGGAGGAGAAGGGATTGCGGCGTGACCATACTTTTCCTTTCTCTCTTGTTCTCTCAGCAAGCACGCTCACCCTCTGGCAAAATGAAAGAGGAGAAGGAAAAAAAAAAAGAAAAAAGCTACGGTAATCAAGACAGTGTGGAAATGCTGAAAGAATAGAAAAAATAGATCTACAAGGAAATGTTACTTCTCTGATTAAAGGTATCTAGGGCATTGAGAATGGCCCTTCTCTTGTCTTTCTTTCCAAGCTGGGGCAGACCTCTGCTTAACATAGGAGAAAATAGCAGATGACCAAAGTTATTGGGTATCTCTCTTAGACGTCCTGTTTTGTGAAATAAATAAATAAGTAAATAATCCTTTACGTTTCAGTAAAACCTGAATTGGTATGAGGAAGGGAAGTATCTCTTTGCTCATAGAAAGAAGAGTAGAAAATCACAGCAATCCAACCCTCTAAATTTCCTTCTATGGGGAACCAGCAGTTAGCATAATGGCTATGTCGCTGGACTCCCACGTAGTCAACCGCGGTCCGCGTCCCGGGCCCGGTGGCTTAAAACTCACGCAGGGTGCGTGTGCGTGCGTGCCCAAGATCCCAAGAGGAGAATGTAGGAGGAGGGATTGCGGCGTGGCCATCCCCCCGGGGGGTGATTTCTAACTTTCTGTCTCTCTGTCTCTCTCTGTCTGTCTGGAGAGCGCACGCGCCCTATAGCAAAAACCTCTCCAAAAAAAAATAATAATAAAATAAAATAAATTTAAAAAAATAAATTTCCTTCTATGAATTTCCTTTCAAATTTTGACCTCTTGGACTATTGGGAGTGAAGATTTCTGATCAGTTTTTATCTTGTAAGTCCCACATACACAGTCTAGCTTCTCTTTTTAGACTGTGCAAATTACACTTTTGTCTTAGGGACCTGGCTGGAATTCTGAAATAGTAAGTCCCAGTTGGAGCCAGCAAATGGCGTGGTAGTTGGGGTATTGAACTCCCACATGGCTGACCATGGTTTTAGTCCCAGACTGGTGGCTTGGTTTCTTTCTCTCTCTCTAGTAAGCACATGTACCCTACAGCAAATTTTAAAAATAATAATGCTAATTACTAAAAGTAAATATTTTTTTTAAAGTCCCAATTAACATCTTGGGAGCCAGCAGTTAGCGTAATGGCTACGTTGCTGGACTCCCACGTAGTCGACCGCGGTTCGCGTCCTGGACCCGGTGGCTTAGAACTCACGCCGGGCGCGTGTGCATGCATGCTCAAGATCCCAAGAGGAGAATGGAGGAGAAGGGATTGCGGCGTGACCATCCCTCCGGGGGGTGATTTCTTGCTTTCTGTCTCTATGTGTCTGTCTGTCTGGTGAGCGCACGTGCCCTATAGCGAAAACCTCTCCAAAAAAAAAAAAAAAGTCCCAATTAACATCTTGTATATTAGGAGACAGGTAAAGAAGAGAGATTAAAGGTTGAGGGGAGGAGCCAGCAGGTGCTGGACTCCCATGTAGTCAAATGTAGTTTGAGTCCCAGACCCTGCAGCTTGAAACTCACACTGGATGTATGTGCATTTGTGCCCCAAATCCCCATAAAATGGAGAAATGGAAGAGAAGGGATTGTGGCATGTCTATGTCCCATTGAGGGGTGCTTTCTTTTTCTCCCCTCTCTCTCTTTCTCTCTGGCAAATGAAGAGAAACAGAGAGAGAGGAGCAGAATAATTTTTGCTTAAAGTAAGAAAAATTAGTGTATGAAGGCAATTTGAAGAACTATTCCTTTGAGCAATCTATTTCTCATGCTCCTATTTATATACCTAACCAGGGGAGCATGGGTCCAAGTATCCCACATAGGCCCTTCCCCATCATTACACTGGGAACTCTCTAAAGCCCTTATTATAACCATTGGTACACCATGGGGTTCCTGGCCCAAAGTCTGGGCTCAGAAAGCAAATAATCTTTTAAATCCTTTAGAATAGTGAAGCGCTCATGGACTTCCACTGGTACGAGGGCAATTACAGTGCTTACTTGGTAGGGATTGGGGGTTGGGAAATGGTCAAAGAGTGAAACTGAAAACTTGCTGCCAGCTTCTGCAATACCTCAGATAGATGGTATCCTTCCATAACAATCTTCCTACAAAGTCCGGAGAGCAGCCGCTGCTCAGACTGGAGAATGGCACGGAGTTGGGGAAAAGAAAGCATGGGTGAGAAGCTAGAGTCACACAGCAGCCAGAAAGTTGGGTTTTTATGAATAATGAAGGACAGTCACAGGGATGGCATCCCATGTCTTTATAAGAAACCTCTGTGCACCAAACCACTGGATCGGATAACCATCTGGTCTTTTCTGTTTGTTAACTTTTCTCTGGCTTTAATCCCAGATGTGACAATGGACTTTGATTCTTCTGTTTCATTTGCATTGGGTAATTTCCAACCTGCTACCCTAGAAACTGATCCTAGGCAAAACACCCAAAGCTATTTGGACTTAGTTTCTGGCATCCCACCCATTGACCTGATATATGACTTCTTTCCCATTCTTTGTTTTGCCTTTAGCGTGCTTGTCTCAACAGTAGCAGTGCTTAGAGACTTCACTCTGCTGTATGACAGGGTGGGGAGGATCATTTACATCATATTCTAAATTCAAGTACTGGCTAGGGCTCTAGCTTTGGGGAATTCTGGGGTCTATGGAACACAAAGGGGAAAAAATTGCCAGTATGAATTAAGTAATGTTTTCAAGCATAATAATAATGTCTATCACTAGGTCTTATGAAACTATATAGCCCTATACAATATAAGCATTTTCTCCTCATCCAAGTTTGTTCATTTGTTTGTTTTTAGAGAGTGATTTTTGCTAGAGGGCATGTATTCTCACTGGAGAAACAAAGAGAGAGAAAGTGAGAAATCACACCTCAGGGAGTGAGCCACACTGCAATCTCTTCTCCTCCACTCTTCTCGTGAGATTTGGGGCACACATGCATCTGGCATGAGTTTCATTCTGCTGGGTTCAGGATTCAAACCATGATCAGCCATGTGGGAGTCCAGCACCTTAACCACTATGCCACCTGCTGGCCTCTCATAAAAGGTTTTTTAATGTTAGCCAGATTTCTTAATCTTCTAAGTCAAAAAATATATCTATGGGGCCAGCAGGTGGCGTGGTGGTTAAGGCACTGGACTCCCACATGACTGGCTGTGCCTTGAGGCCCAAACTTGGTGGCTTGCTTTCTAACTTTCCCTCTCTCTCTCTTTCTCTGGTGAGTGCACATGCCCTATAAAAATTAAAATAATAGTAAATTAAATTAATAATTCTTTTAAACATTTTTAAAAAGCTTTATCTCTACAGTTTTCATACGCAAAGCATCTTCTTCTCAGAGTTCTCTCTGTGATAAATCGATTTTAATGCAGTTAACACAGGTAGCTTGTTAAACTACCCAGACTGCAGCCCACATTTACCCAGCTCTTAGGCCTTACTTCATTATAAGATTTTGACAAAAGAATGTGGATAGAGGACTAAAAATATGATAGGGTAGCACTACGTCAGCAAAAGAAAGCCATCCACAGCATCATTAACACCAAGCTTAAGATGTGTGAATATTTACTATTGTTCAGATTGCAGTAATTTTTTTAGAAAGTTTTTGCTGTAGAATGTGTGCACTTGCCAGAGAGACAGAGAGTGAGAAATCATCCCACCACAATCTCTTCTCCTCCATTCTGCTCTAAGGATTTTGGGCATGCACGCACACATGCTGGTATGAGTTTGAAGCCACCAGGCCCAGGACTCAAACTGCTGTTGGCCATTGTGGGAGTCCAATGCCTTAACCACTACACCACCTGCTGGCCCCTATTTTGCTGTGTCTTAATCAATAGCAAAAGAAAATCTGAAATTGGCTTATAATATTCACTAATATAGGGAAATTTATTTAAAACTACTAGTGGAGGGGTCAGCAGGTGGCATGTTGTCTGAGGTGCTAGACTCCCACATGGCAAATTGTGGTTCGAGTCCCAGACCTGGTGGCTCGAAAATCATGCTGGGTACATGAGCCTGCATACGCAAAATCCCAGGAAGAGAATGGAGGAGGAGAGATTGCGGCATGGCCCTCCATACCCCCGGGGGTGATTTCTCACTTTCTCTCTCACTGTCTCTCTCTGGCCACCACTCACAACCTGTGACAAAAATCTTTTTTAAAAAAATTTTTATTTAAATAAAGTAGGTGGAAGGAACAAGAAGAGATGAAATATGCCTGCCTTTCCTCTTTTGATGAAAACTGATTATCAGTGCTTATTTGTTGCTGTCTATTTAGACTACTTTTGCAGTGGTGAGAGAGGGAGGGGGGGTAAACTGAGCATTTGCATGAGACAGCCTCAGTCATTCATTCATTTCAAGAGAGTCCATCTCTTCAGCTCCAAAAATGAACTGTGAATTACAGGAGTATCCCAGATCGAGTGAGAAGGTGCTGTTCCCAAAAGAAGGAAAGGACCTGGCGCAGGTCCCCTCGTCCCTGAACAGGGAAGGAAACTGCCTCCCTCCACCCTTTGGCTCACCTAGTGTCCTCGAGGGCGGCAGTGGCACTGGAGGAGACACACAGTGGCGAGAGGTGCCGGCATCTGACAAAGCCTTCCAGATAATCAAGAGTTTGACCATCCCCTTGGGCACTCACCAATATAGCGAGAAGTCAGATGAAAAGCACAGACGAGGGCGCTGAAACGGATTAATAAGACTGACAGCACATATCGAGGCAGTGTATTCTTTGTGACAATTCACTTTCCTACAGACTACTCTACCTTTGCATTTACAACAAGAATTCATCATCAGAACAGTAACAGTAATGGCAGCATTTGTCTTGATAGTCTAAGGTCACAGAGGCCTCCTGCTCTATTTCTAAAGTCCTTTTATCATTTGTTCACTGCTATGTAATCCAAACCCAGATGACACCCTCGTGCCAGAGATTGCACAGATCTATAAAACAGAGATAATTACAACAGAATATCTGGGAAATGGACTCAGTATACCATGTGATGGTACCTTAAAGTTAGAATAACCTGAGGCCCGCAGGTAGTGGTTGTTAAATCACCTGTCTCCCATGTGACCGACCATGGTTGGAGTTCCAGACCCATAGCTTGAAAATCATGCCAGGCACATATGCATGCATGCTCAAAGTCCCCAAATAAAACTGAGTGAGAAGAGATTGTGGCATGGCTGTCTACCCCCTGCCACAAAGTGAGATGATTTCTCACTTTTCACTTTCCCTTTCTCTGTCTCTGTCTCTCTCTCTCTGGCACATGCACACACCTTATGGCAAAAACCTAAAAAAGGGAACCAGCAGTTAGCGTAATGGCTATGTCGCTGGATTCCCACGTAGTCGACCGCGGTTCGTGTCCCGGACCCGGTGGCTTAAAACTCATGCCGGGCGCGTGTGCGTGCGAGCCCAAGATCCCGAGAGGAGAATGGAGGAGAAGGGATTGTGACGTGACCATCCCCCCTGGGGGGGTGATTTCTCGCTTTCTGTCTCTATGTCTCTCTCTGTCTGTCTGGCGAGCGCACGCGCCCTACAGTGAAAATCTCTTAAAAAAAAAAAAAGGCGGAATAACAGCTGGAATAAACTTTAAATTACTGTTCCTTTTTTAAAAAATTACTTTATTTATAAATTTTAAACATTTATTTACTTATCTATATATTTGTTGCCATTTTCAGGCTGCAGGATCTAGTACTTAAACCATATTCAGTCATGTGGGAGTCCAGTGACTCAACCACCATGCTACCTGCCAGCCTCAACTATTCCTTTTTTACATTTTTTTAGCTGACTGCTCTCCTATCAGACATCTCTTTTTTTAATTTTACTTTTTGGTTTATCTGCCTCTATTCATTCACATGCTCAACTGAGAAGATTTGCTTTGGGCAATAACTGCTTTTAGAAACCGTAAAGTAATTATAAGAGAACAGTTGTCCTAGATTCAGAATTTTTTAAAAAATGGAGTATGTAAGGGGCCAGCAGATGGCATAATGGTTCCATTGCTGGACTCCCATATAGTCAACTGTGGTTGGAGTCCCAGACTCAGTGACTTAAAACTCAGACTGGGCAAATGTGCACATGCACGTGTGTGTGTGTGCCCAAGATCCTGAGAGAAGACTGGAGGGTGGCCATCTCTCCTGGGAGGTGATTTCTAGCTTTCTGTCTCTGTGTCTCTTTGTCTCTCCAGCAAACACATGTGCCCTATAACACAAATCTTAAAAAAAAAAAAAAAAGAGAGAGAGAGCATGTAAGGGCCAACAGATGATGTAGTGGTTATGTCACTAGACTCCAACATGGCTGACTACAGTTCAAGTCCTGGACCCACTGTCTTGAAAATCATGCCAGGCATGTGTGTGCATATGTGCCCAAGATCCTGGGAGAATAATGGAGGAAAAGGGATTGCTGTGTAGCCATGCCCCCTGAGGGGTGATTTATCACTTTCCCTCTCACTGTCTCTGTCTCTCTCCAACAAGCACAGGTGTCCTAAGGCAAAAAATTCTAGGGGAAAAAAAATGGAGCATGTGCATGATGTGGCCATGTCCTCACCCTAACTTGGTTATGAGACTAAAACCATTCCTCACTGCTCTAACGTGCTGAAGAAATCATGTGAGGAGGAAAGAGATGGATGCTCAGGTGTCACATCGAAGGAAGCAGCGTTATTCTAGCAGCATCCATTCTTGTTTCAACCTTCCACTGTTAGAGATTTGAGGTTACCTGACATACTTTATGCTCATTACTTAGGTAGCTAGAGAATTGGTTTTGAATTTATAGCACAAACAGAACACAGATATGAATGTATTTTATGCTTATCAATAAAGGAATGACCTGTTCTTGTTCTACAGAGAATGGAAACTGGAAGTCAAACACCTTTTGTATTCCAAGACAGAGTCATACATTTTGTAATTGTCATTTAAATTATTAGGCTTAGAGCTATCAGTTCATCTATCTTCCAGTGCACTGTTTAACATAGCACTGAGTGGGCCGGCAGGTGGCATGGTGGATAAAGGCGCTGGACTCCCACGTGGCCAACAGCAATTCCAGTACCAGACCTAACGGCTTGCTTTCTCGCTTTCCGTTCTCTCTCACTCTGTCTCTGTCTGGTCAAATTGAAAAATAATAAAAACAGGGACCAGCAGTTAGTGTAATGGCTATGTCGCTGGGCTCCCACATAGTCGACCGCAGTTCGCGTCCCGGACCCAGTGGCTTAAAACTCATGCCGGGTGCGTGTGCGTGCGTGCCCAAGATCCCGAGAGGAGAATGGAGGAGAAGGGATTGCGGCGTGGCCATCCCCCCCTGGGGGGTGATTTCTCGCTTTCTGTCTCTCTGTCTCTCTCTGTCTGTCTGGCGAGCGCACGTGCCCTATAACAAAAACCTCCCCAAAAATAAATAAGTAAATAAAATAAAAAATAAAAACAAATGGAATTAAATAAATAAGTAAATCTTGAAAAATATATATAGCGCTGAGTAAATGATACAAGTTGTCAATGAATGAGGTATCAATGAACGGTTCTGATACTAATTGATTTATTTTTCTTCACTAATGTGTAAACCACCACCCCCCCAAAAAAATAAGTAAAACAAAAAAAGCACAAGAAGTATCTCAGATCAAAAACAGGAATTCAGTGAGACCTCTCAGAGGGAACAAAGGTTCTGGAATAAAAAATACATTCCTCAGCAAACTGTGACAAGGACAGGCATTTGGCAGAAAATCTCCAGGGAAGAGGTTTCCAACTACTTGGGCTTGATCACCCAACTGAATAACAAGCTTGGAAACTAATTAACTAAACCGAAAGTACTGAGTGTCGACCACCCCAGGCAGCA
>NW_006159776.1:1363880-1369473 GCF_000334495.1 Tupaia belangeri chinensis | reverse complement strand
CTGATGAGAAAGAGAGTCAGACTCCAGAATAGGTGGAAGACACCAATTCAGGGAATATTTATTGACGTCTTGAGCAAGAGGGGAACACGCTGAATGGTATAAGTTCATAAACACAATGGTAGAAAAATTCAGGGCTAAAAATGACCTGAGGTTTACCAAAAACCCTTGTCTATTTTATTCCAATTGAATGATTTCACTTATCCACTTGAAAATTCAAATTAGTTTTTCCAACTTCACAACGCATGAAGGGTGTTTAGGCCATTGGTGTAAATTTTTAAACTTTTGTGTGTGGTCCCACTCACAGGCCAAAGAATCAGGTTGTTGACCTCCTCTAGTCTTATGTGAGACAAGTTGGATGTGGGCAGAGAACACTAGATTTGGAATCAGAAGTCCAATGTTAACTGGACAATTCTTCTTGGATGAGCTGCTTAATATATTTAAGTATCAGGGACCTGTGCATGGCATGGCGATAGAGGCACTGGACACTTCCACATAGCTGACCACAGTTCAAGTCCCGGACCTGATGACTTGCTCTCTCACTTTCTCTCTCTTTCTCACTCTCTCTCTCTGGTCAAATAATAAGTGAATAAAGTTAAATAATTCTTTTTTAAAAAAAATCACTAAGTCTCTCTTTCAACACTTAAAAGAAGGTTGAATGGGCTGGTACTTTATGGGCTGGCAGGTGGTGTGGTGGTTGGGGTGATGGACCCCCACATGGGCCAACTACGGTTTGGATCTCAGACTTGGCAGCTTGCTTTGTCACTTTCTCTTTCTCTCTGTCTCTTTTTAGTCAAATTAAAAATAACAACAAATAAAATTAAATCTTTTTTTAAAAAAGAAAATATCAGCTTTATCTCACTGTCTGTTACAAAGAGTACACTATAGGGGACTAGCAGGTAGCATAGTGGTTAAGAAGCTGGACACTCCCACGTGGTCAAGCATGGTTTGAATCCCAGACCTGGTGGCTTGCTTTCTCACTTTCTCTCTCTCTCTCTGTCTCTCTGTGTCTCTTTTTTGGTCAAAATAAAATAAATAAATGAATAAATAAAATTAAATAATTCAACTTATAATAGAAAATAAAGAGTACACTATATACTTACGTCATATATTTTTATAAACACAAAGCCTTATATGAACATATAAAAAAAAAAATCATCTGTGGAAGGGGCTAGGTAGTGGCACAGTGGTAAAATGTGACACTCCTCGAGGCTGACCCACAATGGGAAGGCTACCAGTTTGCATCCAGAGGCTTCCCTAACGTACATTGGCATGAGCATGCCAGGCTGGCTGAGGCTACGGGTGGACTGTGGCATCAAGACCTTGTGGCCAGTGCTCTTTCTCTCCCTCACTCGCTCATGGAAGAAATAAACTTTAAAAAAATCATCTGGGTGGGTCCAGCAGGTGGTGTGGTGGTTAAGGCACTAGACTCTCACATAGGCATGTGGAAGTGAAAGTCCAGACCTGGCAGCTTGAAACTCATGTAGGCATGTCCGAATGTGTGCCCAAAGTCCTGAGAGGAGAATGGAGGAGAAGGGACTGGACCATGGCCATCCCCCCAAGGCAGTGATTTCTCTCTTAGTCTCTCCAGCAAGCACATGTGCCCTATAGCAAAACCTTTCAGAAAAAAAAAAAATTAATAATAATCCTCTGTGGAAGATTATGGAAGATGATCAGCAAAATCAGACAACATGAAGCAAAGAAAATGAACAGATAAATTACAATCATCTCACTAAGATTTCTTTCTAATTTTTATACCTAGAATATCTTTTTTCCTCAGAGCATAAATTTGTTTTTTGTTTCTGTCTTTGTTTTGTTGAGAGATTTTGCTATAGGGCACATGTGCTTCCTGGAGAGACAGAGAGACAGAAAGCACAAAATCACCCCCTGGGGGAATGGCCACACCACAATCCCTCTTCTTTTCCTCTCAGAATTTTGGCCATACACGTGCATGTGTCCGGTGTGAGTTTCAAGCCACCGGGTAGGATCCAAGCCATGGCTGGCAACATGGAAGTCCAGGGCCTTAACCACTACACCACTTGTTGGTCTCCAGAGTATAATTTGGAAGGGCAAGAACTAAATCTTAGAGCACTTTGTGCATCCTGTAACTCCAAGTAGTTCCTAATGGGTGGTAGATGCCAGTACGAATTTGTTTAATTAAATCACCTGGTTTCAGCTTCCAAATGTATGTATTGATTTAGCCAAGAGAGTAAATGGAAGTCAGTTGGAAGGGAGGAAGGAGAGGTGGCCTATTTTGTAACAGGGAATCAGCGTCGTCATTGTGGTCCTTATTGTGTCTCCACTGCGCTGCCTTTTCTGTTCAGAACGTAGACGGCTTCTGGGCACTCTAAATTGTCAAGAGCTCTGCAGGCTTCCCAGAGGAGCAGCTTTGTGTGGCTGAACACAGGACATACTTTCTTTTTGCACTTTTTCAGGGGTAGGTTTACTGACGAAGTCATTGTCCTCTCTTCCTGGCCTTAGCCCTCTGCAGATCTAGTTAGGCTGTCTAGGTTCATGAAGTACAAATTAGCATAATCCGATTAGATTAGCTACTGAGGGGTGTCTTTGGTCTGAAAAGCAGAGAAAAGAAAAGTGTCTCACAAAGAGGGGAGCCTGGAGGATGGAAGGGGAGGGGTGACAATTGCTCCTTTGCTGCTGGCCTGAAAGCTTGCACCTGCACAAGCCCTCTTGTAAATAAGGACTCTTAGATGGTATTAAACAGGGGACTGAGAAGTCCGGGGGAGCTCAGGGAAGTAAGCACGGGGGAGAGAAAGGCCAGGCGGCAGTTCTGCATCCCATTAATTGATTTATCTGGATTGGCAAATCGGGGTTTGCTGACAGAAGAGAATGTCCATTTGATTCCTATTCAGTATTGAGAGTGGGTCAGCCGCATAATCTGGTCTATGGAGATAATGTTTTAGAATCTCTGCAAGAGACAGATAAGGGGTTTACTTGGAGGGAACAAAGTCCATTGGATGTTTGATTTTAGTACTTTCTGAATTAGACTTTTGTATTTTTCTTTTATTTCTGGAAAAGGAAAAAAAAAAAAAACCTACGTGGAGGTCATTGTTTTAGGCCTTTGGATAATGTGTACTTAAAATCACAAAAGAAATTTTTGTGGGGAAATTTTTGATTGAGTGCAACTTTTTCTGCTATAGACAGTTTACAGGTATATTTGGAGTTTCCGTAATAAGAAGGGGACTCTACAGTGGAGCAAATTTTGAATTCCAAGCAAATGATTTCTTTCACCATTGTTAGTGGAAGAGAGTCCCCTTCTCCCCTCAAATATGAAGGAATCCTGAGACAGAAATCGCTGTACTTGCTGGGACCAGTTTACATGATTCTCACAGAACGGCTAAAGGTGTCTCACTCTCTGGGACTAAAGGGAAGCCTCATGTTAGGCCAGACCTATGATACGATTTACATGTCTGGACAGGAGCAGCAGAAGAGGAATCACCTCTAGGTAGAGAAGATACCTGTGCGGGAAGCAGCAGTTGCCATAATGGCTATGTCGCTGGACTGCCACGTAGTCAGCCACGGTTCAAGTCCTGGACCGGTGGCTTAAACTCATGCTGGGCAGGCGTGCGGGTGTGCCCAAGATCCCAAGAGGAGAATGAAGGAGAAGGGATTGCGGCGTGGCCATCCTCCCTGGGGGGTGATTTCTCACTTTCTGTCTCTCTGTCTTTCTCTGTCTTCCTGCCGAGCAGACATGCCCTATAGTAACAACCTCTCCAAAAAAAAGAAAGAGAGAAGATACCTGTGCAGCTGTCTTCCTAAATGCTTTAAACAAAATTTAAATGGTAAGAGAATGGACTTCTCCATCTCTTCTTTTGGATAATTTTTTCTTTACCAAATAATTCTTCTGGATAGAAAACCCAGATAATCAACCAAACACTGTGCTTTCTTTCTTTTTCTGTATTTCAATCATTGCCTGCCTGGAGTGAGCATTTCTTTCATAGGAACACTTCTTTCTTTTTTTATAGCTATTATTATTATTATTATTATTTTGAAAGATTTTCTGCTATAGGGTGTGTGCACATGGTGGAAAGACAGAGAGAGAGACGGAAAGTGAGAAATCACCCCCCCTAGGAGGGATGGCCACACCACAATCCTTTCTCCTCCATTCTCCTCACAGGATTTTGAGCATGCATGCACATGTGCCCAGTGTGAGTTTCAAGCCACCAAGTCTGGGACTGGAACCACAGTTGGCCACATAGGAGTCCAGTGCCCCAACTACTATATCAACTGCTGGTCCCACTTCTTTCTTAAAGGCAGAAGAATATATTAAAAGGAATTTGACTTTTGCTGAAAGGCAGACCCAAGCGAAGTGCCTAACCTTGCTGGTTGCTAGCTGAGCAACCCCATAGTTGTCTCATAGAATCTTTTTTTTTTTCCCTAAGAATTATTTATTTAAATTTTATTTTTTATTATTACGAAATATTTTTTAATTTTCTATAGGGCATGTGCACTCACCAGAGAGAGAGAGAAAGTGAGAAAGCAAGCCACCAGGTCCAGGACTCAAACCACGGTCAGTCATGTGAGAGTCCAACAACCCATCCACCATGCCACCTGCTGGCCCCACTATCTTAGAATTTTTTAAGCCACAATTTCCCCAAATTGTAAACCGGAGCAAAAAATCTCCTTAAATAGTGTTAGAAAGATTAAAGATGATATCTGTAAACTACCTGGCTCATATTATTTAGAGGCAAGGAAGGAATATTAGTAACTCTTCCCTGAGGAGTTTATATACTTTGACTCCTTCTCTAACCAAAACATGTCACCTTCAGGTCCATTTATGTCGTGTGTCCAAGTCTGTGTGTCACAATTGCCAAGCACTGTGCAAAGAGTTTTCTAGTCCCACGGGTTATATTTTCTCTGCTTTGTCTCTGTTGCTATTTGCCAGTACTGCAGTATCCCCCTTCATCCACAGGGGATACTTTCCAGCACTCAGTGGATGTCTGAAACCGTAATAGTACTGAACGCTACGTATCTAGCACTATGTTTTTTCAATCCGAAAACCTTGACTAGCAGACAGGTAGCACATACAGCACCAATACACGGGACAAAGGGATGATTCATATCTCCAGTAGGATGGCATGAAATTCCACAGCTAACTCAGAATAGAGTACAATTTAAAATTTATTTCTGGAATCTTCTATTTCATATTTCCATACTGTGACTGAATGCAGGCAACTGAAACCAAGGAAAAGCAGAACCAGGGCCAACAGGTGGGGTAGTGGTTGTGGCACTAGACTCCCACATGGCCAACAGGGGTTTGAGTCCAGGACCTGGTGGTTTGAAACTGTGGGTGCCCAAAATCCCCAGAGGAGAATGGAGAGGAATTGTAATGTGGCCATCCCCACTGGGGAGTGATTTCTCACTTTCTCTCTCTCTCTGTCTCTCTGTGTCTCTACGAGCACACACGCCCCATAGCAAAAAAAAAAAAATTTTTTTAAAAAGATTAAAATAGCAACTTAGAGTAAGATTTCAATTTGGCCAGAGAGAGAGAAAGAAAGAAAGAAATCCTCCAGGTCTGGAGTCTGAACTACGGTTGGCCATGTAAGAGTCCACTGCCTTAATCATCATACCGCCTGCT
>NW_006159776.1:1310723-1363860 GCF_000334495.1 Tupaia belangeri chinensis | reverse complement strand
AAGGCAGACCCAAGCGAAGTGCCTAACCTTGCTGGTTGCTAGCTGAGCAACCCCATAGTTGTCTCATAGAATCTTTTTTTTTTTCCCTAAGAATTATTTATTTAAATTTTATTTTTTATTATTACGAAATATTTTTTAATTTTCTATAGGGCATGTGCACTCACCAGAGAGAGAGAGAAAGTGAGAAAGCAAGCCACCAGGTCCAGGACTCAAACCACGGTCAGTCATGTGAGAGTCCAACAACCCATCCACCATGCCACCTGCTGGCCCCACTATCTTAGAATTTTTTAAGCCACAATTTCCCCAAATTGTAAACCGGAGCAAAAAATCTCCTTAAATAGTGTTAGAAAGATTAAAGATGATATCTGTAAACTACCTGGCTCATATTATTTAGAGGCAAGGAAGGAATATTAGTAACTCTTCCCTGAGGAGTTTATATACTTTGACTCCCTCTCTAACCAAAACATGTCACCTTCAGGTCCATTTATGTCGTGTGTCCAAGTCTGTGTGTCACAATTGCCAAGCACTGTGCAAAGAGTTTTCTAGTCCCACGGGTTATATTTTCTCTGCTTTGTCTCTGTTGCTATTTGCCAGTACTGCAGTATCCCCCTTCATCCACAGGGGATACTTTCCAGCACTCAGTGGATGTCTGAAACCGTAATAGTACTGAACGCTACGTATCTAGCACTATGTTTTTTCAATCCGAAAACCTTGACTAGCAGACAGGTAGCACATACAGCACCAATACACGGGACAAAGGGATGATTCATATCTCCAGTAGGATGGCATGAAATTCCACAGCTAACTCAGAATAGAGTACAATTTAAAATTTATTTCTGGAATCTTCTATTTCATATTTCCATACTGTGACTGAATGCAGGCAACTGAAACCAAGGAAAAGCAGAACCAGGGCCAACAGGTGGGGTAGTGGTTGTGGCACTAGACTCCCACATGGCCAACAGGGGTTTGAGTCCAGGACCTGGTGGTTTGAAACTGTGGGTGCCCAAAATCCCCAGAGGAGAATGGAGAGGAATTGTAATGTGGCCATCCCCACTGGGGAGTGATTTCTCACTTTCTCTCTCTCTCTGTCTCTCTGTGTCTCTACGAGCACACACGCCCCATAGCAAAAAAAAAAAAAATCTATCTAAAAATAAAGAAAGAAAAGCAAAACCACGGATAAAGGCACAACTATACATTTATCTTCATCTTCTGTGACGGAACATCTTTCTTCCTGGAGTTGAGGCCGACAATCTCTTACAGAAGGATGAGGGAGACACTGCACAGTTGTTTTCAGAAGCTCTGGAAGCTGGGGAAGAAATTTAGTCGGAGTAGGGAAATAACCTCTCTAGTAGAACTCCAGATGAGCATGCAGAACACGAGAGGTGTGAGATGCTGGATCTGGAAGGCGTATATCTAAGGGAAAGGGAAGGAGGCCGACCAGAGGAAGGCCTGGGAAGCTCATTAGTCCTGACAGCCCCTACCGCTCTCCAGGCTGCAGGATCAAACCCTGCATTTGAGGCATCCTCTTTCACAGAGTGGTTAAATGGCATGAAAGGAAGTGAGGCAAAGTGCCCTTGGTCAGACAAGGCACTCTGTATGTAGAAATTAATTTTGTGTCTTCCTTCATGTATTTTAGTAAACAGGGTTTTTTGTTTTGTTTCATTTTGTTTTTAAGGTTCTTACCATAGAGTGTGTGCACTGGCAAGAGAGGAAAGAGACAGTGAGAGGGAAAGTGAGAAATCACCCCTGGGGGAATGGCATTGCTGCCATCCATTCTCCTCTCAGAATCTTGGGCACACGCACACACACGCCGGCATGAGTTTCAAGCTGCCAGTTCCAGGACAAATCGTAGTTAGCCATGTGGGAGTCCAGCACTTTAACCACCACACCACCTGCTGACTCCTTTTTTTTTTTTTTTTTTTTTTTTTGAGCGGTTTTTTGCTATAGGGCACATTCACTCACCAGAGAGACAGAAAGCAAGAAATCACCCCCCAGACCCCCCCAGGGAGATGGCCACGCCATGATTCCTTCTCTTCCTTTCTTCTCTAGGGATCTGGGCCATACACACACATGCATGCCCAGTGTGAGTTTTAAGCTGCAGGGTCTGGGACTCAAACTGTGGTTAGCTACATGGGAGTCCAGAGACATAATCATTACACCTTGCTGGTCCCTGCTGACCCCATTTTCAGAGATATTTTATATCACCTTTAATATATAGATGACAAACATAATTTGACTATAGGTGAAAATGAAAGTATATCAAAACCAAGTAAGATTAATTCATACAATATTCAGAAATATATTAACATTTTATACCCCATACCAATCTCAATAGATGCCAAAAAGCGCTCACTAAAATATATTACCTGGTCCTTATTTGGGGGAGGGACAGTGAAGACTCTGCCCTAGGAAATTGGCCTACACAAACTTCAGCCTCCATTATTCAGGCCTCCTGCCCTCTGGCTTCTGGTTGGGTTTGGCCAATGGAAGGCAGTGACAGAACAGAGAATGGGAAAAGAAACCGAGGTCAAGGTGTTTTATTTTCCCTTGCCCTATTCTACAACCATGGCTACTGTCAGACAGCCCCTCTGCTGTGGTCAAATTTCTGTGGGGTTCCAGGATCACCAGGGCTACATTAAAGGCAATTCAATAGCTCACTTCATTAGACCACCCAGGAATTCTTGATCCCTGGAAACTAAGTCATTCGAATGTTATATACTTAAGGCTTATGTAAAAAATCTAGTGGTCTGGGGCCAGCAAATGGCATAATGATTATTTTGTTGGACTTCCATCTAGTCGACCATGGTTCAAGTTCCAGACCCAGTAGCTTAAAACTCATGCTGGGCATGTGTGTGTGCGTGCTCAAAATCCCAAGAGGAGAATGGAAGAGAAGGGATTGCAGTATAGCCATCCTTCCTGGGAGGGGGGTGATTTCTCACTTTCTGTCTTTCTGTCTTTCCAGTTATAATCTCTCTTTTAAAAAGAAAAGAAAAAAAGAAAGAAAGGAAAGAAAAATCTAGTGTTCTTCAAAATCTCTTTGTGAGGGGCCAGTAGATGGTGTGGTGGTTAAGTATTGACCACGGTTCGAGTCCTGGATCTGGCAGTTTGCTTTCTCACCTTCCTTCTCTCTTTCTCTTTCTTTCTCTCTGGTGAGCACATGTGCCCTGTAGCAAATTAGATAATAATAATAAATAAAAATTAAATAAATTCTTTAAAATAAAAATCTTTGTGATAGGCACTGGTAATAAAGATAAAATAAGGGCTCAAGAGCAGTGGCTCAGAGGTAACACCATGCTCTGTGATGTTGGACACACACGGGTTCATGTTCCAGGTTCATGCCCAGAGGTCTCCCTGTATATGCTGGGCACATGCACATATACCCGTGATCTAGGCTGGATAAGACTTAGGGGGAACATAGCTTGAAGACCCTGTTTAGGATGCCAGTTTCTCTCTTTCAAGGAAGAAATAAAACTTTTAAAAAAGAGAAAACAGGGGCCTGCAGATGATGTGGTGGTTAAGGCACCAGACTCCCCATCAGCCAACCACAGTTCAAGTCCTAATCTGGTGACTTCTTTCTCACGTTCCCCTTCTCTGTCTCTTTCTGGTCCAATTTTAAAAATAAGAACAATAAATGGAATCAAATAATTATTAAAAAGAGAGAGAGAGGGCAAAAGGGAGAGTTTGCCTGTTTATCAGAAACTACAGCAGGCACAAAAGTGGAAGTGTGGTTCAGAAGACTGTGCCCCTATCCTCCCATAATCCTTTAACTACATTCATTCCTTGGCATTCCTCTTTAACACCTGCCCTATAAATCCGTCACTTTGCATTGCCATTGGACTTTTAGATTCCCTCCTTATCTTAGACCTTTTTATTTAAGGATGTGACTTTTGACTAACCTTTGGCCCACGGGTCAGCAGTTAAGCTGTCCATTCTCTCATACCCTTTAATCTTTTGCCTTTTTAAGGACAAAGCCAGTCGTGCATAACTTATACTGATGTTGGCCATCTCAAGCCATTCTTAGGTGATGAAACTTCACAGAGCAGGTGCTGCCAGGGGCATCTCTGAATGGAAATGAGAAGCAGCTTCTAAGATGAGCAATAGACTTTGGGTTTCTTAGCAAAATTTAGCCTGTTCAAGTTTCATTTTAATATCATCTTTTGGAGGAGACTAAAGTGTATTTTTTTTTGAGAGAGAGAGAGATGTTTTTGCCTTAGGGCACATGCCCTCGCAGGGAAGAGACAGAGACAGTGAGAAGGAAAGTGAGAAATCACCCTCTGGATGGATGGACACGCCACAATCCCTTCACTCTCCTCCTGTGATCTGGGCATGAATGCACACACACTCGGTGTGCCACTGGGTCTGGGACTTGAACCGTGGTTAGCCATGTGGGAGTCCCGTGACATAACTGCTATGCCATCTGCTGGTCCATAAAATTGTATTCTTATGCCATCTCTTTATTTTTATTTTTAGAGAGATTTTTGCTATAGGGTGTGTATACTTTCCAGAGAGACAGAGAGAGACAAAATCATCCCCCAGAGGAGGATGGCCATGCTGCAATCCCTTCTCCTCCATTTTCCTTTTGGGATTTTGGGCACACACACACACGTGCCCAGCATGAGTTTTAAGTTGCCGGGTCCAGGACTTGAATCAAGGTCATCTATGTGGAAGTCCAGTGACGTAACCATTATGCCATCTGCTGGTCCCTAAAATTTTTTTTTTTTTTTTTTGGAGAGATTTTCACTGTAGGGCGCGTGTGCTCGCCAGACAGAGAGAGACATAGAGACAGAAAGCGAGAAATCACCCCCTGGGGGGGATGGTCACGCCGCAATCCCTTCTCCTCCATTCTCCTCTCAGGATCTTGGGCACGCACGCACACGTGCCCGGCGTGAGTTTTTAAGCCACTGGGTCCGGGACACGAACCGCGGTCGACTACGTGGGAGCCACACGCCGGCATGAGTTTCAAGCTGCCAGTTCCAGGACAAATCGTAGTTAGCCATGTGGGAGTCCAGCACTTTAACCACCACACCACCTGCTGACTCCTTTTTTTTTTTTTTTTTGTTTTTTTGAGAGAGAGATTTTTGCTATAGGGCACATTCACTCACCAGAGAGACAGAAAGCAAGAAATCACCCCCCAGACCCCCCCAGGGAGATGGCCACGCCATGATTCCTTCTCTTCCTTTCTTCTCTAGGGATCTGGGCCATACACACACATGCATGCCCAGTGTGAGTTTTAAGCTGCAGGGTCTGGGACTCAAACTGTGGTTAGCTACATGGGAGTCCAGAGACATAATCATTACACCTTGCTGGTCCCTGCTGACCCCATTTTCAGAGATATTTTATATCACCTTTAATATATAGATGACAAACATAATTTGACTATAGGTGAAAATGAAAGTATATCAAAACCAAGTAAGATTAATTCATACAATATTCAGAAATATATTAACATTTTATACCCCATACCAATCTCAATAGATGCCAAAAAGCGCTCACTAAAATATATTACCTGGTCCTTATTTGGGGGAGGGACAGTGAAGACTCTGCCCTAGGAAATTGGCCTACACAAACTTCAGCCTCCATTATTCAGGCCTCCTGCCCTCTGGCTTCTGGTTGGGTTTGGCCAATGGAAGGCAGTGACAGAACAGAGAATGGGAAAAGAAACCGAGGTCAAGGTGTTTTATTTTCCCTTGCCCTATTCTACAACCATGGCTACTGTCAGACAGCCCCTCTGCTGTGGTCAAATTTCTGTGGGGTTCCAGGATCACCAGGGCTACATTAAAGGCAATTCAATAGCTCACTTCATTAGACCACCCAGGAATTCTTGATCCCTGGAACCTAAGTCATTCGAATGTTATATACTTAAGGCTTATGTAAAAAATCTAGTGGTCTGGGGCCAGCAACTGGCATAATGATTATTTTGTTGGACTTCCATCTAGTCGACCATGGTTCAAGTTCCAGACCCAGTAGCTTAAAACTCATGCTGGGCATGTGTGTGTGCGTGCTCAAAATCCCAAGAGGAGAATGGAAGAGAAGGGATTGCAGTATAGCCATCCTTCCTGGGAGGGGGGTGATTTCTCACTTTCTGTCTTTCTGTCTTTCCAGTTATAATCTCTCTTTTAAAAAGAAAAGAAAAAAAGAAAGAAAGGAAAGAAAAATCTAGTGTTCTTCAAAATCTCTTTGTGAGGGGCCAGTAGATGGTGTGGTGGTTAAGTATTGACCACGGTTCGAGTCCTGGATCTGGCAGTTTGCTTTCTCACCTTCCTTCTCTCTTTCTCTTTCTTTCTCTCTGGTGAGCACATGTGCCCTGTAGCAAATTAGATAATAATAATAAATAAAAATTAAATAAATTCTTTAAAATAAAAATCTTTGTGATAGGCACTGGTAATAAAGATAAAATAAGGGCTCAAGAGCAGTGGCTCAGAGGTAACACCATGCTCTGTGATGTTGGACACACACGGGTTCATGTTCCAGGTTCATGCCCAGAGGTCTCCCTGTATATGCTGGGCACATGCACATATACCCGTGATCTAGGCTGGATAAGACTTAGGGGGAACATAGCTTGAAGACCCTGTTTAGGATGCCAGTTTCTCTCTTTCAAGGAAGAAATAAAACTTTTAAAAAAGAGAAAACAGGGGCCTGCAGATGATGTGGTGGTTAAGGCACCAGACTCCCCATCAGCCAACCACAGTTCAAGTCCTAATCTGGTGACTTCTTTCTCACGTTCCCCTTCTCTGTCTCTTTCTGGTCCAATTTTAAAAATAAGAACAATAAATGGAATCAAATAATTATTAAAAAGAGAGAGAGAGGGCAAAAGGGAGAGTTTGCCTGTTTATCAGAAACTACAGCAGGCACAAAAGTGGAAGTGTGGTTCAGAAGACTGTGCCCCTATCCTCCCATAATCCTTTAACTACATTCATTCCTTGGCATTCCTCTTTAACACCTGCCCTATAAATCCGTCACTTTGCATTGCCATTGGACTTTTAGATTCCCTCCTTATCTTAGACCTTTTTATTTAAGGATGTGACTTTTGACTAACCTTTGGCCCACGGGTCAGCAGTTAAGCTGTCCATTCTCTCATACCCTTTAATCTTTTGCCTTTTTAAGGACAAAGCCAGTCGTGCATAACTTATACTGATGTTGGCCATCTCAAGCCATTCTTAGGTGATGAAACTTCACAGAGCAGGTGCTGCCAGGGGCATCTCTGAATGGAAATGAGAAGCAGCTTCTAAGATGAGCAATAGACTTTGGGTTTCTTAGCAAAATTTAGCCTGTTCAAGTTTCATTTTAATATCATCTTTTGGAGGAGACTAAAGTGTATTTTTTTTTGAGAGAGAGAGAGATGTTTTTGCCTTAGGGCACATGCCCTCGCAGGGAAGAGACAGAGACAGTGAGAAGGAAAGTGAGAAATCACCCTCTGGATGGATGGACACGCCACAATCCCTTCACTCTCCTCCTGTGATCTGGGCATGAATGCACACACACTCGGTGTGCCACTGGGTCTGGGACTTGAACCGTGGTTAGCCATGTGGGAGTCCCGTGACATAACTGCTATGCCATCTGCTGGTCCATAAAATTGTATTCTTATGCCATCTCTTTATTTTTATTTTTAGAGAGATTTTTGCTATAGGGTGTGTATACTTTCCAGAGAGACAGAGAGAGACAAAATCATCCCCCAGAGGAGGATGGCCATGCTGCAATCCCTTCTCCTCCATTTTCCTTTTGGGATTTTGGGCACACACACACACGTGCCCAGCATGAGTTTTAAGTTGCCGGGTCCAGGACTTGAATCAAGGTCATCTATGTGGAAGTCCAGTGACGTAACCATTATGCCATCTGCTGGTCCCTAAAATTTTTTTTTTTTTTTTTTGGAGAGATTTTCACTGTAGGGCGCGTGTGCTCGCCAGACAGAGAGAGACATAGAGACAGAAAGCGAGAAATCACCCCCTGGGGGGGATGGTCACGCCGCAATCCCTTCTCCTCCATTCTCCTCTCAGGATCTTGGGCACGCACGCACACGTGCCCGGCGTGAGTTTTTAAGCCACTGGGTCCGGGACACGAACCGCGGTCGACTACGTGGGAGCCCAGCGACATAGCCATTACGCTAACCGCTAGTTCCCTAAAATTATATTCTTAACAGAGTCAGTTCTGATAATAGTTACATTTTGAAAGTGGGGTTCACTTGCAGTGCTGTCGTGAAAATCAAATTTTAGAAACTGTCCCTGCCCTTAAAGAGATTTTAAATTCTTAGAGGGGAACAGAATACACACAGATGCTAATAATATAAGCTAGAGGGAAAAAAAGTCAAAAGTATGTAAGGGGATTATGAAAAAGGAATAGATTAATGGAAATCTATGAGGACTTCATGTAAGAGATGATGTTTAAGATCACCCATAAAGGATCCTAGCAAGTGAAATTTGGCATGGGTGGAGGGGTGATTAGAACTAATAGAATGGGGGGACCAGCAGTTAGCATAATGGCTATGTCACTGGACTCCCATATAGTCGACCGCAGTTTGAGCCCTGGACCAGGTGGCTTAAACTCACGCCGGGCGCGTGTCCGTGCAAGTCCAAGAGGAGAATGGAGGAGAAGGGACTGTGGTGTGGCCATCCCCCCAGGGGGTGATTTCTCACTTTCTCTCTCTCTCTCTCTCTCTGTCTGTCTTTTTGGCGAGCGCGCGCGCCCTGTAGCAAAAACCTCTGGAAAAAAAAAAAAAGAACTAATAGAATGGGAACATTCATCCAAGCATTTGGAATCACAAGAGTAAAGTCAGAAATAGAAAAGGGGGCATGTCTAGGGATTATCAAGTGAAGCAGTTTAATTGACATGTATAATACATTGTAGGGACTGCGGAGGGTAAAAAGGAAGGGTGTATTGGGGCAAGGCTACCATGGCTGGAGGGGCCTGCATGAGGCCTGCATGGCTGGAGTATGGCATTTGTCTCAATCTGATAGGAGATACGGAAGGTTTTGGTAGCAGGGAGATGATCTGACCACAGCTGTGATCGGAAGGCAATTAGGAAGTTATGTGAAAGACAATTAGGAAGTTATGTGAAAGGTGAAACGAAGTGGGGAGGAAGAGAGAGAGAGAACAAGAGGTCAAATGATACTTCTACACAAGTTTTGATGACAGTTGTATTTTCTTCTACACAAAAGGCAATCAGGTGTAGAGGGTGCCAGAGCTGAGATAGTGGCTTTGAAGGTGGAGAAAAAGGGTAGATATGCTTAGTGAATTTATGAAAGTCTTTGTTTTTAGGTTTTAGCCCTAGGGCACATGCACTTGCCATAAAGAGACAGAGAGTGAGAGGGAAATTGAGAAATTACCGCCACCCCTTTCCCCGGGTGGATGGCCATACCACAGTTCTGTCTCCTCCATTCTCCTTCTAAGATTTTGTGCACACACACACTTACACACTCAGTGTGATTTTTAAGCTGCCAGGTCCGGGACTTGAACTTCAGTTGACCATGTGAGAGAGAACAGCATCTTAACCACCATGCCGCGTGATGGTCCCATGAAATCCTCCAAAAGAAAAGAACACTCTCTTTTCTTAAATAATTTATTTGCAATAAATTAACAGTTAAATAGCAAGTTATGGTTAAAATGGTTAAAAACTCACAAAACACAGTGATATAAAATCTTTGGTTGATCAATCTAATCTTACTGTACACAAGACAATAATTCAATTTCAGCTAAAGGCATATCAAGTAGATCACTGAATACCATTGAAAAGAGATGAGCATAATGATAAGGTGCATGTTCATTTTTATCCTATAATACTTGGTGACTGAATGAATAAATAAAATTAAATAAATAATTCTTAAACAAACAAACAAACAAACAAAACCACTCTCTGGACCAGTTTTCCCCTCTGGAAAATAAGGGTGTGGAAATAGCTATACAAATGATTTTTTACATATTAACCAATAGACTTACTTATACCTGGTTTCTGGACGTTTCCAGTGGTGCTCATAGTAGAACACTTCCCTTTGTTCAAATAACACAGTTGCATAGGCTTTGTAATCTAAATAAATATTTCTGTTGTGCTCTAGTGATCCATAACAGATGTACCATGTGGTGAACTACAATGCATTTGAACCATAAATTTCTACTACTGCAATCAGCAACCCTTAGTAGAGGACACCAAAGACGACTCTGGAGTGATTTTTGAATTAGCTTCCAGTCTCAAGGATACCTTGTCAAAGTTTCAGTCCATATGTGATTAAAATTCTTTCTGACAGTCCCTTTAACCTAATACAACTTGATATTCAAAAATCCAAGCAGAACAAAAAAAGTTTAAGTGGTAAATTACATAAAGTTTTTTGTTTTTGTTTTTCTGAGGATGACCATGCCACAATCCCTTCTCTTCCATTCTCCTTTCTGGGTTTGGGGCATGCATGCCCATGTGTCTAGCATGATTTTGAAGCCTCCCGGTCCAGGACTTGAACTGCAGTCGGCCATGTGGAAGTCCCGCGACATAACCATTATGCTATCTGCTGGTTCCCATAAAGTAGTATTTTAGAGGTTTATTCATCTAGCAAAGGATTTCCTGCAGTGTTTCTCTAATGAATTATCTTTTAATGATAACTCAGTCTCCTCACAACTTTTCAGGAGCACTCTGTTACATTTTAGCGGGAAGGCCCTCTTTGTGCCCTTTCTCTTTGTGCACACTGACTGCATTCCAACAGCAGAAAAGGATGCTCGTTCTGGCTAGAACACCAAAATTCTACTTCAAGCAGAGGCAGTCTGTGCTTTGCTTGGCAACATGCTAAGATGAAGCAAATTAAATAAATAAATAAAAGTCAAAAGTGTTATGTTGACTTAAAGCCAGATAAGAGAATAAGTAATGTTATTCGGAGGACAACTGTCATCAAAACTTCAAAATGTACTCTCACCTGGCAATTCTGGGGCAGGCTCAAGCCCATGTAAGCTCATGAGAAAGAAATGTGCATTTGGGAAAAATCCCTTGAGGTCCATTCAGTATTTCCATGGACTATGCTAGGTCTATAGGGATGTGTGCTGGCTACAGTTTAAATGAATGACCATAAGGAAAATCTCTTGGTTCAGATAAACGCATCGTGTTATAAGTGGGAATGTTGTATAGAGTTTAAGAACATAATAGCCTTGAATTTTGGAATGAGATTGTGAGAGATTCTCAGTTTTCTTCTGATCAGCAAATCAAGGAAACTCATTTTAATCGTTCATAAATAAAATACCTTCTTCTGAGAGTGGCAGAAAGTATAAATTCCCCTTTTGTGTATACAATGGAAATTCCTAACATCAAGTATGTTGATTCTTTACCTGTGGTTCAGAAGGAT
This sequence comes from Tupaia belangeri chinensis, assembly GCF_000334495.1. Classification (NCBI taxonomy): domain Eukaryota; kingdom Metazoa; phylum Chordata; class Mammalia; order Scandentia; family Tupaiidae; genus Tupaia; species Tupaia belangeri. The sequence continues at coordinate 1,352,548 of NW_006159776.1, read as the reverse complement.
TTAAGACTTTGGGAAAATAAAATGTCTCAAAGATAATCAAATGACATTTTGTATTCTGGGCTTAACTATGGCATTTATGTCTGAATCCTAACACTCTCCATTAAATGAATCATTAAATAATATTTGGATTTTCATAATTATAATTCACTTCTACAGGTCTCCAATCAGCTAGAGTTCAGGCTGAGTTAAACATTTTAATGCCTGACAGGTGAAACTAAGGGGTTGGCTAACTTAGCTAACACAATTATGGAAACTATGACCTCTAACTCATAAATTAGCAAGTCCTTCTCTCTCACAGGTATAACCCACTGTTTGGTTTTAGAAATAACATAAGTGGCTCAATACAAGTAACCCCTCCCATTTCTGTGGGGTGTAAGCGTCCAGGACTCTTCAGTGTATACCTGCTGCATTCCTGTAATACTCATATCTTGGGACAGTCTTTTCTTCAGAGATTTTCCACAAGTCTCCAGGTTGGTTTCTACAGAAGTTGTCCTTTCTTTCAACAATCTTAAAGTTTATATTGTTCACCCTTGATCGTCTATGTCTCTCTCTCTCTATTTATTTATTTATTTTTTTGTGAGAGAGATTTGATTAGGGTGCGTGAGCTCGCTGGAGAGTCAGAGAGAGACAGAGAAACAGAAAGTGATAAGTTACCTGCCCCTGCCCAGGGCAGATGGCCATGCCGCAATCCGTTCTCCTCCAGATTTCTCCTGGGGTTTTGGGCACACATGCAATGCACCCAGTGTGAGCAGGATCCGGGACTTGAACTGCTGTCAACTATGTGGGAGTCCAGTGATGTAGCCATTATGTCATCTGCTGACCTCTATGTCGCATTTTATTTTATTTTTTATTTTTTTGGAGAGCTTTTTGCTATAGCATGCGTGTACTCACCAGAAAGAGAGAGATAGACAGACAGAAAGTGAGAAATCACTCCTCGGGGGGAGGGCCACGCCACAATCCCTTCTCCTCCATTCTCCTCTCGGGATCTTGGGCACGCACACACAAGCCCGGCGTGAGTTTAAGCCACTGGGTCTGGAACTCGAACCGTGGCTGACTACATGGGAGTCCAGTGACATAGCCATTACGCCAATTGTTGGTCCCATATGTCGCATTTTTTAAAAACTTTAAAATATGTTCTGAGGAAACCATATTCTTTCCTTTTTTCTTTCTTTCTTTCTTTCTTTCTTTCTTTCTTTCTTTCTTTCTTTCTTTCTTTCTTTCTTTCTTTTTCTTTCTTTCTCTTTTGTCACAAAGGGTGTGGGGAGGAGGGAGGGAGAAAGCACCCCCCCCATGGGAAATGGTCACACTGCTGTCCTTCTTCTCCATCTTTCCCTCCTGTCAAGATTTTGGGCACTCACACACACGCACTCAGCATATTTCTCAAGCTGTGGGTCCAGGAGCTGAACGGTGCAGTCAGCCATGGGGGATCCAGCTGCCTTGACCACCACACCATCAGCTGGCCTGAGGAAGCTTATTCTGATTCATTCGTCTGAGATGCATTATGAGAAATCTCTTTTCTTCTAACTGAAGATATTGAGTGAAACAGTGATTTTCAAATTTCTTGTCAACCTACAATTTTTTTTCCTCAAAAGTCTTATGTAGAATCTGCATTTATAGAACAGAGGCAGGCTGTTCTCCTGACACACCTGGGGATGGTGAACTCCAAAGTGGCTCCCCTTCAGCTCCCTGCAGCTATTGGGAAGCCGGCTCCTGTGAAGCTTAAATTCAGGCTCACAAATTATTCATCAAGTTGACTCGAACATGCAAAATGTTGTAGGCATCCAGTGACTGCTGAGTGAGAGCTACTCTGGGCTATGACAGTCAGGACCACTCTAGGGAATGTGATGGCTTGGGCCAGGAGATGGAATTGGGTAGTCATCAAGTAGAGTCCTGTCCTCCAGGCCCGGCAGGTGAGGTCCTTGGGGGAAGAGCCCCAGAATGTTTCCCTGAGCAGTCACTCCTGTTTGCTGCAGGCTTTGCTCCCCCAAGATCTTGACCAAGAAGTTGATATACCTCATTGCCAGGCGAAGAGTTTCATTTTTGCTCAGCTTCTTGTCTGGAGGGTGAGTAGGGATGAGCTTCCGCAGCTTGGCAAAGGCACTGTTGACATTCTGCTGCCTCCAGCGCTCCCTGGTATTGGTGAAGATCTTCCTGGTCATGTCTGAGTTCCTGAGATGGAAAAGAGAAAGGGCCCAGAGGGCCAATATCTTGTAAGAGGTTTGGTTGGTATCACATGTCCTCCCAAGAACCTGTGATGTTAGCTATTTATTACTCAGATTTTACAAAATTCATTTCTTCATTTTCAGATTTTTTTGAATCTTCCTTTTTGTATGAGAAGAAAGTTAAGACTAATGCTCTTCAGCCTTTTTCTCCATGGTTATTTTGAAGCTGCCAGTTAAAAGGTTGCTTTATGGGGCCAGTAGATGGTGTGGTAGTTAAGGTGCTGGACTCCCACATGGTGAACTGTGGTTCAAGTCTTGGACCCGGGCTTGAAAATCCAGGCATGTGTGCATGCATACCCAAAACCCCAAGAGTAGAACTGAGAAGGGACTGCAGCATGGCCATCCCCCATGGGGAGTGATTTCTCACTTTCCTTCTCTCTGTCTCCTCTTTCTCTCCAGCAAATGCATGTGCCCTATGGGAAAAAAAAAAAAAAAAAAAAACTGCTTTATCCCAATTACCCCACTAGTTGCTTTACAATCAACACTTCCTAACTTTTCAGAATCAGATCCAGTGTAAGCTGATATATGTGTTAATAAAATATACTTACCAATAGGGAGATATAAATCAACAATGCGGAGCCAGCAGGTAGTGTGGTGGTTAAGGGCGCTGGACTCCTACATGGTCAACCATGGTTCAAGTCCTGGACCTGGTGGTTTGCTTTCACACTTCTCTCTCTCTCTCTCTCTCTCTCTCTCTCACTCACTCACTCTCTCACTCTATGCCTCTCTGGTAAATTTTTTCAAAATAAAGTTAAATAAAATAATTATTTAAAAAAATGCATTACTGATTCTTTTTTAAAAACTTCTCTACTGCTTTTAAGATAAAGATCAGCATCTTTTTTTAAAAAAATTATCTATTTATTTATTGTGATTTTCTTTTCTTTTCTTTTTTAAAAATATTTTATTGGGAACCAGCAGTTGGCATAATGGTTATGTCGCTGGACTCCCACGTAGTTGACCGCGGTTCGCATCCTGGACCTGGTGGCTTAAAACTCACGCCGGGCACGTGTGTGTGAGAGCCCAAGATCCCAGGAGGAGAATGGAGGAGAAGGGATTGTGGCGTGACCATCCCCCCTGGGGGGGTGATTTCTTGCTTTCTGTCTCTATGTCTCTCTCTGTCTGTCTGGTGAGTGCACACGCCCTATAGCGAAAAAAAACTCTCAAAAAAATTATTTTATTTAAGTTTGTTTGTTTGTTGTTTGTTTGTTTGTTTAAATTTGACCAATGGGGGGAGAGAGAGAGAGAGAGATAAAGTGAGAAAGCAAGCCAACAGGTCCAGGACTTGAACCATGGTTGGCTATGTGGGAGTCCAGCACCCTTAACCACCATGCCACCTGCCGATCCCTATTTGTTATGATTTTCAAGCCAACGGCTCTGGGACTCAAACTGTAGTTGACCATGTGGGAATTGAGCACTTTTATCACCACGCCACCTGCTGGCCTGCATTATGGATTATTAAAAAGAATTTTAAAAAGCGATGATCCTAGGTTTAATTAATAAAACGGTATTTGGGATGAAGTAGATAGAATATTCACCTAGCAGGCAGACTTCACCTGGAAAAATTGGGACCCACTCTATAAGAACTGAAATATCTATCCTGGACCATATACAGAGAAAGATGAACGGTGTGATTAAAGGTCTTGAAACTTTGTTGTTCAATAAACAGAAGGAGAGATATTTAACCTGACAAAAATAAAACAATTGGCAGGTGGGAGTGATCATTTGATAGTGATTCTTTCTGGGAAGACAATGGGTAAGGGAAAATAGGTTTTTTATTTTATACTTTGGAATTGTTTTACATTTTTATGAGAAATTATTCATGTAATATTTGCTTCATAGTAGAAAAAAGAAGTAAGAATGTTTATGGGCTTTAAATAAAAAATACTAGGTTTTGCTCTAAATGGAGATAGGGTGGAGTTGCAGGCCCTGACTTGTCCCCAGACTGCCACACAGGTGGGGCAAAGAGGAAGCCCTTTAAGCTCCTAGGAATTTGAGATGTCAAAAACACTCTGGGGACCAACAATTAGCGTAATGGTTATGTGGCTGAACTCCCATGTGGTCAACCACAGTTCGAGTCCCGGACCCGGTGGCTTAAACTCATGCCAGGCGCGTGTGCATGCATGCCCAAGATCCTGAGAGGAGAATGGAGGAGAAGGGATTGCAGTGTGGTCATCCCCCCCCGGGGGGGGGGTGATTTCTCGCTTTCTGTCTCTCTGTCTCTCTCTGTCTTTCTGGCGAGCGCAAGCACCCTCTAGCAAAACCTCTCCAAAATAAGAAAAAAAGAAAACACTCTCTGTGCACAGGATTCAATATTACATGTATCATTAGAATCTGTTTTGGCTGGCCTTGGACATTTCTTGTAACTAAGAGAATTAGAAGATCATGTGATGTTGGAGTAGGAGGATTTATCTTAGTGACTTTAGGATGCTGGTTCCACTGTAGGAAAGTAAACTATGCAAAGTAAAGAATCGAGGAAAGAATTGCCAGAGAAGGAATTAAAAATATGATACTACATAAAAGCACCCACCTTGATCCTGAAAGAAAGCCAAGCAAGGGCAACAGCGATAGTTAGGCGATCTTGAGCACAGGGACCCACGCACAACTCCCTGCAACCAGTGTGAACAAAGCTGGGATCAACTACATAAGACATTTTGTGTACAGTAAGAAAGCTCTCAATCAAGGAAATAATACTTAAAAAAAAAAAAACACACACACACACAAAAACTAAGTTTTGAGTCTGCACACCACAATTCCTTGTTATATCACTCTGAGAAAAATCAGTTAACTTTTTACATTTTTTAAAGATTCTTGCCATAGTGTGCACGTGCACTCGCAGGAGAGAAACTGAAAGAAGCAGTGAGAAGGTAAGTGAGAAATCACTGCCCTGGGGTCATGGGCACACCACAATCCCTCCTTCTCCATTCTCTTCTTGGAATTTCAGGAATGCATGCACACATTTTGGTATGATTTGTAAGCTGCCAGATCTGAGACTCAAACTGTGGTCAGCTCAGTGAGAGTCCAGTACCTTAACCACCACACCACCTGCTGGCTCCAGTTAACTTTTTTTCTTTTTAAGAATTATTAATTTAATTTTATTTGTTTTATTATTTTTTAATTTGACCAACGAGAGAGAGAAAAAGGGATAATGAGAAAGCAAGCTCTCAGGTCTAGGACTTGAACTGCAGTCAGCCAAGTGGGAGTCCAGCACCTTAACTCACCACACCACCCACTGGTCCCAGTTAACTTAAGCTTGGGTTTTGCTATCTAGAAAATGAAGTTTTAAAGCCAGTAACAGGGTTTGTGTGTTAATTAAATGAGATGCAATAGAAAGTGCCTGGCACACATGTGAAACTAAATGTGTGTTTTCTTCTGTATAAAGATGGGAGGCGTAGGCACGCTGAAGAACAGCATCGTTCAATCATCTGTATGTCACCAGGACATTGTCCCATCCAAGTTCTCGTTGCCTTCCTTGCTTCGGTCTACATTGGAGAGTCTAGCGCTGTGCTGAGAACCAGCGGTGAGCTGGAAGTGTGGCAGCCCAAGGTCACTGCATGACTTTCAGCTCCCTCCACCAGACACTTAGGTCCACTCTCTCTGTGGAGACACTTCTAGTTGGACTCATGGTCCAGTGACAATGAGATGTTTTCCAAGCTTTGGTTCCCACAAGGCTGATACTAAATGTCAAATGTGCTCTGGCTTCTGGGTACTAAGGGGCTGGCTATTTCTGTTGACATAGGTGAGGTAAGCCCAGGGACAGAAGGAACAGTAGGAACAGAAGATCAACACCTAACCGGGCATGGTAGGGGGGGGCTTCCAGGCAAGACATTCCTTTCCAAAACTGATGGGGATGGGCCAGATGACTCCTAAGGCCTCCTTCTGCTCTGAAATGCCTGAATGTCCTGCCTGTTGCCTTTTATCTCATCTAAATTATTTCTGAATAACCTGGCCATTGGTTCTGCAATGAAAATATGAGTGTTGTCAGAACTACACCCAGCTCTACCTAAAATATGAAAGTCTGAACCTAAGTAAAGGGGACTGTAAGATAGAAAAAAAGATCAAGTTTTGTTCACACTGATGTTGGCCAGGACTATGGGAGCAAAGTTACTTTCAAGCTTCTCTTAATCAAAAGAGGGCTCGCTTATTCACCAAGTCAACTCCATCCAATGGGGGGTCTTTTTCAAGCTGGGAGGAAAAAAGATTAAGCAGAATAAACTAACTGAGGTGTTCTGGTCTAAGAGAGAGCGCTCCAGCCTATTGTACTAGACTTAGGCAGAAGAAAGAGAGAAGACTGGCTTCTGAAATGAAGCTTGCCATCCTAGGAGGTGCTAATGATTACCTGTTGATTTCTCAAGAGTGTTACTTTCCTGCTCCACTGGGGGGAATAGAAATCAGTGATTTAACAAACTGAAGGCTCAAAGCAGAGGTCACTGGAAAATTACTGAAGTACTTTTTAAATCAAAAGGAAATTGCATTTAGTGTTTTTTTCATTTGCAAGGATGGATCGCTATTAATCTCAATTTTGGAGTAATGTAAGAGCTTAAAAAAAATATATGGCAGATGTCACAGAATCAGAAGATCTTTGATAGATGTCAAAACAGGACTGAAGCACTGAGATCGCACAGGGAGTCAGGGCCTGAGACCCATCTCAAGACTGGGTGTTTACACATTTATGTCACTTTTGAGGACTCCTGTTGGGTCAGGGTTCACAACCTTTTCAAGGGATGGATTCCTTCTCAGAAGGATGATTGTAAATACATGAAGTAAGAAGCCTTTGGTTCCCGTCTCAGAATAATACTTTTAAAATGCAAAAATTAAAATACATGGACATAGAAAATTAGCAATTATACTTAGTAGTTATTAAAATGTTAAAAATGCAATTTAGTAATACACGCATTTCATTTGTAACACATTAAGTAACTAGACTTATTATCATAATTTCTAAGTGATATGTAAATTATTTACAAAAGATTTGCAACATCTGCCAATGTAAGATACAAGTGTCTGTGACTTCTCTTGGTGCCAAACTCACCACGTCTATGTACTACTGTAGTTTATTACTCACATTCATAATCCAAACACTACATTTAGATTAAAGGCTACTGGAAGTAATTAATTTTTCCCTATTCAAATTCATAGAGCCTCAAGTTTATCTACGTAGTCGTGACTCTCCAGGTTAAGAATGCCTGGGCTGGGGGCCGGCAAGTGGCATGGTAGTTAAAGGTGCTGAACTCCCACATGGCCGACCACGGTTCAAGTCTCGGACCTGGTGGCTTGCTTTCTCACTTCCTCCCTTTCTCTGTCTCTCTCTGATCAAACTGGAAAATAATAATGATAATAATAATAAATAAAGTTAAAATAAAATAATTTTAAAAAAAAGAATGCCTGGGCTGGAAAAAGTCATGGTAAATGCAGTAGAAATTTAGATGTATACAACTTCTCTATGTTGTCATCACTGAAGGTAACACATTAGCAGAGAAGAGAATGATAATTATGCACCTGGAAAAGGGAACCAGTGCCCACGACGGGAGCCGCTGCTCTTCGGTGCCATGGGTACTTGGACACAAAGCTCAGGTCAGCTAGAAAGGACATAGCACAGAGGCTTCCAGCTGCCATTCCCACAGGGGCCCGTCCCAGGCATTCAGACTCAGACAGCGCTTTACATAGGGCTTTTCGTTTTGCACAGGGCTTTAAATTTTTCTTGCTGGCATTTGGTCCTGTACATGTGTCTTTTCTTTCATCTTGAAAATAAGTGAAAACACTCCCCAGAAATAGGTTTATATAGTTACTTTGGGGGAAAGTACCTAACATCCCACACTAGGCACAGCTCCGCCTTTCAAAATCATTCTACAAATAACAATTGCTCATTTGAGGTGCAAAAAAAATCACTCCGTACTCAAGTGCAGAGAGCAAAATATAAAAGGCCCCAAGTCTGTCTGAACACCTACTCAGTCTCACTCTCAAGCACAGCCAGTTTGCTGTGTATATATACACACACATATACATATAATTCACAAGTATATACATACAAAAACATGATCCTTTAAAAATCAGTCTACATACTATTATGCAAGTTATTTTTTTCTCATTTACACAACTCTGCATGTTGATATATTAAATCAAGACTGCCTGTGAACACCAGCTCTTTGGGAAGACCCTCTAAGGTAGTAAGGGTCTCCAGACTCTGTCAGGCTCTTAGGGAGACACCTGTTTCTCAGGTGTGCTCATCAGACTGCCTCACAGCCCAGATGCACCTGGAAAACTCGCCTCATCCTACCCAACCTGCTCCACTTCTCGGCTTTTCCCTTTTTCTAGCTTTTGCTCCTCCTTGCAAAGCCCTGACCTGCCTAGTGCACAAATATTTCAGGAATCCTGGGAAGCATTTCCTGGCTGAAGTTTCGCGTCTGCCAAGTGTCCAAGAGTCGCTCACGGACAGACCGAATAGTCGCTGGGACCAAGCGGCCCAGCCAACTCGCTAGGGAACCGCCGGGCTCCTAGGGTGACGCGCCTCCGCCCCTGCCTCGCGAAAAGTCCCCAGGTCTTCCCAGCGAGTCGCCTAAGTGGCTGCTAACAAGTCGCCTCCATCCTGCTGCCCTCCAGGGCTAGTGTGGCCCAGACTCGGGGAGGGGAGGACTAAATGAGAGACCCTGGGCTCACAAGGCCGGCCCAGGTGGCGCCCGCGCCCCCCCTGAAGTCAACGCACCTCCTTGCCTAGAGCCGGGAGCTCGCGCTGTGGCTGTGGCTGTCGCGGTCGCCGGCCGTGTGCGCCCTCGCCTGGACGCAGCGCCTCCGTTGCGGCATTTATAGGACACCACCCTTTGTCTCGCGGGTCCTGGGCCCCTTCCCGCCCGTGACTCCCGCTGCTTCCTCCCCATTCCCTGAGTCCTGGCTTTCTGGGACCAGCCCTCCCTCGTGCAGAGAAGAGGGGAGGAAGGAGAACTTCGCCTTGTGTATGGCTGGGGGTGAGAGAGGGTCTTTGCACCCACCTAGGCTGGAGGTGCCTCACCAACCCCTTACTCAACACAGACAAACTTGGGACAATTAACCAGTCGTTAATTGACCAGGTGTTTGTTCAAGCCCAGTGAGTCTCCAACTGTGGTCCAAGAACCACTTGTTTCAGAATCAATTGGCGAGGCTCCCAGCGTCACAACCCAGACCCACTAAATGGGGACTTGGGGGGCTGAGATCTAAAACTCTACATTTTTACCAAGTACTCCAGGAGCTTAAAATGCACAGCAAAGTCTGTCAATCTCTGCGCTGGCCTAAATCTCCAGTTTATTCATCTCAGTTTCTGTAGTGCCCAGCACAGGGCTTGGCTATTTCAGTAATGGAGGGGCCTCCTGATCGCTCTTATTTCCGGAATTACTTCCCTGTACCTTTCTTGTCACTTCTTTGCTCAAAACTTGTCTGTGGAGGGAATCAGCAGTTAGCATAATGGCTATGTCGCTGAACTTCCACGTAGTCGACTGCGGTTCGCGTCCCGGACCCGGTGGCTTAAAACTCACGCCCAGCACGTGTGCCTGCATGCCCAAGATCCCGAGAGGAGAATGGAGGAGAAGGGATTGCGGCGGGACCATCCCCCCTGGGGGTGATTTCTCGCTTTCTGTCTCTATGTCTCTCTCTGTCTGTCTGGCCAGTGCATGCACCCTATAGTGAAAAATCTCTCCAAAAGAAAGAAAGAGAGAGCCTATGAGGAGCCAGGCCTTGTTCTAGGAACTGGGGACCCAACTGTAAATAAAACAGATACCAATCTCCACCATTAAGGAGCTTGCATTCTTCGGATCTTTCCTCAGATATCACCTGCACAGTGAGGAGCCTCTGAACACAGTGTTTAATATTGTACCTTCACAGACTCTTCGTCCTTCTCTCTGCCTATTTTTCCCCTTAGCACTCATCCCCATTTAGTTATACTTCTTTATCTTGTCTCTTTTCCATTCCCCCCCGCCCGCCCCCAGAGAACAGGTGTTCATCAAATGGTAGTTGATTAATGAATAAATAAGTAATGAATTTCTAGGCATCACTCTCTATAGGACCTGGTGTAGGATTTAGTACAATAGACTCACAGATATGTCACAGTTTAGTGGACATATTGCATTAACCAGGTGTTTGTCTGATCCTAGGCAAATTATACGGCTTCTCTCTGCCTCAGTTTCCTCATCTGCAAAAATGAGGAAAATAATAAGATTGTGAAGATTAAATGAGGAAAAAAAAAAAAAAAACAGGTAAAACATTTAGCGCAGGGGCCAGCAGGTGGTGTAGTGATTAAGGGCGCTGGACTCCCACATGGCTGACTGAGGTCTGAGTCCCGGCCCCGGTGGCTTGCTTTCTCACGTTCCCTCCCTATCCTTCTCTCTCTGCCCCTCTCTGTTCAAATTAAAATAAATTTAAGAGACTAAATAAAATAATTCTTTAAAAAAAAAATGATCAGGTACTTGTGCACGTGTGCCCAAGACCCAGAGAGGAGAATGGAGAAGAGACTGCGGCATGGCCATGCCCCCTCTGTCTCTCTCTTTTTGGTGAGCGCATGCACCATTATAGCAAAAACCTTGTCCCCACCCCCCCAAAAAAAAACCCAACATTTAGCACTATGCCTGACAGTATAAGATATTGTAAATGTTATTGTAATGGAGTGTATATTGTTAGAACTACTGGCTTTCTCCCCCATGGGAGGATAATATAGCCCCACTACTGCCATGTGACTGGTAGTGCCGCCCTGTAGGTGAAAGGAATACACTTCCAGACTTGGCCATGTGACTTACATCAGCCAATGGAATATAAGCAGACCTGATGTAGGCCAGGATGGAACAGAAGCTTCAAGAGTAATTGCTGGTTGGGACAACAGGTGGTGTTGAGGTTAAGGTGACTGGTTCCCACATGGCTGACTTCACAGTTTGAGTCCCAGGCCCAGCAACTTGAAAAACATGCTGGTTGTATGTGTGTGCATGCCCAAAATTCTGAGAGGAAAATGGAGGAGAATGGCTTGTGGCGTGGCAATCACCCCATGGAGGGTGATTTTTCACTCTCCCTCTCTCTCTAGCAAGTGTATGTGTCTTACAGCAATTTAAAAGAAAAGAGTAACTGCTGGTTAGGATTAGCTGTAAGAAAGTCAATGAATGACTTTCAAGATGTTTATAAAGATGTTTACAAAGATGTACAATGAATATAGGTAAGCCAGAAATCACAATTTAAAAAAATAAATAAGTGAGAAAAAGAAAGTCAGGCTCAGCATAGCTCTTGCAGCCTAGATGTCATGGAGCAAACCCATAGCCAACTATAGCCCTTGTAAGGGAAAAATAATTTTTTTCGTGTTATAAACCATCAAGACTTTGGAGTTGCTTGTCACATTCCCACTTTCCTCATCCTCCACCAAAACATATTAACTTGTTGTAGGAGCATTTAAACAAAAGCACAGGGGTCCCAGATATCCAGAGTGTAGTCTAGAAGTTGGGACATGGGTGCTGGGTGGGCACTGGGGGAGGGCCAGGACATGGTCCCAAGGCAGCAGCCCCAGGTGATTGGGTACCTGGGTGGAAGGGTAAGAGAGGCTAGGTAGAAATGACAGATGTAACAGTGGCAGGAAGGGCAGTCCAAGTCAAGGCAACTGTGTGGTTTGAACATGAGAGTACCAAGTTTGGCTGTGGGTTACAAGGCTGATTTTGATGGCAGGACTAACTGGAAGGTGAATTGGAGAAAATTCATTAGTTAATTTGTGCACAGGCAGGACTCAGCAGGTGGTGTTGTCATTAAGGTGCTGGACTCCCATGGCCTACTATGGTTTGAGTCCCGGATCTAGTAGCTTGAAAATCATGCCAGGTATGTGTGCGTGCATGAATGTCGGAAAATCTAAGAAGAAAATAGAGGAGAATAAATTGAAGAGGGCATGCCCATCTCCACTGGTGGGTGATATTTCTTTCCCTCTCTCTGTTGCTCTCTGATAAGTGCATGTGCTCTATGGCAAAAACCTAAAACATAAATAAATATTTTTTTTAAAAATTAAAAAATTGGGGGACCAGCAGGTGGCATGGTAGTTAAGGTGCTGGACACTCCGACATGACTAGCCATGGTTTGAGTTCCAAACCTGGAGGCTTGCTTTCTTACTCTCTCTCTCTTTCTCTCTCTGGTCAAATTAAAATAAATGAATGAGTAAATAAAATGAAAAAAGTAAAATAATTTTTTAAATTAAAAAATTGTTGCGTATACACAAAAGAGAGCTTTAAAAACACAACCTTTTTTTTCTTTAAGAGATTTTTTTGTCTCAGGGTACATGCACTCACCAGAGAGAGAGAGAGAGAAAGAGAGAGAGAGAGAGAGACGATGAGAGGTTTCTCCTCCGGGGATCTTGGGCACACATGCACATGTGCCTGGCATGATTTTCCTTCTTTTTTTTGTTTTAATAATTATTTTATTTAACTTTATTTTATTTTTATTTGACGGGGGGGAAGGGCGTGGAGAGAGAAAGTAAGATGCCAGGTCCAGGACTTGAACTGCAGTCAGCCATATGGGAGTCCAGCACCTTTAACCACCACACCACCTGCTGGCCCCATGCCTGGCATGACTTTCAAGCCACAGGTCTGGGACTTGAACTTTGGCTGGCCATATGGGAGTCCAGTGACATAACCACTATACCATCTGCTGGCCCCTAAAAGCATAACCTAATATGCGAAGTAAACACCTCCAATTTGCTCCTCTTTCTGCTCTTCTGTTCTCTGTGTGCACAGAGGAAGGGGGCTCGCTGTCTCAGGGTGAGCCTGCCCTATTATATCACAGTTCTGATAGAGGGCACGTTAGATTTCAGACCAAGAATGTGTATTACTTACCTTCATCTTAGCTGGAAGAAAACTGCGAGGTGATGTCATTTTTCTTAATGGCACATGTTACAGTTGTGAAAAAGAACTGTGGCAACTGGGTAGTGAGATCAGAAAAATGTGATGCTGGAGAACCAGCAGTTAGCGTAATGGCTATGTCTCTGGACTCCCACGTAGTCGACCGCGGTTCGCATCCTGGACCTGGTGGCTTAAAACTCACACCGGGCACATGTGCGTGCGTGCCCAAGATCCCGAGAGGAGAATGGAGGAGAAGGGATTGCAGCGTGACCATCCCCCCTGGGGAGTGATTTCCCACTTTCTGTCTCTCTGTCTCTGTCTGTCTGGTGAGCGCACGCGCCCTATAGCAAAAACCTCTCCAAAAAAAAAAGAAAAGAAAAGTGTGATGCTGTGACCAGCAGATGGCGGAATGGTTACATCACTGGACTCTCATGTGGTCGACCGCAGTTCAAGTCCCAGACCTGGCAGCTTAAAACTCATGCCAGGTACATGTCCATACATGCCCAAAATCCCAAGGGGAGGATGGAGGGGAAGGGTTTGTGGTGTGGCCATACCCCTGGGGGGGGGATTTCTCATTTTCTGTCTCTGTCTCTCAGATGAGTGCAAGAGCCCTATAGCAAAAAATCTCTTTAAAAAAGAAATGTCTGATGCTAAATGAAACAAGCTGTAAAATAAGATCTGTATAAAAGGACCTGTGTACAGAGAGGAAAGGAAAAGGCAGAGAAAGGAGCACAACCGTGTTGGCAGCCTGGAAGCAGAGTTCACATTGCTTTCTTCCCCAAACTCTCTTAAATGTTGGTTTTATTCTTTTAGAAATGGGAGAAGCCCTTTCAGTGTACCATTCCACTAGCTGTGATCCTTCAGATGACAGTCCTTTGCTCAAGCCAGTCTCCCAGGGCAGAGAGTTTAGGGGCTCCGTCCTGCAAGGGAAAGGGTTGAAGTAGGAATTTACATAATCCGATTATGGGGGGATTAGGTTGGGGCTGCTAAAGGCCTCTGTGTGCTTGAGCTAAAACCCTTACTATTCATGGCTCTCACTGTCCCCTGGAGAGACTGCACCTGCGAGGTCTTGGGGAGGAATGGGGGCTGGGGAGGGAAGGGCTGGTCGCTAGGAAAGCTTGGGCACTGTCAAGACTCCCCAGTTGTGCTGGTTTAATTGATCTGTCTGGATTAGCCTGTGAATACTAGCCCTCTAGTCCTGGATGCAGGAGTTGTCGATTTCAAGGAAGACCAAACCTGGGCTTTTGGAAGGGATTTCTGCCAGCCCAGGTTGGTGTGGGCCGAGATCATTTTGGCTGGAGGTCAACCATCAGCCTTATCCAGTCATAACTCCTTTCTCCTCCCTCATTCTTAACCCTTTTCTCAGTCCCTAACACTGCCCTCAATGCATTCACCATCTCTCCATTCACCCACTCACCTACCGGACCTTCTTCCAGCCGCCTATTGTGCATGTTCCCATCAATTTACTCACCATATGAATGAACTGGTTCTTGATAGTCGATATAATTTACTAGTGAGACTGGGGATAATGTGTTTGACTTCTCTCTTCTTGATTAGTTTTACAGACGTTTGCCCATTTTAGCACTCTTAGCAACACCAACAATGCTGGCTCTGGGATCCATTTCTCATTTTCGTGTTTTTCTAATGCATTAATTTTCACTATATCTTTATTAAATATGCGCTACACGTTTGCTTATGTTTATTTTGTTACCTCTCCATCCCCTATTCTTGAATGCTTATGTATTCTTCTCTCTTATTTAGTAAGAAAAGCATTCTGGGCTATGAACTTTCTTTTGCTGTACCTTTGGTGACAACCCATGTTTCCACCTGCAGTATTATTGTCATTTGTTTCTAATGTTTCTCAGTTGGTTGTTTACTTTTTCTTTCAGAAAGTGTTTTATAATTTTCTTATTGTTGTACTTTTTGGTAATCATTTGCTGTTAGTGTCTCATTTTATTGCAATGTAGTTAAAAATATGACCTGTATGTTTTTATTTTTCTTCAGGATATTTATTAAACTGTTCTCTTTGAGAACCAGGAGATGGTATAATGGTTGCATTGTTGGACTCCCACTTAGTTGACCGCGGTTCAAGTCCTGGACCTGGTAGCTTAAAACACACACCCAGGGGGCTGGTAGATGGCGCAGTGGTTGGGGTACTGGATTCCCACATGGCTGACTATGGTTCGAATCTTGGATATGGAAGCTTGCTTTCTCACTTTCCCTTTCTCTCCCTCTCATCAAATTAATAATAATAATGAATAAAATAAAATAAATTATTTTTAAAATGTCTTTAAAACACACACATACATATACATGTAGGTGCATTTGTGTATGTGCCCAAGATCCCAAGAGGACAATGGAGGAGAAGGGACTGTGCCATGGCCAACCCCCCCTGGGGCAGGTGATTTCTTGCTTTCCGTCTCTGTCTCCAGTGAGCGCATGCACCCTATAGCAAAAATCTCTTTTAAATTTTTCTTTTTTCTCTTTGGTAAAACATACAATCAACTCATATAAATATTTCATGGGTACTAGAAAAGCAGGTATATTCTCTGTTTGAAAAGCAAAATGTTTTTATACAATTCATTAAGTCGATTTCCTATATTCTCAGAAGTTTTGGCCTCTTTGATCTATAAAAGAAAGAGTTGGGGGGACCAGCAGGTGGCGTGGTGGTTAAGGCACTGGACATGCCCACATGGCTGACCATAGTTCAAGTCCTGGACCTGGTGGCTTGCTTTCTCACTCTCTCTCTCCCTATCTCTCTCTCTCTCTCTATCTCTCTCTGGTTAAATTAAAATGAACAAATGAATAAATAAAGTTAAAAATAATTTTTTTTTAAAAAAAGAAAGAATTGGGTGAAAATCCTCCTTTACCATGTTGCATCTGTTCTTTCCCTTTTGTTATTCTGGGAGTGTTTGCTTTAGATCTGCAAGCCTTTTGATGAATTGCTTTTGTAAAGACTCCTGTAAGTTTTATTGACTTAGAGAGATTGTACCCTATATCAATATAAAATGAACTTCCTAGTCCTACTTTTTGTCATGAATTCCATTTCATCCTGTATTAATAGGAGGACCTTTTATTTTCTTTTAAATTGCCAGAGAGTATGTATGCTCCTCAAAGAGAGACAGAGAGAGAGAGGGAGAGGGACGGAAACTCCTAAAGGGACATGATCATGCTCCAATCCCTTCCCATCCATTTTTACTTTTTTTTTTTTTTTTTTTGAGAAAAAGAGGTTTTTGCTATAAGGCATGTGCCCTCTCCAGAGACACAGAGAGACAGAAAGTGAGACATCACCCCCCCTCCAGATGGGATGGCTACACCACAATCCCTTCTCCTCCATTCTCCTCTCAAGATCTTGGGCACGCACGCACATGCATCTGGCATTTCAAGTCGCAGGGTCCAGGACTCGAACTGTGATCAGCCATGTGAGAGTCCAGCATGTTAACCTCTGTCACCTGCTAGCCTCCCTTTATCCACCATTTCTCTATCTTTTCCAGATTCAGGATTTGAGGAATGCACACACACGCACTCATCATGTTTTCCAGGCTCTGGGGCTGGGATTCCAACAGTTGGCCATGTGGGATCCAGCTCCTCTAAGCACTAGGCTAAGAGACCAGCCAAACTTTGCATTTGCTAAATTGAACTGTGATTTGAATCTTGGTTATATAAAACTTCTTTTCATAAATCCTTTTTACTGTCTTTTTTGGTTTTGTTTTGAAAGGCACATTCACTTCCATTTGAATTCTTCAAACAAATCTAATTTTAGTTTCTTACATATACTGTAAATTCCTTGTGGCAAGGATTTAGCTTGACTAACCACTAGGCCCCAGAAATTAAGCTCACTGTGCACAAAAGCTGCTTGATGAGACATTCACTGAGTGAATACAAGAAAGCTCTGACTTTCTTTTCCAAACAGCTGCCTCCAGCCTGCCCTACATTCTGTCAGCAGACACAGGACTTGTTCTTGTGAGGTGAATGCTTACAAGGTTGTAGAAGGGGTTTTTTGGTGACAGTTTTTGTTTTTTAGACTTAATTTATTTAGGGACCAGGAGATGGTATAATACTTTGCTAGAGTCACACGTAGTTGGCAGAGGTTTGAGTCCCATGCTCAGCAGTTTAAACACACTGGGTATGTGTGTGTGCCCAAAATCTCGAGAGGAGAATAGTGGAGAAGGGACTGCTGCATGGCCATCCCCCTGAGGGGTGATTTCTCACTTTCTGTCTCTCTGTCTCTCCAGTGAGCACATGCCCCTATAGCAAAATTTTTTAAAAAAAGAATATTTAATTTTATTTACTTACTATTTTTTAAAATTTGCTATAGGATACTTGAGCTCACCAGAGAGAGAAAGAGAGAAAGTGAGAAAGCAAGTGGTCCGGGACTCAAGCCATGTGGGAGTCCAGTGACTTAACTACCATGCCACCTACTGGCTCCTTGGTGACTGGCTGTGTAAATTATTACTATTTTATTTTGAAGAGAGATTTTTGCTATAGGGCTCGTGCGTTCACCAGAGAGAGAGAGAGACAGAAAGTGAGAAATCACATGCTTCCCACCAAGGGGATAACCATACCACAGTCTCTTCTCCTCTATTCTTCTCTAGGGATTTTGAACATGCACACATACATGCCAGGCATGAGTTTTAAGCCACCTGGTCCAGGACTTGAACCGTGGTCAACTATGTGGGAGTATAATGACAAAACCATAATGCTATCTGCTGGTCCCAGGTGACAGTTTTTTTGGGTTTGTTTGTTCGTTTTTTGAGAGATTTTTGTTATGGGGCAAGTGTGCTTGCTGGAGAGACAGAGAGAGAAAAGTGAGAAATCACTCCTGAGGGGATGGGCACACCACAATCCCTTCTCTTCCATTCTCCTCTCAGGATTTTGGGCACGCATGCACATAGGTCTGGCTGAATGTCAAGCCACCAGGTCTGGGACTCAAGCCACAGTCTATCATGTGGGAGTCCAGTGACGTAACCACTACACCATCTGTTGGTCCCAGGTGACTGTTTATTAACGAGGAGAAAAGCACATGCTGGTTGCTGTGTGAAGGGCAGCAAGAGAGAATGTTAGTGGGGGGATTACTAGTTAGGATGCCATGACAGGAATGCAGGCAAGATGGGATGATGGCTTGATCTAGCTGGGTATCACTAGGCACCAACTCTGTGCCAGGTACTGGATTCTCTACCCCAGAATTTAACCAAAGTCTAGGTTCACGCTAGGTATGTTTTCTCATAAGAGGAATTAAAGCTATTGTAAAGGTATGTAGCAAATTACCATCCTAGACCAAAAAAATAGCATTGCTCCCAAACAAGCCAAATACTAAAATGTATTCCCAAAGGAACAAGCCTTTGGTATACAGTCGACTGCTTTACTAGCAGTCCTTAGACAGACATTTCTGGGTCAGCAAGGCCTGCAAATTCTCATGGATGTGATGCTACCCCATTCACAGGGCCACAGGGCAATTTAGTAAACTAACAGCTCTGAGGCTCTTCCTGCCTCACCATTCTCACTCTCCCAAGTCAGAAATTATCAAGCAAGTAGTGGCAGATGAAAGCACGTGACACAGAAACCAGGCCATCTAGAAGGGAGAAGGACACAGACATGATCCACACCTCTGCCTGGTGGGATGGGCACTGGAGGGGTGAGAGCTTTAGTCTTCTCTCTTAAACAAAGAAAGTTGCTTTTTGTTTAGTTTTGTTTTTAGATTGTTGTCATAGGGCATGTGAGTTTGCAAGAGAGAGACAGAGAAGGGGAAAGTGAGAATCACTGCCCCCTCCCCCCCAAGGGGATGGCCACACCACAATTCCTCTTCCATTATCCTCCTGAGGTCCTAGGCATGCACACACAGCCCAGAGTAATTTTCAAGCAGCCAAGTCCAGGACTTGAACCTCCGTCAGCCATGTGAAAGTCTAATGCCTCAACCACTATGCTACCTGCTGGCCCATAGGAAAGGAAGATTTGATTCATCATCATTTTGGGACTTCCCCAAGGTCATTCCCTAGTCACAAAAGAGGAGAGATGCTAGAATCTACAGCCCAGAGTCTGATTAATACTGGTTTGGGGCATTGACAGGTAGTGGTTGACTCATGAAGCTGTTTTGTACAAAAAGAGAATAATCAATAGTCATTGATTTGCTGAGGATTGAGATAAGATCCTGAGAAATGACAAATGGGAGGCAGCTCAGTGTGGCAGCTGAGAGATCTTTGACTTGGCTTTGGAGACTGACTGGTTTTTCTATCCTAATACCACTTTTCACCCTGAACAAGTTAACTTCTCTCGGACTCAATTTTCTCAGCTACAAAAGACACCAACTTCATGGGTATTGTGACTATTCTTAATGAATTAATAATGAATGTAAAGTTAATGAATGGTTTAGAGTAAATATTTTTAAATGGTGGTAGCAGGCCTCTAATAAAGCCATAGTTAGTTAAGACTTACTATTCTTTTTATTTTTTTAAAGAAGTATTTATTTCCCTTCATTTATTATTATTCAGTTAGATGAGAAACAGAGACAGAGGGAGAGAGAGAGAATGAGAGAGCAAGCCGCCCGGTCTGAAACTCAAACCATGGTCAGCCATGTGGGAGACCAGCACCTTAACTACCATGCTACCTGCCGGCCCCATATTTATTATTCTTTAATTTTATTTTTAGTTCATCTATTCACTTCCTCCATGAAAAATAGACGGAGAGACAAGCCTCCATTGGGATCCCACCCCACAATCCACCCTTAGCCTCAGCCAGCCCCGATCATAGGCACTTACATGTACCTATATAACCAAGGAGGTCTCAGGATGAAAACCCAGGACATCCCCATTTTTTTTGAAAGAATTACCTGTTTCATTTTATTTATCATTATTATTATTTTTAAATTTGCTACAGAGTACATGCTTTCACCAGAGAGAGACAGAGAGAGAAAGGGAAAGTGAGAAAGCAAGACCCCAGGTCTGGGACTCGAACCATGGTCAGCCATGTGGGAGTCCAGTGCCTTAACCACCATGCTACCTGCCGGCACCAATGATCAGTTTTTTTGATATTGGATAATATGATTTTCCCCCCCAGATCAATATATCAAGGGGTTATCAACTTTATTAATCTTTTCAAATAATTAACTTCTGCATTTGGTGGTTTATCTTATTCTTAACCACCATGTTATCTGCTGGCCCAGGACTTCCACATTTAAGTCCAGTTGTGCCACCATTGTGCCACCACTTGGCCCTTTATTTATTTATTTTTAGATTTTTGCTATTGGATCTGTGCACTTGCCAGAGAGAGACAGAGAGACACAGAGACATGGAAAGAAAAGTAAGAAATCATACCCCCCTCCAGGAGGGATGGCCACTCCACAATCCCTTCTCCAATTTGCTTTCAGAATTTTGGGCATGTACACATGCACCTGGCATGTTTTTCAAGCTTCCGGATCCAGGACTCAAACTGTGGAGTTGGCATGGGGGATCCAGTGCCTTAACCATCATGCCACCTGCTGCCCCTGCCCCTTATTTTTATTACCAGCGAAATACATCCTAAATCTAGATGGGGAATCTAAATACACACCTTTCATTTCCTCCAAAGGGCATTTTCTGTTTATTTCTTTCATCTGCCTGATCCAGTATTCAGGCTCCCATCTCTCTCCTTTGACGCACTTGAATTCTTAGGCTGCTAATAAGCATTTATTTCCTTCCGCTGTTTGGAGTGAACAGAGCCTGGGACTGGATGAAGGAGATGTTCAAGAGGAAAGAAAAACTGAAGCATCAGGCATTTCTCTAACAATTCATTTCCACTCTCCAGCCCCACAGGCCCAGGACCCTTTGGTACTACTCACACCCACATCTCCTCTCCAAGCCAAATGGTGTTAAAACCAGGCAGGTGTCTGTCCAGAGCAAATGTTGACCATTGTAACATAAAGCGACACATGTAACTACCTCGAGTGAGCTTCCCATAGTTACCAGTGAGAAGGACGTAAGGCCCTGGGTGTGCCCAGCTGCCGACCTCAGATCAAGCTGGCTTGGTCTTGGCTCTGCAGGCCTAGAGCTCTGAGTGCTTCTATTTTCTGCCAGCAAACCCCAGGACAACAGGGAAAGCACAGGGAGGGGGTGGGTTGGGCAGGACCAGGTACTGCTCCTCTTTTCCTCTTTATTATCTGGTTTTTGTATAAAAGACATGACTCATCAATGGGTCCCTAGATGAGGATTTAGATGCTCTGTGGGCAGCAGATAAGAGTTCAGCCTACTTGCAGAAAGTAAATTCATTGAATACACCCCCATAAAGTCAATACTGTCAGGCTTATCAGCTGCCCCCATTCCACACTTAGGCCCTTGGGGACCAGACTTGAAATAATAGCCACAGCTCCCAGAGCTGAAAGTGGAGGTGCAGGATTGGGCTGTGAAGGGGCCTCTGCTCCCCGTCACCCCCCACCCCCACCACATTTAAGGCAGGTGGGGGAAATCTGTCAGGCTCAAGCTGCCCAGTGCTCTCAGTTCCCCAGGCGGGCAAATCCCAAACCAAACATACTCCTTCAGGGAATGAGGGAGGTACCCATTATTCCCTCGAATCCAGCAGATGTTTCCAGAGGCCCCACATTCCCAGCCCTTGGGCTTCTCAGATTAATTAAAGGATGTCACCTTAAATCTAACCAATACCCAAAATCCTGAGAGAAGAATAGAGAGGGGATTGCTGTGTGGTCAGCCCCCAGGGGGTGAGTTCTCACTTTCCCTCTCTCCAGTGAGTACATACACCCTATGGCAAAAAAAAAAAAAAAAAAAGCCAAAAAAACAACCAATACAAAACCAACAAAAGAAACCTTGATTTCTTACTGCTGTTCTCATCTTTGTTTTTCTTAACACACATACTTCTGCACTACCCCAAAGCACATCCATTTTTTTAGCTGGCAGGGATCTGGTTTCTTTGCACATTGTCTAAAACAAATGGGTTACAAGCTGGGGCTTCAGATCTGCTTCTGAGACTCAAGCTGTGGCCAAAGCAGAATGGCTTCATGGACATAGTCTGTATTCCGCTCCCCTCCCCCTCCCCATTCCTGTGGTCTCCTTAGGGAGGGATTATCAGCTGACCCAGCTCCACTAGCCAGCAGTCCCAGTTTGAACTTTCTGGCCCAGGCAGCTGATTCTGGCTGGGTGCAAATGGGGAAGAGTGAAATAAGATGGACCTGGCTTGGCCTGATTTAGTATAGCCCAGAAAGCCAGTGGAGTCCCAAGCTGCCTACAGATGTAGAAGGTAGGACAGAGGAAATGAGGTCAGTTGTTAGCGTAAGCTACCCTTCTAGCACAAGGAGAACAGCTCCCTTTTACCTATGGAGCCTACAGTCTTCCAGAGGTGAACAGACAATAGGGAAATGAAAATTAAGTTAAGATTCAGAATTTAGGGACCAGTAGTTGGCATAATGGTTACATTGCTGGACTCCCATGTAGTTGACTGTGATTCGAGTCCAAGACCCGGCAACTTAAACTCACTCTGGGTACATGTGTATGCATGCCCAAAATCCCAAGAGAAGAATGGAGAAACAGAATTATAGCATGGCCATACCCCCTGGGGAGGGGGGTGATTTCTTGCTTTCTCTCTGTCTCTCCAGTGAGCACATGTGCCCTCTAGCAAAAATCTCTCTTTAAAAAAAAAAAATCATGGGACCAGCACTTAGCGTAATGGCTATGTTGCTGGACTCCCATGTAGTTGACTGTGATTCGAGTCCTGGACCCGGTGGCTTAAACTCACACAGGGCATGTGTGCGTGCATGACCAGGGTTCAGAGAGGAGAATGAATGGAGGAGAAGGGATTGCGGTGTGGCCATCCCTCCTGGGGGGTGATTTCTCGCTTTCTGTCTCTCTGTCTCTGTCTTCCTAGTGAGCGCACGCGCCCTATAGCAAAAACCTCTCAAAAAAAAAAATCCAGAATTTATTTAATTGCTTTATTTTTCATTTGTAATTTATTTACAATTATTACTATTATCTTTCTTTTAGAGAGAGATTTTCTGCTATAGGGCATGTGCACTTGCCAGAGAGAGAGAAAGAGAGCAAGAAATAACCCCCCACAGAGGATAGCCACACTGCAATCCCTTATCCTCCATTCTCCTCTTGGGATTTTGGGCAAGCATGCACATGTACTTGGCCTGAGTTTTAAGCTGCTGGGTCCAAAACTTGAACCACTGTTAACTACTGGGAATCCAGTGATGTAACCATTTTACAATCTGCTGATTCCCAAATTACTATTTTTTTAAAGAATTATTTATTTAGTTTTATTTGTTATTATTATTATTAAGCAATTTCCTTTAGGGCACATGTGCAAGAGAGAAAGAAAGACAGAAAGTGAGAAAGCAAGCTACCAAGTCCAGGACTCGAACTGCAGTCTGCAGTCAGCCATGTGGGAGTTCAGCACCTTAACCACCATGCTACCTGCTGTTCCCCCAAATTATCATTTTTAAAAAATTTGCTACAGGTCATGTGTATTCTCCAGAGAGAGAAAAAGAGACACACAGAGAGAAAGCAAGCTGCCCCATCTGGGATTCAAACTATAGTTGGCCATCTGGGAGTCCAGTACCTTAACCATCATGCCACCTGCTGGCCCAAGACCCAGAATTTAAATCAGGCTTCTAATTGAAACAGCAGGTGTAGAAAAAGCTCCAACCTCTTTCCCATATCTCTCACATTCCTTGCACTGTGGCGCCTGGGCCTAGCATTGACCCTGTCTTCACTCCCCTGCCATGTTCCAGAAACTGCTTTTGTCTTCCCCTGAGCCTGGAATCTTGCTACTAGCCTTCCTCCCCAGTACATCTAACTGAGCTTTTGCCTGGACTCCCAAAGGCTGTTCAAATTATCTCTGGATAACACATTGCCTCGTCCCATCACACTTCTGTGCCTGCAGCACTGCTATTGAATTCCACGTCTCAGAACGCCACCAAAGTGTCCACTGTTCACTTGACCCCCAGCACTTTCTGCCCCCGGCTCTAGCCAGGAATTCCTAGAGTGACCTTATCCAACCTATCTGGTGTTCTATGTCAACCTGGCTAAGCTTTGTCCTCTGTCCCCACAACTATCAGGATTCCAGCTCTCTTAGGATCGGTCTCAGTGAACCAAAATTCTCCCAAGTTCCTGCTCTGGCTTTCAAGGGGCTCATGAGTGTTGGTTGAACCTCAGCCCTCAGTACTGTGTTGGCAAGTACTCATCAAGCCAGAAGTGTCTACTGAAGGCTTCGTGATCCTATTCATAACTTTACCCTCCCCTATCCAAACTTCATAGCAGGATATTCAGGCCCCTAACGTGTTCACTGTCCCAGAAAGCCCATTTTATTTCATTGACTCATTTTCTTCGAGAATGCTTTCTTCCCTTTCTTAACATATTCAAATTTTCTGTTGTTCAAGTCTTTTTCTTAGGTTTTTGCCATAGGGCATGTGTGCTTGCTGGAGAGAGACAGAGAGAGGCAATGAGAAAGTGAGAAATCAGCCCCCCAGGGGAGATGGCTATGCCACAATCCCTTCTCCTACATTCTCCTCCTGGGATTTTGAGCATGCATGCACATGTGCCCAGCATGATTTTCAAGCTGCTGGACCCGGGACCAGAACCATGGACAGCCAGGTGGGAATCCAGCACCTGAACCACCATACCACTGCTGGCCCCCTGTTCAAGTCTTTACAACCAACTGAACCTCCTGCCCCTGTCTCTGCCCTTCCTGGAGCTACATCTAGCCTTGGGTGCTCAGTCGGCCATCTAGGAAGTCTGGGACTTCTAGTCGCCTTGTCTAAACCTGGTCTTTGAGACTGCTCTATTAAGTGTTAGATTTTAACCCCATGATGTCCTCTTCCTCCAAAGGTCAGGACTTATTGCCAACATCACTTTTTAAAGACATATATATATATATTTATTTTATTCACTTATTATTATTAATTCGTCAGAGAGAGATAAAAGGAAAGTGAAAAAGCAAGCCGCCAGTTCCAGGATTTGAACCTTGGTCAACATGTGGAGATCTAGCACCTTAACCATCACACCACCTGCAGGCCCCCAACATCACTTCTCATTATCAGTCTTCAAAAGAGGGTCCTTTACCCAGGAGGGTTCCAAAATACCAATCTTGCAGAAAAACTGTCACAGGAGATTATCAGAAAAATACAAGTTGAGGGACCAGCAGTTAGTGTAATGGCTATGTTGCTGGACTCCCATGTAGTCGACCGCAGTTCGAGTCTTAGACCCGGTGGCTTAAACTCACACCAGGCGCGTGTGCGTGCATGCCCAAGGTCCCAAGAAGGGAATGGAGAAGGGATTGTGGCATGGCCATACCACCTGGGGGGTGATTTCTTGCTTTCTGTCTGTCTCTGTCTGTCTGTCTGGCGAACGCACGCGCCCTATAGCAAAAAACAAACAAACAAACACCTCTCCAAAAAAAGAAAAAAAAAAAAAGAAGAAGAATACAAGGATTTCTGCCAAAGGCAGAAAAAAAAGCAAATGAGTATTAACAATAGCTATTATTTATTGAGCATTTATTATGTACTCAGCAGTGTATTTTACAGATTTCCTATAATTCTTATAATAATCTTTAACAGTGGGTATTAATTTTGTGCCTTTAGTTTTTTGGGGGAGAAATGGAAACTCAAGAGGTTAAATAAGTAGTTCAAGGTCACTAAGCCAGGAAGTAACACACTCTAGATTTAAATCAACTCCAAAGCTCTTCCTCATCCCATTTAACACTCTCTATTTCTGCACTGCCCAATATGCTAGCCTTTAGCTTTATGATGCTATTTAGATTTAAAATAATTAAATATTCAGTTACATTTGTCACATTTCAAGCACTCAATAGTCACAAGTGGCTTGATATAATTTTCAGTTACACAGAGTGCTCTAGATATTCTCTAGTCTTCCACTAGAATGAGGAAAAGGGCTGGCAGGTGGGGTGGTGGTTGAGGTGCTGAACTCCCACATGGCCAACCACAGTTTGAGTCCCAGACCTGGTGGCTTACTTCCTCACCTACCCTTTTTGTCTCTCTCTGGTCCAATAAAATAATGATAAATAAAATTAAATAACTAAATCCCTTAATACAAAAAATTACAATTGGGATGCTATAAGAAGACATCAGCCTAAAACAAAAGCTTTCCCTTTGATTATGAGGTCACATGCCAGAAATCTAGTTTATCTGCTAAGTAGGATCTGATTAGATTAGAGGACTGCCCATTTTAGGCTTCAAAACAAACTTTTTTATTTTATATTTTTATTTTATTTTATTTTATTTTATTTTATTTTATTTTATTTTATTTTATTTTATTTTAAGAGACACACAGAGAGAAAGCAAGCTGCCCCATCTGGGATTCAAACTATAGTTGGCCATCTGGGAGTCCAGTACCTTAACCATCATGCCACCTGCTGGCCCAAGACCCAGAATTTAAATCAGGCTTCTAATTGAAACAGCAGGTGTAGAAAAAGCTCCAACCTCTTTCCCATATCTCTCACATTCCTTGCACTGTGGCGCCTGGGCCTAGCATTGACCCTGTCTTCACTCCCCTGCCATGTTCCAGAAACTGCTTTTGTCTTCCCCTGAGCCTGGAATCTTGCTACTAGCCTTCCTCCCCAGTACATCTAACTGAGCTTTTGCCTGGACTCCCAAAGGCTGTTCAAATTATCTCTGGATAACACATTGCCTCGTCCCATCACACTTCTGTGCCTGCAGCACTGCTATTGAATTCCACGTCTCAGAACGCCACCAAAGTGTCCACTGTTCACTTGACCCCCAGCACTTTCTGCCCCCGGCTCTAGCCAGGAATTCCTAGAGTGACCTTATCCAACCTATCTGGTGTTCTATGTCAACCTGGCTAAGCTTTGTCCTCTGTCCCCACAACTATCAGGATTCCAGCTCTCTTAGGATCGGTCTCAGTGAACCAAAATTCTCCCAAGTTCCTGCTCTGGCTTTCAAGGGGCTCATGAGTGTTGGTTGAACCTCAGCCCTCAGTACTGTGTTGGCAAGTACTCATCAAGCCAGAAGTGTCTACTGAAGGCTTCGTGATCCTATTCATAACTTTACCCTCCCCTATCCAAACTTCATAGCAGGATATTCAGGCCCCTAACGTGTTCACTGTCCCAGAAAGCCCATTTTATTTCATTGACTCATTTTCTTCGAGAATGCTTTCTTCCCTTTCTTAACATATTCAAATTTTCTGTTGTTCAAGTCTTTTTCTTAGGTTTTTGCCATAGGGCATGTGTGCTTGCTGGAGAGAGACAGAGAGAGGCAATGAGAAAGTGAGAAATCAGCCCCCCAGGGGAGATGGCTATGCCACAATCCCTTCTCCTACATTCTCCTCCTGGGATTTTGAGCATGCATGCACATGTGCCCAGCATGATTTTCAAGCTGCTGGACCCGGGACCAGAACCATGGACAGCCAGGTGGGAATCCAGCACCTGAACCACCATACCACTGCTGGCCCCCTGTTCAAGTCTTTACAACCAACTGAACCTCCTGCCCCTGTCTCTGCCCTTCCTGGAGCTACATCTAGCCTTGGGTGCTCAGTCGGCCATCTAGGAAGTCTGGGACTTCTAGTCGCCTTGTCTAAACCTGGTCTTTGAGACTGCTCTATTAAGTGTTAGATTTTAACCCCATGATGTCCTCTTCCTCCAAAGGTCAGGACTTATTGCCAACATCACTTTTTAAAGACATATATATATATATTTATTTTATTCACTTATTATTATTAATTCGTCAGAGAGAGATAAAAGGAAAGTGAAAAAGCAAGCCGCCAGTTCCAGGATTTGAACCTTGGTCAACATGTGGAGATCTAGCACCTTAACCATCACACCACCTGCAGGCCCCCAACATCACTTCTCATTATCAGTCTTCAAAAGAGGGTCCTTTACCCAGGAGGGTTCCAAAATACCAATCTTGCAGAAAAACTGTCACAGGAGATTATCAGAAAAATACAAGTTGAGGGACCAGCAGTTAGTGTAATGGCTATGTTGCTGGACTCCCATGTAGTCGACCGCAGTTCGAGTCTTAGACCCGGTGGCTTAAACTCACACCAGGCGCGTGTGCGTGCATGCCCAAGGTCCCAAGAAGGGAATGGAGAAGGGATTGTGGCATGGCCATACCACCTGGGGGGTGATTTCTTGCTTTCTGTCTGTCTCTGTCTGTCTGTCTGGCGAACGCACGCGCCCTATAGCAAAAAACAAACAAACAAACACCTCTCCAAAAAAAGAAAAAAAAAAAAAGAAGAAGAATACAAGGATTTCTGCCAAAGGCAGAAAAAAAAGCAAATGAGTATTAACAATAGCTATTATTTATTGAGCATTTATTATGTACTCAGCAGTGTATTTTACAGATTTCCTATAATTCTTATAATAATCTTTAACAGTGGGTATTAATTTTGTGCCTTTAGTTTTTTGGGGGAGAAATGGAAACTCAAGAGGTTAAATAAGTAGTTCAAGGTCACTAAGCCAGGAAGTAACACACTCTAGATTTAAATCAACTCCAAAGCTCTTCCTCATCCCATTTAACACTCTCTATTTCTGCACTGCCCAATATGCTAGCCTTTAGCTTTATGATGCTATTTAGATTTAAAATAATTAAATATTCAGTTACATTTGTCACATTTCAAGCACTCAATAGTCACAAGTGGCTTGATATAATTTTCAGTTACACAGAGTGCTCTAGATATTCTCTAGTCTTCCACTAGAATGAGGAAAAGGGCTGGCAGGTGGGGTGGTGGTTGAGGTGCTGAACTCCCACATGGCCAACCACAGTTTGAGTCCCAGACCTGGTGGCTTACTTCCTCACCTACCCTTTTTGTCTCTCTCTGGTCCAATAAAATAATGATAAATAAAATTAAATAACTAAATCCCTTAATACAAAAAATTACAATTGGGATGCTATAAGAAGACATCAGCCTAAAACAAAAGCTTTCCCTTTGATTATGATGTCACATGCCAGAAATCTAGTTTATCTGCTAAGTAGGATCTGATTAGATTAGAGGACTGCCCATTTTAGGCTTCAAAACAAACTTTTTTATTTTATATTTTTATTTTATTTTATTTTATTTTATTGTCAGAGGGTACAAGTACCTGCCAGAGAGTGAGAGAGACAATGCAAGAGAAAGTGAGAAATCAGCCCCCAGGAGGCACGGCCGTGCCGTGCCAGCCACAGTCCCTTCTCCTCCAGTCTCTTCCTGGGATTTCAGATATGCACATACACACATGCCCAGTATGAGGAAGTAAGCTACCAGGCGCAGGACTTGAACCATGGTCAATCATGTAACGTTCAGCACCTTAACCTCCACACCACCGGCTGGCTATGAACATCGTTTCCATATGCTTATTTGCCATCCAGATACTCCCTTCAGCGATATGGCTGTTCATATCTTTTGCCCACTGTTGAATTGGATTTTTTAAAAATGTTAAGGGGCCTGCTGCAGTGGCTTGAAAAACATACATCAGTGTGTATACCTGAGCACCCCAAATTCCACCAGGATAGAAAAATGGAGGAAAATTGGGATCAGCAGATGCCATAATGGTTACATCACCAGACACCCACATGGTTGACCATGGTTTGAGTCCTGGACCTGACAGGCTTAAAACTCATGCCAGGCACATGTGTGTGTGTGCCCAAGATCCTGAGAGGAGATGGAGAAAGGATTGTGGCGTGGCCATCTGCCCTGGGCAGGGGGTGGTGAATTTTCTTTCTGTCTCTCTGGTGAGTGCATGTGCCCTATAGCAAAAATCTCTCATAAAAAAAAAACAAACCCAGGAGGAAAATTAATTATAGTAGGGCTACACCCCATTGGGGGGCTCTTTCTCTCCCCCTTTTTATTTAAATTATTTAATTTTGTTTACTCATTCATTCATTTTCATTTGACCAGAGACAGACAGACAGACACACAGAGAGAAAGAGAGAAAGCAAGCCACCAAGATTATCTAGTTATTCTAAATTATCACATAGATTTTAGAGTAAGTTTGTCTGGGGACCAGCAGATGGCATAATGGTTACATCACTGGACTCACATGCAGGTGACCACAGTTCAAGTCCTGGACACAGTGGCTTGAAACTCACACCGACATGTACGTGTGCATGCCCAAAACCCCAAGAGAAGAATGGAGGAGAAGGGACTGCAGTGTGGCCATCCCCCTGGGGAGTGATTTCTCACTTTCTTTCTCTCTATCTGACAAGTGCATGCACCCTATAGAAAAAAAAATCCTTGGTATTATCTATATAAACAATCATGTCATCGGCAGTAAAGAGAATCTCATTTCTCTCTTCCCAATCTATACATATACTTTTTTCCTCTATGTCATTACCTTTATTTTTTAGGTCCAGAGTTTGTAAGACAAGGGCCAGAGCTTCCTTCCAGACAAAAAAATTTCATAAATTCTTAATTGGCTGGGAGGTGAATAGGGGTACTTCTTCTTGTCTAATGTGGTTTCTGAGAAGACTTCATTCAAGTCCTCGATGGTCGTCTGATCAAATGAAACTATGTTCTTCATCTTCTCCCACTGTTTCTGATATTCTTCAATGCTAGCTTTTGAGAGGGACACAAACTCAGCACTTTTCACATCTTTTCTTCTGCGTCCACCTGGACAGTGTATTTATCTTCTGGCACAGGAACCTTCAGGACATTAAATTTCTTCTCAAGGTCATCCACCAAGCCTGCCTTGGTCACGCTGGCCTTGTAGTAAGCCCAGTCGATAGCTGGCGGGTTCTCAGGTAGTGCAGTCAACCTAGAGGTGAGGGTTTTGTTCCTAGTTTTCAGGGAGTTTGCAATAGCCTTTTGGTTTCGAGGTATTATTTCTCCAAAACCTACCCAGTCAATAGTTTTTAGGGCAAGTTTCCGCCCAGCCCTCTTGCAATCCTTCACTGACCCCAGCAGCGAATGGGCCACAGACTATTTTTTTTTATTTTTCCAATGTTACTGCAGTGGTTAGAACTTCTAGTTTTGACTCAAATAAGAATAGGGAGAGCAGGTATCTTTACCATGGTTCCTTATCTTAGGAAAAAACATTTAGTGTTTCACTATAAACTAAGATACTGCTTTTCTGTACGTAAGTTTGATCAAGTTAAGTAACTTCTTTCTATTTTTAACTTACTGGGAGTTTTCCGATTATGACTGGGAATTGGATTCTGTTAAATTCCTTTTCTGTGTCTATTGATATGATCACACAAGTTTCTTACGTAGCTTGTTGATATGGCATATTACATTGATTGATTTTTCAGGCTGAACTAGCCATGTATACCTGGAATAAATCTAGGTCATGGTGTGTAATTCCTTTTTAGACACTGTTAAATTTGGACAAAGTAGGTGGCGTGGTGGTTAAGGTGCTGAATTCCCACATGGCTGATTGCAGTTCGAGTCCCAGACCTGGTGGCTTGCTTTCTTTCTTTCGCTAGTAAGCAAAGTGCCCTATAGCAAATTTTTAAAAAATAAATAAATAACTCTAAAAAAAATTGAACAAAGTAGGACTAGGATAAAAATACTGCATGCCCTGAGGTATTTCCTTTCCACTAGTTACTTCTTACAATTCTGACTTTTGGGTCCAATCCTATAAAAGACCTTTCTAGTTCTCTCTTCCTGAAATATGTTAAGGTTCCTCATGGTGGGTGTTTTCTCTTGCTGCAATAAGCTAATTAGCTGAACTGTTTGCATGCAGGTGTCTTTCTGGTAGTCTTTGGCTGGCAGGCTTTTTCACTGAGAACTTTTGGACTTTCAAGTTTCTATGTGTAGATCTGAGGGTCCCAGACTTAAATTTAAAAAATATTGTAGCGGAGCTGCCATCTTTCGTCCCTGTGTGTAGGCGCCTAATCTCAGCTGGTCTGCCTGAGACCTCCTGAGCGCCAACCCTAGTCCCCCGTGGGGCCCCTTTTCCGCTCCCACAAGATGAAAGAAACTATCATGAACCAGGAATAACTCACCAACCTGCAGGCACAAGTGTGCATTGGTGGGAAAGGAATTGCTCGCAGAAAGAAGAAGGTGGTTCATAGAACAGCTACAGCAGATGATAAGAAACTTCAGTTTTCCTTAAAGAAGTTAGGGGTAAATAGTATCTCTGGTATGAAGAGGTGAATGTTTCTAAACCAGGGAACAGTGATCCACTTTAACAACCCTAAAGTTCAGGCATCTCTGGCAGCTAATACTTTCACCATTACAGGCCATGCTGAGACAAAGCAGCTGACAGAAATGCTACCCAGCTTCTTAAACCAGCTAAGGGCAGACAGTCTGACTAGTTTAAGGAGACTGGGAGCAGACAGCCTGACTAGTCTAGGGAGACTGACTGAAGCTCTGCCCAAACAATCTGTGGATGGAAAAGCACCACTTGCTACTGGAGAGAATGATGATGACGAAGTTCCAGATTTTTGATGAGGCTTCCAAAAATGAGGCAAACTGAATCGAGTCAACTTCTGAAAGGGATAAACTTGATGAAGTTAC
Source organism: Tupaia belangeri chinensis (assembly GCF_000334495.1). NCBI lineage: Eukaryota > Metazoa > Chordata > Mammalia > Scandentia > Tupaiidae > Tupaia > Tupaia belangeri. The sequence goes on along the minus strand of NW_006159776.1, from coordinate 1,320,121 downwards.
TGGGAGCTGCTATTTTATATTATGGCTGGTTTTTTAAATTCTGTTTTGTTTATGGATCTGATAAAATCTAGATCTCTAATATTTTTAAGCCTAAGTCCCTGGGACACTGCAACTCTTTTCAGTTTTGCTTACACGCAGTTCATTCTTTGCAGCTAATTAAGCTGAAGAAGCCTGGGAATAAAGTTTGGAACAAAAGTTAATAAAGTTCTTTGCCTAGTTAAAAAAAAAAAATTTTGTAGTGGTGGCAAAATTACAATTTTTACCATATTATTTAAGAATGTTAGTAGCTGTTATTTTCACTGCATGTTTCAAAATAAACACAAAAGAGATTATCTCAAGAGATTAGAAAAATTTTTATTCACCATCCTAAACTGGATAATATGTTACAAAATTCTGATCAAAATAATAGTAAACATATTTTCAGTAGTACCACAAACTATTTGTACCTGAAGATAAAATGAAATGGTAAACTGGTAAGCATACACTCAAAATCTACTCATGTTTAAAGTATCACTTTGTTTAGAAAATCTATACGTTTTTATAGTTATGATGTAAAAGGGACACAGAAATGGTTACATATGACCTTCATTTAACATGAATCTCATGCTCTAAATAAATCAGAAGACTGTGAATCTTATAATTTCTTGAAGGTGCATAAGACCGTTCTCATTTTATACATTAAAACACGGTACTTTTAAGTCTCCTCATATCCCCTTCCCTTCAACTCTACCGTGAGAGGTACTCGTACATAAATAGTAGTCTGGCTTGCCAATGGGTCCCTACATACCCTTTGCATTAGGTTGGGTTGGGAATGACAAGGGAAGATAGAAATTCTGAGTACAGAAGCAGGGATTTCTTATCTTAAAATCTATACTTGCTTACTTTAAGTACTGATCTTATACAAAAGGAATCACTACTGAATTGGTCTGTTTGACTTACTAGTTATAATTAGTCTGATATGAAGCAGCTTAAAATGGCATCACACACCCTGCTGATTCTTGCCTATTTAAGACAGAAATATAAATTTAAAGGCAGAAAGTGGATATGAATATTTTAAATTCTTCTTTATTACTATGGATACAGGGATTTATCAACATAGACAATGAAATGAAACGAAGTATTCGGAATTCTTTCTCTCTCCAAATCATGACTTATATTTAATTTCATTAACGAGAAGGGTTTACCTCTAAGAAAAGCTGGAAGGGGCTAGCAGGTGGAGTAGTGGTTAAGGCACTGGATTCCCACACAGCGGACTGTCGTTCAAGTCCTGGACCTGGTGGCTTGAAAATCATGCTAGGCATGTGTGTGAATGCATGCCCAAAATCCCAGAAAGAGAATGGAGGAGAAGGGATTGCAAGTGGCCACCCCCCGGGGGGTTACTTCTCATTTTCCCTGTCACTGTCTCTGTCTCTTTCTGGTGAGCACATGTGCCCTATTAAAAAAAAGTCTTAAAATAGAGAAACGAAAAGCTAGAATATCAGAAAGTTCAGGGAAGAGAGCAGGCACCAAATCTAGAGAGGTACAGAGAGTAAACTACTTGAAACCAAGGAACTAAACAGCATACAGGATGCTAGAGGAGACCCCAGGAGACAATAGGTAACCAACAAAATGAAAAATAAGTTCTAATTAGAGAAGGAAGCAACCTGATAATGTCTGTGAATTTATAAGCCGTATAATTTTATCTTTAATGCTTTGACAGAATACATTGTATTTTCGGAGAGGGTTTTGCTATAGGGCGCGTGCGCTCGCCAAACAGAGAGAGACAGAAAGCAAGAAATCACCCCCCCCAGGGAGGATGGCCACGCCACAATCCCTCCTCTACCATTCTCCTCTCGGGATCTTAGGCACGCACGCACACGCACCCGGCATGAGTTTAAGCTACCGGGTCCAGGACTCAAACTGCGGTCGACTATGTGGGAGTCCAGCGACATAGCAATTACACTAACTGCTGGTCCCTTTTTTTTTTTTTTTTTTAGATTGTTGCTGTAAGGTTCCAGAGAGACAGAGACTGAAAGCAAGAATTCACCCCCCAGAGGGGATGGCCACATCACAGTCCCTTCTCTTTTCTCCTTTCAGATTTTAGACACACATGCACATGTGCCCAGTATGAGTTTCAAGCTGCCAGACCAGGGATTCAAACTGTGATCAACCATGTGAGAGTCTAGCAACGTAACCATTACACCATCTGCTGGTCCCTACAATCTATTTTTTAGAGATTTTTGCTATAGGGTGCATGCACTTGCCAGAGAGAGAGAGAGAGAGAGACAGAAAACATAAAATCATCCCCCAGGGGGTGGCCATGCTGCAATCCCTCTCCTCCATTCTCTTCTTGGGATCTTGGGCATGCACGCACACCTGCCCGGCGTGAGTTGTAAGCCATAGGTCTGGGATTCAAACTGCGGTCAACTCCGTGGGAATCCAGCAACATAACCATTACACCATCTGCTGGTCCCTAGAATAATTTTTAAAAGTAAATTTAGATATGCAACCTTCTCAGAAAGGCAGTTAAGTCCTGACTCATAGTATTTCTTTTTTTTAAAGAATTATTTAATTTTTTTATTGTTATTTTAAAATTTGAACAGAGAAAGAGAAAGTGAGAAAGTAAGCCACCAAGTTGAAGACTTGAACTACGGTTGGCCATGTAGGAGTCCAGCACCTTAACCACCACACCACTGTCAGACCCAGTGACTCACAGTTTCTATAATTCCATTTGAAGGATAATTAGAAAGAAATAAAGAACTAGAAAATGGCATATTTCTTGGGTATTTATTTAATCCTACCATTGAGGCTAAATACTATATATTTCATTTAATTCTCCTAAAACCCTGAGAAGTATGCATAATTTCCCCAATTCACTCATGTGGAAACGGAGGCTGAGATCGCCCATCATAAATTCCACAAGATGAAGGTGGGATTCAAACTTGGTCCTTACTCCAATGCTTGTGGTCTTTTTATGCTAATATGTTGTCTTCTCTAAGTGAGAATCAGGAGTGACCTAGCCCAGGTATTAATGGAGGAAAAAAAAATAGCTGCCGAGACATTTCTTAAAAAAAAATTCTCTGTTTTTTCCATTTGCTTTTTCCATTGCTTAAAGCTGTTATAACTGGTGATCACGTGTTAGAAGATGGGAATGTGGCACTCTCTCTGACTAGGTTTTGAAGGAAGATTTCCCCTCTGGATTTCTAATATTTAGGATAAAAGAACTGTTCATTCCCCAGGAGGTGAAACTGGAAGGAGACTTGGAAAATTGGTAGCCTTGGGCTTGTAATATTAGGTGAGATTTTCAATTGAAGTGTAGAAGCTCATTTCAAGTGTATTTTCCAAATTTATTTCTGGTACTCAATCTATAAACCCCTGCTTACTCTATCCTCTGTGCCATTGGAAGCTTTGTAGCTATGTAAGAATAGAAACGATTGTTTGGTGTCACAAATTTATAAAGAAATGAGCATCATCTATAGTTAATTACTTGCCTCTATAGAGAGAATCGGTGTACGAGGCCAGCAGATGACATAGTAATTATGTCACTGGCTCCCACATTACTGACTGTGGTTCAAGTCCCAGATGTGGTGGCTTCAAAATCACTTAGGGCACGTGTGTGTGTGTGTTTGTGTGTGTGTGTACCCAAGATCCCAGGAAGAGAATGGAGAAGAGATTGAGGCATGGCCATACCCGGGAGGAGTGAGTTCTCACTTTCCCTCTCACCTTCTCTGTCTCTCTCCAGTGAGGCCACATGCCCTTTGGCAAAAACCTCTTAAAAAAAAAAAAAAGACTATCAGTATAAATAACTAAAAGCAGCCTAACACTTAAAGCTCTATACTGTCTCTTTTCCAGCCAAAGAGATTTTAAAAATCTTGAAAACTGCAAAAACAGTTTTCTTTAGTGAAGCACATCGCTACTCCCAAGTAAAGATCCCTCAGGAAAGAAAGGGTTTGAGGCAGAGCCTTATGAAAAGTTGGATTAGTAAGAGGATGGACTAATCAGATGGGCACTGAGCAGACTGATGCTGATGGTTCCCATGGGAATCAGCTTAGGAGAGTCAGGTACCAAAGTGGTGTCTCCAGGTATGAATGGTCTTATTTTTTTGAGATATTTATGGGGTTTATTTATTTATTAAAAAATGAAAAAAGTAAAACAAATGTTGAACTAAGGCCCTTTAAAGCATTTAAGATTCAAGAACAGGATTGTTTTTTATTTCAGTGTTAACTTGTTTGTGGGGAGAGCTGGCAGATCTTCTGCCACCTAGTGGTCAGGATTTATAGTTAGGAAATGCAGGAAACCTGCTATCCCACCGCCCAGCTATTCTTACGGATGACAAATGTTGGGGACCGTGTTTTTACTCCAGGGGGCAAGCAGAGGGGACAAGGACAAGTGCTCCCTATTTAGATGACGCACGAGTGGCTACTTGGTTGTCAGTTGAGAGGGATCTTGCCTGTGAGGACCTCTCCAGAGTGCCTAACTACCACCACATTAGTATGTCTTTTCCAGGTAAGCCAGGCAAACGGGACCTAAAAGGAATCCGATTAGAATGATTCCTGAGGGCCAGTAAGCATGGTGGTTAAGGTATTGGATTTCCACATGGCTAACCACGGTTCAAGTCCCAGACCTTGTGGCTTGCTTTCTCTCTCCTTGGTGAGCACACGTGCCCTGTACCAATCAAAAGAAAAATAAATAATAAAAGTAAATAAAATTTTTAAAAAATGACTGCTGAAATCCTCAGGTGAGGAAAGAAAAGTGATGTGAGAAGGTACTGATGATGGAGTCACCTAAGCCAAGGTCACTGGACACTCAGTGGCGTACAATAGTTAAGCACAGGTGATCTATGGCTGCATCAGGATCAGAGGCAAGCCTGGCCTTCAGATTCTGAGGAATGGCCTCAATTCCTGCAAGTTAGGGTAGAACCCAAAAGCATTAGTTATGAAACCAGGAGGAAAACAAGAAAGGTATTTCAGCAGCTGCCAGTGGTCCATGTAAGGGAGGATATGGAACCTCTGTGAATAGTAGTCAAGATGTACTGGATTTTGGATGATCTAAAACCTTGTATTCTGAGGTCAGATAAAAGAGAAACAACCTGATCAGGGATAGGTAAGATCTCCTGGCAAACAGTGGCGTCCCATTTAGAAGTTGGCAATAACATGGAATGTGTGCATTTCTAGATACTGAGTACAAGTAAATGCTCCCCATCAAGGAGGGTGAATTTTGCCCAGTAAATCATTATTTGTCTGTTATATTATTTTTAAGCATGAAATTAGAATAATTTCTTTAGAATCTGAGTATGTATTCTATGGACTGACTCTCTATCCACGGCTAGAAAGCTGATTTTGATGATTGGTCATTTTGGCAAAATTTGATGATAATCTATAAAGGTCTCTGAAAACCCGCCAGTGTTATTTATGAAAAGACCCTATGATTCTGCATTGAGAACACTTCCTAAGAGAGGAAGGCTTTTGATTATCATTTATCAAAAGAAAGTTTTCATGTTGTTTTAAAATTTGGAGCAGAGTGGCTGTATGTTACTTTCTCCAACTTTGTTTTGGGGAAACTGTCAGCTCATTCTTTCAGATTTCCTGGTTCCCATTTTTGGACCTCCTGTTATTCTCTGGCTTTAGAGGAAAATCTGCCAAGCTAGTCCAGAAAGTAATCCTAACAGCACGGATAAAAGACTCAGGTTCCCTTTCCTGGACAAAGAAACAGAGCAATGTTTATTGTGCATGCATTTCCCTTTCCCTCTCACTTAGAATATCATTCAAATAACTGATGGGGAGCTGGGTGAGACAGAGACATCCTAGCCCACTTGGGGAAAATGACACCGAAAGGTACCAAAGTGGGTGGTACTGAATAAAGTAGTGAAGTCTGAGATCTTGCTCCATCGATCAATGGCCCAAAAACTTTGTAAACATTATGACTCGAGGAGGGGAATAGGTGTCAAGTTCACCATTTATTGTATGTATTAGAGATCTGATATAATACTGGAAGAGGAAAAGGAACAGTAGGTTTACATGCCACTTAAAAACTGCCACATAGGTTGTAAGTTAAAGGTATGGAGCTGTAACTGATGAACGAAGATAATGAGTGTATTTAGAAAAAATAAGAAGTATTTCTATTTATATTTTAGTGTTAACATTAAAAGTGGGATGTAAGGATTATAAATTTATGTCCATGAATAACTCATATTTTTACCTAACAGAGTGGTTGAGAATGAAATAATAAAAACATTATGAAATCACAACTCCTTCACATCATGTCTGGTAGCATGGCTTCACTCAAATGCTTTGTCATCAAGTGCCAACAGAGGTTAGTGAAAATATTCTCACAATGGCTGGAAATGTAAGCACTGCACAAGCATAAGCTCTCTTCTCATTTCAAATACAAAAATAGTAAATGTATCAAGTTTACTTACGTTAACAAGGCTATAAGTTATTTTTCTTTTTTTTTGGAGAGGTTTTTACTATAGGGTGCGTGCGCTCACCAGACAGACAGAGAGAGACATACAGACAGAAAGTGAGAAATCACCCCCGAGGGGAGATGATCACACCACAATCCCTTCTCCTCCATTCTCCTCTAGGGATCTTGGGCACGCACGCACACGTGCCCAGCGTGAGTTTTAAGCCACTGGGTCCGGGATGCGAACCGCAGTTGACTACGTGGGAGTCTAGCGACATAGCCATTACACTAACTGCTGGTTCCCAAGTTCTTTTTCTTTTAAAATAATGCCTTGTACTCTAAATTGATTCCATATCAGATTGCTTGTAAAATGAATCTGCTATAACCTTTTCTTCCTTTTAGATTTTTTCTCTGTCTCCCTCCCTTTTTTCCTTTCTCTCCTTCCCTCCCCTCTCTCTTTCATGAGACAGACAGAGAAACAAAGAGAAGGAAAGAGAAGAAGATGAACTCTCTTGACACTGTCTCATGCCTCCATCTTTCCCCCATTCCCAGCTAGCCAGGACTACGGGCATGTGTGTGCACTTCTGGTGTGTACAAGTTGACCTGGGAACCAACCCCCAATCTTCCTTAGCTGCTGCGCCACTGCAGCTGGGCCACTACTACCTTTTCATGATGTCACCTAAAGTCTGATCACTTAAATATTCGCTCCACAATCATAAAATTGATTACCCAAATATCAACTCACATTCCATAATCTTTTTTAAAGATTTATTATTTAATTTGGTTTGTTAGTATTTTTTTAACTTGACCAGACAGAGAGAAAGAGAGAAAGTGGGGAACTAAGAAAGCAAGCCGCCAAGTTCAGGATTCAAACTGCAGTTGGCCATGTGGGAATCCAGCACCCCAGCCACCACACCACTTGCTGGCTCCCATATTCCAGAATCTTTTTTATTTTTAAAAATAAATAATTAATTTTTTTTTTTCACGTGAGTTTTGTCAGAGAAAGAGAGAAAAAACAAGCCACCAGGTACAGGACTCAAACCGTGGCTGGCCATGTGGGAATTCCAGTGCCTTAACCACCACACTACCTGCTGGCCCCATATTCCATAATCTTAAAAGCAGCACTAATATCTTGGCTTAAATGCTGGGAACAAACACAAGTTTTCTTTGTTCTTTTTTTTTTTTAAGGGTTTAATTTATTAATGAGAGAGAGAGAGCATGTGTGCACAAATGAGAGTTAAGGCACCCTTGATGGGCCTTGTTACACCGGATTCCCTTTCTCCAGTTCATCAGGACCCTGGGCACTTATGCACACATATGCCAGGCATGTTTTCAAGTTGACCCAAGCATCTTAATCCAAGGTTGGCCATGCAGCAAATAGCACTGCAGTTCAGTTTGCTACTGACTGCACCACTAAGCTGGACTAAGTTATTCTTTTTAACTATTGGTTGTTGGGAAAGTATTGATGCATTTTTGCATAGAAAAACAGAAAAATATGTCATGACTTTCCTGATAACCTAATAGTATACCCTTCCTTAGGTTTGCCTGATGAGTTCATCTTCCAACCAAACAAACATTTTTTTAAACTGTTACAGAATATACACTGTTCTATTTGAGCTCTTTAAAAGGTGAGGGTATTCCTCTCAAAAGAAAATGGAGATTCTTACCAAAGGGAGAGGAAAAAGAGGCAGGCATTTGTCTCATTCATCTCTGCTTCTCCACCATAACCTAGCACTGTCCCTGGCACAAGAAACTCCACAGTAAATGTTGGATGAAAGAATTAAGTCAGATGGCTCAGCAGTTAGGACTCTCAGTGTCTTCAAACTTGTCATTGTTTTTCTTTGGCTCTCATTTATATTTGACAAATAAACATGTTTATCTTTTTAAATAGTTTTTCTTTACTTTTTTTTCCTGGAGGGTAATTCTCCCATTTCAACCTAGTATGTCAGTATAACTGGATAACCTCATCCCACTCAGAAATAGGCCATATTCCATTGGGCTGTACATTGGGGGGAGAGTGCTTCCAGTCCCATGTCTTTACAGGAATCTTCCAGGTCTTACCATAGTTGGCTTCGATATATTCAGTAGTTTCACAGGGTACGTGAACCTTCATGTCTACAAACTCAGTCCAGCATAGTGTAAACTTGGGAAACAGGTATCTGCAGCAAAATAGAGGCAATCAATGTAGGAATGGGGTAAGCTTCAAGTGTTGATCTAGTAACTGAAACCCACCTGCTAAAGGACAACCTTCTCCCACTAAACAGCTTTGGAGACAGAGTGGACATTTTATCATGTTTAAAAAAATTTTTTTTGACTCCCTACCATCCTTTCCTTTTTCTAATGTTAACACCATCCCAATGCTCCTCCTCTATTTCAGCCCATATGTTTGAGGAAAGGCTGACCCCACCTCTAAACTCCATAGATAGATAAAAGACCCACGTCTTTTTTTTTTTTTTTGGAGAGGTTTTGGCTATAGGGCACATGCACTCGCCAGACAGACAGAGACAGAAAGCGAGAAATCACCCCCCCAGGGGGGATGGTCATGCCACAATCCCTTCTCCTCCATTCTTCTCTCGGGATCTTGGGCATGCACGCACACACACCCAGTGTGAGTTTAAGCCAACGGGTCCAGGGCTCAAACCGCGGTCAACTACATGGGAGTCCAGCGACATAGCCATTACGCTAACTGCTGGTCTGAGCCTTGGGATTTCTGATGGAACTACTGGGAGAAAAGGTGTCACTGCAAAAAGTTGGAAAAAGATAGACAAAAATGGTCATTTACTTTTCTTTCATAACTTAGATTTCCTAAGGGTACAGAGTAAGAATGAATCAGGGGTGGGAACCAGCAGTTAGCGTAATGGCTATGTCGCTGGACTCCCACGTAGTCGACCGCGGTTCGCGTCCTGGACCCAGTGGCTTAAAACTCACGCCGGGCACGTGCGTATGCGTGCCCAGGATCCCGAGAGGAGAATGGAGGAGAAGGGACTGCGGCGTGGTCATCCCCCATGGGGGGTGAG